>NC_061510.1:164559870-164690824 GCF_022539505.1 Lolium rigidum
CAAGAACTAACATAGTGCACACACTTGTCCACATTACACTATGAAGGAGGAATAGATCACATCAATACTATCATAATGATAATTAACTCCACGATCTACAAGAGATCATGATCATAGCCTACGACAAGAACCACATGGTGCACACACTAGTCACCTTTACACCATGCAGGAGGAATAGACTACTTTAATAACATCACATGAGTTGCACACAACTAGTAGCGATACAAAGCTCATCATATGGATCTCAATCATGTAAAGCAGCTCATGAGATCATTGTATTGAAGTACATAGGAGAGAGATTAACCACATAGCTACCGGTACAGCCCCGAGCCTCGATGGAGAACTACTCCCTCCTCATGGGAGCAACAGCGGTGATGAAGATGGCGGTGGAGATGGCAGCGGTGTCAATGGAGAAGCCTTCCGGGGGCACTTCCCCGTCCCGGCGGCATGCCGGAACAGAGACTCCTGTCCCCCAGATCTTGGCTTCGCGATGGTGGCGGCTCTGGAAGGTTTCTGTGGGTTTCGTCGAACGTCTCAGGGTTTTCGCGACGGAGGCTTTAAATAGGCGAAGAGGCGGCGCAGGAGGGCTGACAGGGTGGCCACACTATAGGGGGGCGCGGGCCCCCCCTTGGCCGCGCCGGCCTAGGGTTTGGTGGCCCTGTGCCCCCTCTCTGGCGGTTCTCGGGTGTTCTGGATGCTTCCGGGCAAAATAGGAACCTGGGCGTTGATTTCGTCCAATTCGAGAATATTTCTTTACTAGGATTTCGAAACCAAAAACAGCAGAAAACGAGAGCCGGCACTTCGGCATCTTGTTAATAGGTTAGTTCCGGAAAATGCACGAATATGACATAAAGTGTGCATAAAACATGTAGATATCATCAATAATGTGGCATGGAACATAAGAAATTATCGATACGTCGGAGACGTATCGGCATCCCCAAGCTTAGTTATGCTCGTCCCGAGCGGGTAAAACGATAACAAAGATAATTTACGGAGTGACATGCCATCATAACCTTGATCATACTATTTGTAAAGCATATGTAGTGAATGCAGCGATCAAAACAATGTATATGACATGTGTAAACAAGTGAATCATATAGCAAAGACTTTTCATGAATAGCACTTCAAGACAAGCATCAATAAGTCTTGCATAAGAGTTAACTCATAAAGCAATAAATCAAAGTAAAGGTATTGAAGCAACATAAAGGAAGATTAAGTTTCAGCGGTTGCTTTCAACTTGTAACATGTATATCTCATGGATATTGTCAACATAGAGTAATATAACAAGTGCAATATGCAAGTATGTAGGAATCAATGCACGAGTTCACACAAGTGTTTGCTTCTTGAGGTGGAGAGAAATAGGTGAAGCTGACTCAACATTGAAAGTAAAAGAATGGTCCTCCATAGAGGAAAAGCATCGATTGCTATATTTGTGCTAGAGCTTTTATTTTGAAAACATGAAACAATTTTGTCAACGGTAGTAATAAAGCATATGTATCATGTAAATTATATCTTACAAGTTGCAAGCCTCATGCATAGTATACTAATAGTGCTGCACCTTGTCCTAATTAGCTTGGACTACCGGATCATCACAATGCACATGTTTTAACCAAGTGTCACAATGGGGTACCTCCATGCCGCCTGTACAAAGGTCTAAGGAGAAAGCTCGCATTGGATTTCTCGCTATTGATTATTCTCAACTTAGACATCCATACCGGGACAACTTAGACAACGAGATAATGGACTCCTCTTTTATGCATAAGCATGTAACAACAATTAATAATTTTCTCATATGAGATTGAGGATATATGTCCAAAGCTGAAACTTCCACCATGAATCATGGCTTTAGTTAGCGGCCCAATGTTCTTCTCTAACAATATGCATGCTTAACCATAAGGTGGTAGATCTCTCTTACTTCGAGACAAGACGAACATGCATAGCAACTCACATGATATTCAACAAAGAATAGTTGATGGCGTCCCCGGGAACATGGTTATCGCACAACAAGCAACTTAATAAGAGATAAAGTGCATAAGTACATATTCAATACCACAATAGTTTTTAAGCTATTTGTCCCATGAGCTATATATTGTAAGGTGAATGATGGAATTTTAAAGGTAGCACTCAAGCAATTTACTTTGGAATGGCGGAGAAATACCATGTAGTAGGTAGGTATGGTGGACACAAATGGCATAGTGGTTGGCTCAAGTATTTTGGATGCATGAGAAGTATTCCCTCTCGATACAAGGTTTAGGCTAGCAAGGCTATTTGAAACAAACACAAGGATGAACCGGTGCAGAAAAACTCACATAAAAGACATATTGTAAACATTATAAGACTCTACACCGTCTTCCTTGTTGTTCAAAACTCAATACTAGAAATTATCTAGACCTTAGAGAGACCAAATATGCAAACCAAATTTTAGCATGCTCTATGTATTTCTTCATTAATGGTTGCAAAGCATATGATGCAACAGCTTAAAAATGAGCACAACAATTGCCAAGTATCACATTACCCAAGACATTATAACAATTACTACATGTAGCATTTTCCAATTCCAACCATATAACAATTTAACGAAGAAGAAACTTCGCCATGAATACTATGAGCTAAGAACACATGTGTTCATACGAACCAGCGGAGCGTGTCTCTCTCCCACACAAGCATGATGTAATCCAATTTATTCAAACACAAACAAAAACAAAAGCACACGGACGCTCCAAGTAAAGTACATAAGATGTGACCGAATAAAAATATAGTTTCAAGAGAAGGAACTCGATAATTTGTCGATGAAGAAGGGGATGCCTTGGGCATCCCCAAGCTTAGATGCTTGAGTCTTCTTGAAATATGCAGGGATGAACCACCGGGGCATCCCCAAGCTTAGACTCTTCACTCTTCTTGATCATAGTATATCATCCTCCTCTCTTGACCCTTGAAAACTTCCTTCACACCAAACTCGAAACAAACTCATTAGAGGGTTAGTGCACAATAAAATTAACATGTTCAGAGGTGACATAATCATTCTTAACACTTCTGGACATTGCATAAAGCTACTGGACATTAATGGATCAAAGAAATTCATCCAACATAGCAAAAGAGGCAATGCGAAATAAAAGGCGAGAATCTGTCAAAACGAACGGTTCGTATTGACGAATTTTAAAATGGCACCAGACTTGCTCAAATGAAAATGCTCAAATTGAATGAAAGTTGCGTACATATCCGAGGATCACTCACGTAATTGGCATAATTTTCCGAGTTACCTACGAGAGAATTTTGCCCGGATTCGTGACAGACAAAGAAATCTGTTCTACGCGGTAATCCAAATCTAGTATGAACTTTACTATCAAAGACTTTACTTGGCACAACAAAACACAAAACTAAGATAAGGAGAGGTTGCTACAGTAGTAAACAACTTCCAAGACACAAAATAAAAACAAAGTACTGTAGCAAAATAACACATGGGTTATCTCCCAAGAAGTTCTTTCTTTATAGCCATTAAGATGGGCTCAGCAGTTTTAATGATGCACTCGCAAGAAATAGTAGTTGAAGCAAAAGAGAGCATCAAGAAGAAAATCCAAAACATATTTAAGTCTAACATGCTTCCTATGAAAAGGAACCTTGTACACAAATAAATTCATGAAGAGCAAGATGACAAGATCAGGAAGATAAAACAAGTGTAGCTTCAAAAATTTCAGCACATAGAGAGGCATTTTAGTAACATGAAAATTTCTACAACCATATTTTCCTCTCTCATAATAATTTTCAGAGGCATCATGAACAAACTCAACAATATAAGTATCACATAAAGCATTCTTCTTCACATGCATAAAAGTATCATTACTCTCCACATAAGCATAATCAATTTTATTAGTTGTAGTGGGAGCAAATTCAACAAAGTAGCTATCATTATTATTCTCATTATCAAATATAGGAGGCATATTGTAATCATAATCAAATTTATCCTCCATAACAGGTGGTACTAAAAGACCAATATCATTATCATAAATAGGAGGCAAAGTATCATCAAAGAAAATTTTCTCCTCAATGCTTGGGGGACTAAAAAGATCATGAAAACCAGCTTCCCCAAGCTTAGAACTTTCTATATTATTATCAACAATGGTGTTCAAAGCGTTCATACTAATATTACTACCGGCATGCAAATAAGATTCCATAGGTTTTTTAATTTTCGCATCAAACAATCCATGTTTTAAATCAGGAAATAGAATAAGAAGCTCATTCTTGTCCATTATGCCAAACTAGTGTAAACAAGAAACAAAAAGATGCAATTGCAGGATCTAAAGGAAATAGCTTCGAGTACTTACAATGGCGCCGGAAAATAGCTTAGTAGCCGAGATCCAGAGTGTGAGTACCTTTTACCTTTCCTCCCCGGCAACGGCGCCAGAAAATAGCTTGATGTCTACGCCCCCTCCTTTTCCTGTAGACAGTGTTGGGCCTCCAAGAGCAGAGGTTTGTAGAACAGCAGCAAGTTTTCCCTTAAGTGGATCACCCAAGGTTTATCGAACTCAGGGAGGAAGAGGTCAAAGATATCCCTCTCATGCAACCACTGCAACCACAAAGCAAGAAGTGTCTTGTGTCCCCAACACACCTAATAGTTTCACTAGTTCGGCGAAGAGATAGTGAAATACAGGTGGTATGAATAAGCGAGTAGCAACGGTGCCGAGAAAATAGCTTGCTGGCGTGTAGTTGATGGTGGTAGTATTGCAACGAGTAGTAACGCGATAAAACGAGTAAACAAGCGGCGATAGCGATATTTAGGAACAAGGCCTAGGGATCATACTTTCACTAGTGGACACTCTCAACATTGATCGCATAATAAATAACTCTTTCTCATATGTGCTACATACACTCTTTTGTTGGATGATGAACACATTGCGTAGGATTACACGAACCCTCAATGCCGGAGTTAACAAGCTCCACAATAATGTTCATATTTAAATAACCTTAGAGCATAATAGATCATTGCAAAATAAACCAAGAACTAACATAGTGCACACACTGTCCACATTACACTATGAAGGAGGAATAGATCACATCAATACTATCATAATGATAATTAACTCCACGATCTACAAGAGATCATGATCATAGCCTACGATAAGAACCACATGGTGCACACACTAGTCACCTTTACACCATGCAGGGAGGAATAGACTACTTTAATAACATCACATGAGTAGCACACAACTAGTAGCGATACAAAGCTCATCATATGGATCTCAATCATGTAAAGCAGCTCATGAGATCATTGTATTGAAGTACATAGGAGAGAGATTAACCACATAGCTACCGGTACGGCCCCGAGCCTCGATGGAGAACTACTCCCTCCTCATGGGAGCAGCAGCGGTGATGAAGATGGCGGTGGAGATGGCAGCGGTGTCGATGGAGAAGCCTTCCGGGGGCACTTCCCCGTCCCGGCGGCGTGCGGGAACAGAGACTCCTGTCCCCCAGATCTTGGCTTCGCGATGGCGGCGGCTGCGGAAGGTTTCGTGGGTTTCGTCGAACGTCTCGGGGTTTTCGCGACGGAGGCTTTAAATAGGCGAAGAGGCGGCGCGGGAGGGCCGACGAGGTGGCCACACTATAGGGGGCGCGGGCGCCCCTTGGCCGCGCCGGCCTAGGGTTTGGTGGCCCCGTGCCCCCTCTCCGGCGGTTCTCGGGTGTTACGGATGCTTCCGGGCAAAATAGGAACACAGGCGTTGATTTCGTCCAATTCAGAGAATATTTCTTTACTAGGATTTCGAAACCAAAAACAGCGAGAAAACGAGAACCGGCACTTCGGCATCTTGTTAATAGGTTAGTTCCAGAAAATGCACGAATATGACATAAAGTGTGCATAAAACATGTAGATATCATCAATAATGTGGCATGGAACATAAGAAATTATCGATACGTCGGAGACGTATCAGGGACCCACTTGTGTTTTTGGCCCGGCCCACTAGCGTGTTGGGCCGGCCCACTTGCTATATGGTGGACCCCACATACTAAATGGGCCGGCCCTTTAGCAGGAAAGTGGGACCCACCTGTGTTTTTGGCCCGGCCCACTATCTTGTTGGGCCGGCCCAGTTGCTATATGGTGGACCCCACATACTAAATGGGCTGGCCCTTTAAGCTGGAAAGTGGGACCCACTCGTGTTTTGCCCGGCCCACTATCTTGTTGGGCCGGCCCGCTTGCTATATGGTGGACCCCACATACTAAATGGGCTGGCCCTTTAACAGGAAAGTGGGACCCACATGTGCTTTTGGCCCGGCCCACTGGCTTGTTGGGCCAGCCCAGTTGATCTAGTGTGGACCCCACGTACTAAATGGGCCGGCCCGATAGTAGGAAGTGGGACCCACATGCTAATTGGGTCGGCCCAATAATTTTTTGGGCCGGCCCACTTGCTTTAAGGCGGACCCCACTTGTTAAATGGGCCGGCCCGATAACAGGAAAGTGGGTCCCTCATGTCTTGTGGGCCGGCCCTTTTGCCTGTTGACCGGTCAAACGAGTGCATTCGGCCCGGCCCACATGCTTAGTGGGCCGGCCCATTAAAGTTTTGACCAATCAACTTTAGAGGTTAGACCCGGCCCACGTAACTAATGAACCAGCCCAGCCATATAGTTGACCGGTCAAACTAAGTTAGCCGGCCCGGCCCGTAAACTTAATGGGCCGGCCGCTTAAGACGTGGCGGGCCTCGTGTGGGCCTACCATCTACCACGGGGTTTCGGCCGGTTAACGCCGTTAACGCGCGGTTAACGGCGTACGCCACGTGTCGGCTTGCATGACGTCGGCAGTCAACGGGCCCCGGAAACACTTGGGCAACGGTCCGATTTTCCGTGGCGGAAGGGCGCCCAAGCGTGACGGACCGAAAAAATCGTCGTAGGACTTTGCCTGACGCAGTTTCCACAACAGAACCCATATCATCGGGTTAGGCCCATAGGCGACGAAAAATACCCCTTAGCGGACGATTTTGAGAAGTTGTCTATCAGAAATTTTCTTGTAGTGATGAAACGGCTCGGGCTAACTTTACATGACCGCGTTCATGAGACTTGCTCCACGTTCGACATGCAACTTTTATTGCATAAGTGGCTTTCGGGTGTCTGTCTCTCCCACCATAGTAAAGATTCAATTTACTCTTTCTATTGACAACACTAGTATCACCGTTGTGGTTCATGTTCGTAGGTAGATTAGATCTTACTCGAAAACCCTAAACCACGTAAAATATGCAAACCAAATTAGAGACGTCTAACTTGTTTTTGCAGGGGTTTGGTGATGTGATATGGCCATGATGTGATGATGAATATGTATGAGATGATCATTATTGTATTGTGGCAACCGGCAGGAGCCTTATGGTTGTCTTTAAATTTCATGTTGAGTAGTATTTCAAAGTAGTTGTAATAGTTGCTACATGAGGTGAACAACCATGAAGACGGCGCCATGGACCTTGACGCTACGCCGACGATGATGGAGATCATGCCCGTTGATGATGGAGATCATGTTCGTGCTTTGGAGATGAAGATTGAAGGCGCAAAGACTAAAGGGCCATATCATATCACATATAAATTGCATGTGATGTTAATCCTTTATGCATCTTATTTTTCTTAGAACGCGACGGTAGCATTATAAGATGATCCCTCACATTAATATCAAGATAATAAAGTGTTCTCCCCTCGTATGCACCGTTGCAAGGTTCGTCATTTCGAAGCATCTCGTGATGATCGGATGTGATAGACTCAACGTTCACATACAACGGGTGTAAGCCATGTTGCACACGCGGAATATTTGGGTTTGCTTGACGAGCCTAGCATGTACAGACATGGCCTCGGGACAACGGAAACCGAAAGGTTGAACACGAGTCATATGGATGATATGATCAACATGTTGATGTTCACCATTGAAACTATATCATCTCACGTGATGATCGGTTTTGGTGTAGTGGATGTGGATCGTGTACCACTTAACAACTATGAGGGATGTTGTATTAAGTGGGAGTTCATTAGTAATTAGATTAAAACATGAACTAATTATCATAAACATAGTCTGAGTAGTATTTTGAATTAATTTTGTAGTATTGGCATCCGTTTTCTACCAAGCGCTAGTCTTGTTATTGACATAGAAATACTGATAAAATCTGACAAGAAACTTTACGGACTGGTACCGTATTGTTAAAGAATCAAGAAATGATTAAGTCCTATTGCAAACTTTTAGTAAACCTCACATTGTTGATTCAAAGAGCTATGGTTTCAATTAGTACCTAAAATTATCTTGTCTCCATGAAACTTGAAGTTCAAATCTGTTTGAAAAGTAAGGAGCTGAAAATTTAGTTTTCGAAATAATCAAGGTATGAGATATATGTGATATCTAAGACCTTATTGCAAGATGATAGAATATAATTTGGTGAGACTACATAAACTCATAAGTTTTATGGGAATGTACGAAGGTTGAAGATGGAAGGCGTCCCAATCCTCCAACTATTGGGGCACTAACGATATTCGCATATCCATGAAGTAATCGTCCTTAGTATGCACTGTTGCTAAGACTCGTCGTTTCGAAGCATCACGTGATGATCGGGTGTTATAGATTCTACGTGTGCATACAACGGGTGCAAGCTAGATTTGCACATGCGAATACTGAGGTTAAGCTTTACGAGCCTAGCATGTACAGACATGGTCTCGGAAAGTCGTCATGATGGATAAAATTATGAGTGAAATTGTTCATCATATTACAAAGTTACTAATAGTGAAATCTGGAACACTTGTCATATGATGATCAACTTCAAAATAAAAATCTCAAGGTTATTGGTATTTGACCAACAAACCTAGAAGTTATTGAAGGTGAAGTGTTTTCTGAGAATGAGGAAAACTAAAAGAGAAACTACAAAAGATATTTTGGCAGAAAGAAAAGAAAAGACTAGAAAGTCTAGCTCAGGTGTATATAAAAGATATTCATGTTATGGTTGTATTCCTAGTTTGGTCACTCAATGAAATTCTTGGGTATTTGTACCATATTGGTTGGTATGAAGTGTCATACAAAACAACGCAATACAAGAATACAATGGCCTAAGTGACTGACAAGGAATATGATAGAAATGCACGTCTAGAACAAAAATAAAGTGTTATTATGTTCGTCGTTGGCATTCTATCTAGCCCTTAGAATTTATAATAAAGAACTTAATAATTGTTATTTTGCTCTGGTCAAATGAAAACAATGAGTTGTTCAAATTATGACATTACTCCATGTACGATGGATAAGTTATTATAAATCTTAATGGTGAAAACACACATACATAAACACTGACGCTAAAATGCCATAAGGCAAATGATTTGAATTCCACTATTTTGTGGAAACCGCCATTTAGGTCATGTTAGAGAGGAACGCATGAAGGAACTCCATGCAAATGGATTTTTGGAGTCATTTGATTTTTGAATCGTTTGGCGCTTGCAAATCTTTTCTAAATAGAATGATTAAAACACCGTTCATAGGCCAAGAGTTGAACGGGCAACTAACTTAGTGGAAAAATACATGATGATGTATGTGGTTCACTGGGCATAGTTGTGTGCGGGAGATTCTTCTACTTCATGAAAACTTCCAACAATGAATTGAGTATATATGTATATATTCGATAAGGAAGAAGTTTGAAACATTTGAATGGATTCAAATAAATTTCAGCATGAGGTGGAAATCATCGTAATAGAAAAAGTCAAATATCTATGATTGGATCATAGTGGAAATATTTGAATTACGAGTTTTAGTGAACATCTAAGAGAGTTATGAAGTTGTTCTACAACTCACGTTTCTTGGAGTATCATAGTAATGATAGAGTATCCGAGAGATGTATCCAAATCTTGTTGGATCAATGATGAGATAAAATATTGATGCCATTATAATTTTTGTGGATTATGTTTTAGAGACTACCGCTTTTACACTGAATAGAGCATCATCATGATCTGTTGAAATGACACCATACGAGTTATGGCATGGGTATGAACCCTAATAGTCCTTTCTTTAAATTTTGGTCTAAGAGTTTACAACCAAAATCGGATGAATGTCTTTGTTGGTTATCCCAAAGAATTGATTGGGAATTCTTTCCACTATGGAGACAAAGACAAAAGTGTTTGTCGATGTTTCTTACTTATTTCCAAGAAATTGTTTTCTAGCGAAGTATTTGAGTGGGAGGACAATAGAACTTGATAATGTTTATGAACCTGAGCATAATGATCAGAGTAGCGCAGCATCGGAATTGGTTCCGGAAGCGGCCACGACGATCATGGCTCCCATGTCTACAAAATGTTATAGTCATGGAGATCGAAGTACTTATTGAACCTTGTAGGTATGGTTTACTTTGTGATCAAATAAATGATTTGTGAACAAAGGATTGTTTTTTGAACAATGATAAACCAACTACATACAAAGAAGTTATGATGGGCCCTAACTCCGTTAAAATGGCTATACGCCATGAAATCCAAGATAGATGAATACTTTTTGAAAGTAAATGGATCTATAAAATTGATGGACTTGGATGGAATATCCTTGAATAAGATTGACTTGTCGAAAAGTTGTTTACGACAAAGTTCAAAGAGTTGACTATGATAAGATTAGATCTTCCGTAGCAATGCTTATAGTCTATGTGGATTATTCTAGTAATCACTGCATATTTCTTTCATGAGATATGATAGTAGGATGGCAAAATACATTACTTAACAGAAGTGTGTAGTAAAGGTGTATACAAGATACAACCAAGAGTTTTGTTAGTCCGTGGAATACTAGATAGGTATACAAACTTCAACTGGATGAAGTGAGTATCGCGGAGTTGGAATCTTCACCAGATGAAATAGTCAAAGAGTTTTTTGATTTCATCAGAAACGATGAAGATGCTGGCATTTGCAAGAAATTAAGTGGGAGCGCTGAGACATATTTATAATACTTGTGTAAATGACATATAGTTGGTTATAAATGATGTAATTATATACTTGATTATAAAAGGATTCATTAAAAATTAATTTCAACGAAAGAATATGGACTGAAACATATTTATTGTCAAGATCTATGAAGATAGATTGAAACACATAATAAGTTTAAGTCAAAGTACATAGAAAGGATATTGAAGTAGTTCAATATAGAAATATTAAGAAAATGTTCTTGTCATATGAAGTTTTAACAAGACTTGAGTGTATCTGACACTCAATGAGTAAAAACACATGAGTGATTTTAGATCACGATTAATATGTACACAATCAGATGTCCTGTGCTCTAAAATGTTAGGAGCATATACCAGAATGATTCATGTGATGATTATTGGACAAACAGTAAGAATATCCCTGTGTGCTTTAGAAGAACCAAGGATATATAGTTTTGTATGAGTAATGACAAACAAATCGCTGTAAGGTGTTGCACCGATATTAGTTTGGTCACATATAAAAATAAAAATTTCAATCTCAAATTAGGCTAAGTGTTGTTTAAAAGGTAGCACAATGAGCTAGAAGTTGTCTATGCTAGATTTAGATAAGTTCTAAATGTTGTGACGGATTCTACAAATGAAGGCAGAATATGTCATTGTTTTGACAATGACTGAGGATGTTAAGTCAAAAGGTTCTTTGAGAACTTGGTGTAGTTCCGGTAGTGTCAGAATTTTGAAGCTATATTGTGTATGACAATATTAGTGACATACGGAATTAAGGTTCCACCAGAAGACCAAACATATTTAATGCCGACTCATTTGTAAAATGGGTGATGCGTGAAGACGCAAATGAATTGCAAAATACATACGTTTCTGAGTGTGTCAGAACCGTTGACTAAAGCTCTCCCTAGGGCAAAGTATGACCAACACCAGAATGCCATGGGTGTTAGGTACCTTACAATGTAATCTAGATTATTGACTCTAGTGCAAGTGGGAGACTCGTTGGAGATATGCCCAAGAGGAAATAATAAAAGTGGTTATTATATATCTTTGTGTTTATGATAAATGTTTATATACCATGCTATAATTGTATTAACCGAAACATTGATACATGTGTGTTATGTAAACAAACAAATGAGTCCCTAGTAAGCCTCTTAACTAGCTTGTTGATTAATAGATCATTAGTTTCATAATCATGAACATTGGATGTTATTAATGACAAGGTTATATCATTATATGAATGATATAATGGACACACCCAATTAAGCGTAGCATAAAGATCACGTCATTAAGTTATTTGCTATAAGCTTTCGATACATAGTTACCTAGTCCTTATGACCATGAGATCATGTAAATCACTTATACCGGAAAGGTACTTTGATTACATCAAACGTCACTGCGTAAATGGGTGGTTATAAAGGTGGGATTAAGTATCCGGAAAGTATGAGTTGAGGCATATGGATCAACGGTGGGATTTGTCCATCCCGATGACGGATAGATATACTCTGGGCCCTCTCGGTGGAATGTCGTCTAATGTCTTGCAAGCATATGAATAAGTTTATAAGAGACCACATACCACGGTACGAGTAAAGAGTACTTGTCAGGAGACGAGGTTGAACAAGGTATAGAGTGATACCGATGATCAAATCTCGGACAAGTAAAATATCGCATGACAAAGGGAATTGGTATCGTATGTGAATGGTTCATTCGATCACTAAGTCATCGTTGAATATGTGGGAGCCATTATGGATCTCCAGATCCCGCTATTGGTTATTGGTCGGAGTGAGTACTCAACCATGTCCGCAGAAATGTTAGAATTTGAATATGGAATGGAGTTCGAATATTTGTTCGGAGTCCCGGATGAGATCCCGGACATCACGAGGAGTTCCGGAATGGTCCGGAGAATAAGATTCATATATAGGATGTCATTTTTTGTGTTTGAAAATGATCCGGAAGGTTCTATGGAAGGTTCTAGAAGGTTCTAGAAAAGTCCGGGAGAAACCACTAAGGAAGGCGGAGTCCCGGAGGGACTCCACCTCCCATGGCCGGCCAACCCTAAGGGGGAGGAGTCCCAAGTGGACTCCCCAAAGGGGGCCGGCCACCCCCCACATGGAAGGGGGAATCCCACCCCAAGTGGGATTCCCACCTTGGGTAGGTTTCCCTATCACATGGAAGGTTTTGGGTTCGGGTCTTATTCGGAGACTTGTAGTCCAACACTTGGGGCTTCCACCTATATAATGAGGGGCCAACGGGAGGGGGCCGGCCACCCAAACACCACAAGGTGGCCGCACCCTAGATGGCCGGCGCCCCCCTCTCCCCAAACCCTAGCCGCCCCACTCCTCCTTCTTCCCCGCACGCTTAGCGAAGCTCCGCCGGGATTCTCCACCGCCACCGACACCACGCCGTCGTGCTGTCGGATTCAAGAGGACCTACTACTTCTGCTGCCCGCTGGAACGGGGAGGTGGACGTCGTCTTCATCAACAACCGAACGTGTGACCGAGTACGGAGGTGCTGCCCGTTTCGTGGCGCCGTGATCAAGATCTTCTACGCGCTTTTGCAAGCGGCAAGTGAACGTCTACCACAGCAACAAGAGCCTCATCTTGTAGGCTTTGGAATCTCTTCAAGGGTGAGACTCGATAATCCCCTCGTTGCTACCATCTTCTAGATTGCATCTTGGCTTGGATTTCGTGTTCGCGGTAGGAAAATTTTTGTTTTCTATGCTACGAATCCCTACACTTTGCGCCTCGAACTACCCTTGCCCACCGAGCTACCGCGTCCCCGCCGGCTGGAGCCTTGGATGAGCACTGGCATCATAATGAACTTCCGCTTCATGCACAACCAAGGAGGAAGGTTGTAGATGCATAGAGTCACGGGCCAGGTGCTATGGCTGGAGCTCTGCTCGCCAAAAGGATTCATGCCATCTCGTACTTAGACCAAATCTTATGTTCCTTGCGTCGCCTGCAAAATCTTTAAACTCTCTGTCGATCTTTCTCCATTGCGTTCCATCCGCGGGGTGTCTCAACTCCCCGTCCGACTTACGGTCCTCTTTGTGCCATCGCAACAACTTGGCATGCTCTTTGTTCCCGAACGGACGTTTCAACCGTGGTATTATAGGAGCATACCACATCACCTTGGCGGGAACCTTCTTTCCGGGTTTCTCGCCCTCAACATCGTCACCGGGGTCATCGCCTCGATCTTATAACGCAATGCGAGTGCATATCGGGCATTCATTCAAATTCTCGTATTCACCGCGGTAGAGGATGCGATCGTTGATGCATGCATGTATCTTCGTAACCTCTAAACCTAGAGGGCGGACAACTTTCTTTGCTTCGTACGTACTGGAGGGCAACTCGTTATTCTTTGGAAACATATTCTTCAACATTTTCAGCAAGTTTTCAAATCCCGAGTCAGCTACACCTTCCTGTGCCTTCCATCTCAGCAAATCCAGTGTGCAGCCCGGCTTTTTCAGACCATTATCGCATCCTGGGTATAGCGACTTTTTGTGATCCTCTAACATGCGATCAAAATTCTCCCTCTCCTTTTCAGTTTCGCAGCGTCTCCGTGCATCAGCAATGGTCTGACCAAGATCATCAGCGGGCTCATCACGTGGCTCTTCTTGATCACCTTCCCCTTCACCTTCCCCTTCACCTTCAGCATCCTCCATGAAAGTATCACCGAAATGATCAAGATATTTTTCATCGATGAAATCATCCCCTTCTTCATCTTCTTCCATTATAACCCCTCTTTCTCCATGCTTGGTACAACAATTATAGCTTGGCATGAAACCGTGCCGAAGCAGGTGCAGGTGAACTTCTCTTGAGGAAGAGTAACCCTTCCGATTCTTACAGTCAACACATGGACAGATAACAAAACCCTTCTGCTTGTTCGCATTAGCCACTACGAGGAAATCTTTCAAACCCGTAGTGAACTCGCCGGAGAGTCGGTTACCGTACATCCATTGCTGATTCATCTGCATTATTATAATATAAAATATATAATTAACCATCATGCATTTGTTAAACTAAATAGAAATTAAACAATGAACTACACACATGCATATTTTATCAATGACACATGAAAGGTTCAAGTTGCTAACCGCGATCGAGAGGAGGAAAAAATAAATGAGGAAGCTCGATCAAGTGTGGCTCCGACACTTCATATCATGTTGGTTTCATGCTCTTGGGGCATTTCATCAAACACCTTGTGTGCATAAGAGGAGCCAAAAGCAAACCTACACCCCCTTGTGAAGTTTGTGAAGAGAAGTGGCACCAAATGGCTAAGTGATGTGGGCAGGATGGTATATATAGGGGAGGGGCTTTAGTCGCGGTTGTCCTGGCCAACCGCGACTAAAGGCCTTTGGGCCAGGCCTGAGGACATTTAGTCGCGGTTGGCCCGGCCAACCGCGACTAAAGCCCCTCCCGTCCACCAGCCTGGCCACCGAGCACGCCGGGCCCGGAGCCTTTGGTCGCGGTTCGCCTCACGAACCGCGACTAAAGAGCCCATTGGTCGCGGTTCCTATAGTTTCGTGACTAATGGGGCTGGACGGAAGCCCTTTTTTCTACCAGTGATAAGGCCAGCAGCTAGGGCCAGCAGAGCTATCAAAGAACTCAATGAAGATCGGCCGGCCGGCTGCTCCACGTCATCGAATCAAATATGCATCAAATATACGGAGGGATGTGTCTTCGTTGGTGACAACCGTGAGAAAAGATAGATTGATCATAAGCCGGGACTGGAAATCCATGAGGAAAGGTGCATTGATCATAAGTCGGGACTGTAAATCCATGAGAAAAGGTGGATTGATCATAAGCCGCTGATTTGTATATACTTTGGTGGAGGCCGGTGGTGCCGGCCGGCCGGCTGAGGGCACACAGGAAATATGGCTGTGGCGGTGTGCATGAGGACACTCTAGGGCCTAGGGCATAAAAGATTCTGATTTTTCTTCATGATCCACGATCCGTTCAAGACTAAACGATTTGGAGAAAAACAAAAGGGAACGGCGAGGAGATAGATATAGTGGCAATGGTGGGTAATTTTTTAACTTAAATCTAATTGAGTCTAATCTAACGGCTAGGGATATACAGTCTATCAAATTAATGGTTGGATGTTTCGGATTTTTGTGGGATTTTCTAGCGATTTCTCTATTTTCTGGTGAGCCCATAATTTACTTTTAATATATAATAGATTTGCGGCGTCGAACACGGCCGCACAGCGATGGGCAAGAAAGGCCGGGACGACGGGCGGCTGAGGGGTGGTCATCTGCGCCATCCGCCATTGAAGCGATATTGTCAGCGATGGCTTCAATGTTCGTGGCATCGATGACCACTGTCGGAACCGCCGCTATCTTGGTGTACTTCATCAGCGACGGATCTGCGGAGGGCTGGATCGGCGGCTTTGCAGCGCGGTTGTAGACGATGGCTTCAATCGTCTTGGCATCGATTCGCACTCTCGGAACCGCCGCTGTCTTGGTGTCCTTCATCAGCAACGGATCTGAGGAGGGCAACGGAAGTGAGACATCAATAGGCTCCGACATTGAATGTTGGATCTGCGCCATCGAAGCGATGTTGTAGGCGATGGCTTCAATGTTCGTGGCATCAATGACCACTGTCGGCACGGCCGCCGTCTTAGTGTCCTTCATCAGCAACGGATCTGAGGAGGGCAACGGAAGTGAGACATCAACAGGCTCCAACATTGAATGTTGGATCTGCGTTGTCGAACCGATGTTGTAGGCGATGGCTTCAATGATCTGCCGCCGTCTTGGTGTTCTTCATCATTCAACGTATCTGAGAAGAGAAATGAAAGTGAGACAGAGAGAGACATTTCAACTATTTCTGAGGGTTAGATCCTCACCGGCACTCTTAGATCCACGCCGCCGCACGGTTAGATCCGCGCCGCCGCACGCCACCGCACGCACGGTTAGATCCACGCCGCTGCGACCGCCGGAGTAAGAGAGGAAATAGGAGAGAGGAAGATGCGACTGGAATATGCGACTACCAGGGTTGGTAGGTATGTGCTCTACTCTTCTCTCCGTATGCGTCCATCATGGTAGAGAGAGATATACAGGCCGTCCGATCATAAATGATCGAACGGTGCAAGCGTTCGTTGAGCTTTCAACCAACCAAGATCTGTGTGACATACATCTCGACCAATCAGAGATCAGCCAGTGAGTACAAGTGAGGAAAACTGAGTAGAACTAAGAGGGGGAAAAGTGAGGAAATGTTTATCGGAAGGGCAAAACTGAGTAGGACTCGAGTAAAACAAGTGGGCCCGGAGGAGGAAAACTGAGTAACACTAAGTAAAACAGGGGCACCCAAATAATAAAGGGACTAAGGGAAATTGAAGCTTTTGGCATAAAAGTTGTAAAATTGTGTTATTTGAACAATATATTACATTTTGGCCGACGTGATATTGTTTGCAATTCAAAGATACACAAGTGTGATGAATTTGGACTCATTTGGACAAAGTTTGTAAGCATAGTGGGTATTTGGGAGGTGTATTTGATGGGATCCGTAGCATGGAAAACAAAAAAAATTCCTACCGCAAGAACGAAACACAAGCCAAGATCTAATCTAGTAGACGGTAGCAACGAGAAGATCAAGAAACTAACCCTCGAAGATCGCAAAGCTTAACGAGATTAGATCTCATGGTGGATGTAGTCAATCACTTGCCGCTTGCAAAAGCGCGTAGAAGATCTTGACGGTGCCACAGTCGGGCAGCACCTCCGTACTCGGTCACACGTACGGTGTTGATGACGGTGTCCTTCTCCCCGTTCCAGCGGGCAGCAGAAGTAGTAGATCCTCCTCGGAATCCCGGCAGCACGACGGCGTGGTGGCGGTGGTGGTGGAGAACTCCGGCAGGGCTTCACCTATGCGCTGCGGGAGTAGTATGTGGAGGAGGAGCGGCTAGGGTTTGGGGAGAGGGGGATCTTGGGCGCCAGCCACTAAGGGGTGCGGCGAAGATGGCTTTGGTGTGTCCGCCCCCCTCCCCTTGCTCCTTGATACGTCCCAAACGTATCTATAACTAGCATGGTGACCCGCGCATTTGCGCGGCTAGACATTGTATAAACGTTAAACAACCTATGTATGTTATATTGTGCTGCAATTTTTTAATAAACATACATTATCCAATATTTATATATATTTTCAAAAAATTTAAAATATTTTATTTCACGTAACCAAGATTTAGAGGAACATTGATATTTTATATCACATTTTTCAGAATGCATCTCTTTTTTACTCATATATACTAATATGCTTTGAATACTGAAATCATTTGATGCTTCACTATATATATGCTCTCAGATTTTTTTCTTCCATTCATTTTGTTTGTCAAGTTCATTGAAATTAAGTGCCTTAAACTCATTTCTTGAAATGCATCTCTGTATGCAATTTTCTAGCTCTTTAAAATATATTAACTTCTGCCACGAAAAGAATTCTAGGGAATTCTCCGTTTGCACTCACCTTTCTGCGGCATTTTTCTTTCTATTCCTCTGCAGCGTAAACAACGAACATTAGTGTTTAGTGTCCCAAGAGAATAAATACTGAATGTTAATTATAATCGGCATTGGGATCAATCCATTATCACGGGAATCAGGCGCAAGCTTGACTTTATCGGCGGGAGATGGCATTGCTGATCTTTGCTTTGGCCACGCTTCCTTCTCCTCATTTCCTGCGATGTTAAGATTTCTGTGGGAATCACACGTAGAAGGAGGAGATATATACGTGCCGATGTACGTGGGGAGGGGGCAAGAATTTAAACAGAAAACTTTTGGTTGATTCGCTTGTTCAGATCCATATTTTCAGCGGTACCTCGCGGTGGATTACTATAGATGACGCGTACGTGTCAAGTTTATTAATCTCAGCCATTGGTATTTTTCTACTTTGCCATGATAAATCTCCACCGTGGGTTGTTTGTTGTTTTAATAATATAATAGATTTCTTATGTTCCATGCTACTTTTATGATGATACTCACATGTTTTATATACATTATATGTCATTATTATGCATTTTCCGGCACTAACCTATTGACGAGATGCCGAAGAGCCGCTTGTTGTTTTCTCGCTGTTTTTGGTTTCAGAAATCCTAGTAAGGAAATATTCTCGGAATTGGACGAAATCAACGCCCAGGGTCCTATTTTCACACGAAGCTTCCAGAAGACCGAAGAGGATAAGAAGTGGGGCCACGAGGCGGCCACACACTAGGGCGGCGCGGCCTGGGCCTTGGCCGCGCCGGCCTGTTGTGTGGGGCCCTCGTGTGGCCCCCTGACCTGCCCTTCCGCCTACAAATAGTCTTCGTCGTGAAAACCCCAGTACCGAGAGCCACGATACGGAAAACCTTCCAGAGACGCAGCCGCCGCCAATCCCATCTCGGGGGATTCAGGAGATCGCCTCCGGCACCCTGCCGGAGAGGGGAATCATCTCCCGGAGGTCTCTTCATCGCCATGATCGCCTCCGGATCAATGTGTGAGTAGTTCACCCCTGGACCATGGGTCCATAGCAGTAGCTAGATGGTCGTCTTCTTCTCATTGTGCTATCATGTTCGATCTTGTGAGCTGCCTATCATGATCAAGATCGTTTATTTATAATCCTACATGTTGTGTTTGTTGGGATCCGATGGATATTGAATACTATGTCAAGTTGATTATCAATCTATCATATGTGTTGTTTATGTTCTTGCATGCTCTCCGTTGCTACTAGAGGCTCGGCCAAGTTGATACTTGTGACTCCAAGAGGGAGTATTTATGCTCGATAGTGGGTTCATGCCTCCATTAAATGCGGGACAAGTGATAGAAAGTTCTAAGGTTGTGGATGTGCTTGTTGCCACTAGGGATAAAACATCGATGCTTTGTCTAAGGATATTTGTGTTGATTACATTACGCACCATACTTAATGCAATTGTCTCGTTGCTTGCAACTTAATACCGGAAGGGGTTCGGATGATAAACCGAAAGTGGACTTTTTAGGCATAGATGCATGCTTGGATGACGGTCTATGTACTTTGTCGTAATGCCCCGATTAAATCTCATAGTACTCATCATGATATATGTATGTGCATTGTTATGCCTTCTTTATTTGTCAATTGCCCAACCGTAATTTGTTCACCCAACATGCTATTTATCTTATGGGAGAGACACCACTAGTGAACTGTGGACCCCGGTCCTATTCTTTACATCTGAAATACAATCTATCGCAATACTTGTTCTTTACTCGTTCTTCGCAAACAATCATCTTCCACACAATACCGTTAATCCTTTGTTCACAGCAAGCCGGTGAGATTGACAACCTCACTGTTACGTTGGGGCAAAGTACTTTGGTTGTGTTGTGCAGGTTCCACGTTGGCGCCGGAATCCCTGGTGTTGCGCCGCACTACACTTCACCGCCATCAACCTTCAACGTGCTTCTTGGCTCCTACTGGTTCGATAAACCTTGGTTTCTTACTGAGGGAAACTTGCTTCTATACGCATCATACCTTCCACTTGGGGTTCCCAACGGACGTGTGCTTTACGCGTATCAAGCTAAATTCTGGCGCCGTTGCCGGGGACGAAGAAAAGTTACACCACAAAGATTTCTAACTCCCACGTCAACTACACGCCAGCAAGTAAATTTCTGGCGCCGTTGCCGGGGAGATCAAGACACGCTGCAAGGGGAGTCTCCACTTCCAATCTCTTTACTTTGTTTTTATCTTGCTTTACTTTACTTTATTTACTACTTTGTTTGCTGCACTAAAACAAAACACACAAAAAATTAGTTGCTAGTTTTACTTTATTTACTGTCTTGTTCTCTATATCAAAAACACAAAAAATTAGTTACTTGCATTTACTTTACCTAGTTTGCTTTATTTACTATTGCTAAAATGAATACCCCTGAAAATACTAAGTTGTGTGACTTCACAAACACAAATAATAATGATTTCATATGCACACCCAGAGGCGGATCCAGGGGGCGAGCGGTGGCCAGGCCCCCCCTATGCTTCGGCCACCCCTAACATCATGTAGCAGGGGCCAGGTATATACATGCATTAGCCTTAATACTCCGCACTCCGGCCATTACCCCAAGGCCTAATTCTAAATTTCTAATCCAGCTCAGGCCGAAGCAATTAGCCAATGCCCAAAGCCCACAATGCCACTTAGGTACTAGCCTAGGGCCCAGGCAAAACAGAAGCCATCGTTTGATGCACGATTGCGCGTATTGTTGATCGATTCGGTTTCCCGGCTCTACGCGATCCAATCTGCTGGATTGACGATTATAGTTTTCCTCCTCGCCCGCTGTATAGCCGCGCACGACTTTCTCTTCCTGGTTGAGCATCCCGGCGCAAAAGATTCAAGCAATCTTTGATAATTGTCGACAAGAACTAGGGCCTAACGCCGTCCCGCGCGCCGCGCCGCCACACCCTAATTATAACCACCCATTTATGCAGTGGTGTTTGATGTAATCAAAGTACCCTTCCGGTATAAGTGATTTACATGATCTCATGGTCGAAGGACTAGGTAACTATGTATCGGAAGCTAATAGCAAATAGAACTTAATGACGTGATCATATGCTACGCTTAATTGGGTGTGTCAAAAATTACATCATTCATTTAATGACATAACCTTGTTATTAATAACATCCAATGTTCATGATCATGAAACTATGATCATCTATTAATCAACAAGCTAGTTATACAAGAGGCTTACTAGGGACTCCTTGTTGTTTACATAACACACATGTGTCAATGTTTCGGTTAATACAATTATAGCATGGTATATAAACATTTATCATAAACACAAAGATATATAATAACCACTTTATTATTGCCTCTTGGGCATATCTCCAACAGTATTGAGCAGAAAGCCCTGCATCTTCATAGCTAGTAGCTCATGGACTAGGAAGTGGTTTTGAAGCTTTTGGCATAAAAACTTCATATCTCTATATTTCCTTTTCCATTATTATTTCTCTAGGTTGTAGGTAACATAACAAGACTCCATGGGAAGGTTCCACCATGTTTTGAATTATTTTGAATTAAACCCTAAACCCTAAAACCCTTAAACCCTTAAACCCTAAACCCTAGAGAAAATGATAAATGTGGCTTAAATGTGGCTTAACACATACATTCAAGGGATCCCCAATACAAACGGAACCCCAATACAAATTGTTCATACAAATTCAAATTGTTCAACACAAAGGGATCCCCAATACAAAGGGAACCCCAATACAAATTGTTCATACAAATTCAAATTGTTCAACACAAAGGGATCCCCAATACAAAGGGAACCCCAATACAAATTGTTCATACAAATTCAAATTGTTCAACACAAAGGGATCCCCAATACAAAGGGAACCCCAATACAAATTGTTCTTACAAATTCGAATTAGTTGTTCAAAATAAAATCTTTCTCTTGCTCCTGGTGTGACTCGCTGGGGCCACCACCTTACTCCGGGTAACCCTACCAGGGATATTACCGGTGTCTACCTTCCTTTTGCCCTCTTTCTTGTTCTTCTTCTTCTGCGAAGCTTGTGCTTTTTCTTCTGCCATCTGCTCTTCGAAGTTAGCACTAATCTGGGCCATACTACTTTCGAAGCAATCTCGATCATACTGTTCCCTCTCCTCTGGACTCATCGGTTGAAGCAGCTCTACATCCATCTGTTCCCTCTGCTCTCGATCCATCGGTTGAAGCAGCTCTACATCCATCTGTTCCCTCTGCTCTCGATCCATCGGTTCAAGCAGCTCTACATCCATATGTTCCTTCTGCTCTCGATCCATCGGTTCAAGCAGCTCTACATCCATCTGTTCCCTCTGCTCTCGATCCATCGGTTGAATCTCCTCATGTTCAATTGCTTCTTCAATCTCCATCGGTTGAATTGCTGCTTCAATCTCCTCATATTGAATTGTTGCTTCAATCTCCTCATGTTGAATTGCTGCTTCAATCTCCTCATGTTGAATTGCTGCTTCATTCTCCTCTGCATTTGCTGCTCCCGCCTGATCTTCCATTCCAAAAGCTGGGTCAACTGGATTTTTACAAAGCCTAGCAATGTGTCCAGGGATTCCACAATGTTTGCACTTACGCTTTCGAATTGGTGCACCACCCTCTGCACTAGCTCTGATCCTACTCTTCCTCGGCCTACCTGCTGGTCTAGTCAAAACTGGAGAGTACAGTTTGAAGCCTGGATCGACTTTCATCCATTGGTCTTTTCCCAACAAGGTAGGAACATTCATAGCATATGCAGCCCTAAATTTGGCAACAGAGAAATACTCTGACACATCTCGATCAACTTCACCTTCTTCACCCCCTATAACACTCATGAAAAACAATGCGTGTATGCAGGGTATCCCACGGATCTGCCATCCCCTACAATGGCATGTCCTATCAACCAAACTCACTGGATACCTCCACTACCTATTTTTACTGTCAGTGTAGGTTACCTTAGCCTCCATTCCTTTTCTGACGCATTGCATCTTCAATTGTTTTGCCCTGTCATGCAAGGACTTAATCAAAGATGGGAGCATGAGATGGCCAGCATATTTTTTGGATGCAATTCTTTGACGCGGATCGATCTTTATCATGATCATCTGCCTAATCTTATCAAATATTTGCCACAACATAAGCCCTTTCAATGACTTGACCTTTGAATTGAAACTCTCCGCAAGGTTACTTGTTACATAGTCTATCTTGCAAATTTCATTGAATTGGCTTCTTGACCACACCCTACCATGATGTTCATCCAAGTACTCCTTCACCCCAGGTTTTTGTTTATACAACACATCCAAATGAAACAGATGCTTCCTAGTGCTGCATGTGTATGAAGCTGGCCATAGGTTGTCAGTAAAAACTTTACCCTTGAATTTCTTTGTAAAATTCTGTACCAAGTGTCGCATACATTCCCTATGCTCCACTCCAGGGAATACTGCTTCTACTGCACTCTCCAAACCTTTGCAAGCGTCTGTGTGGATAGTAAGTCCTGGTGGATGACCTATAAGGTCGCGCAAATTCTGCAGAAACCAAGTCCAACTTTCATCTGACTCAACCTCCAAAACTCCATAAGCAACAGGGAACATCCAATTGAGTCCATCAACTGCAGTAGCAGCAACTAGCTGTCCTTTAAACCTGCCATGAAGAGCTATTGCATCCATGGCTAAATAAGGCTCGCAACCGATCCAGTAAAGCCTTTCCAGCAAGCTTTGAAACAAACAAAAGCCCTTCTAAAACATTCCTTGTGCATTACCTTCCCGCTTTTCAATTTGTAGGGAGCTGTATGCTTGTCTATCGCTACAACACTGCCTGGACTAGCCATCTCCACTTCAGCTTTGAAAGTGTAAAGCAACTGAAAGCTTTCATTCCATGGACCATTGATCTTGTCAAGAGCCATTTCCTTTGCATAGAACATCCTCATGTAAGGTACTTCTATATCAAACTTCTCAAGAATCTTTTTATTGAGTGCTGTTGGACCAAGTGTAAGAGTTTCTCTCAACCAATCTAGGATTGCATTTACCAACCACCTTGTCTTCGCTAGTTTGATTTCACCTCTGGCTCTCCCCCACGAGGTGGACACCTATAGATCTCCTCATTCTTCTTTATCTGAAACATAATGATAAGGGATGTCAGTAACAGTTAACAAATTTTACATCGTGATCTAAAATACACAACTGGTTGGCGTAGTACCTGAACCAAGGTGCGTCTGCGCATTGTGGATGCATGCAACCTCCACCTACACCTCTTGTATGGGCATTTAACTGTGAACCTACTTGGCTCACTTTTAATAACCTCATAATTATTCTTAGAGCGAAGGCAAAATGTAGTAATTGCATTACGGAGATCCATCATCGTTTGAAATACGGTGTCTGGTGCAAGCTGAGGATCCTCCCTGTTCCACTCAATTGTTGGCAAGTCTTCACCTTCGTAATCGGCTAAAACGAGGCTGTCATTGTTCTCATTCTTCTCTTCATCATCAGTGTCATCAAATCTGGCACCAAAAGCAATATCTTCCATGTATTGATCCTCCATTGCCTGCTTACTGCATCGATCTACCAATTCAGGAAACATCAACTCATCCTCATCGTCTTGAGGAGACTGATCCCCAATCTCGGCATCGTCCTCCACATCGACCACAGGAACGATCTGGCTACCACTCGCACTGGGGACAGATGGTGCTGCTGTGGACCTACAAGGAGCGCCGCGGCGCACTCTATTAGCAGAGGCAGCAGCAGTAGAGAGACATGATGCCCGACCACCTGATGATGCCCCAACACCAGATGATGCCTGGCCCCTGTCCACATGGATACAAATTTTACCGAAACGGCAAGAAGCATTCAAAGCAAAAAGAATTCCCAGATCGTCGTTGGAAATTAGTGGAACAAATCTTCGCTCCATGCTGTTGAAATATTCGGAATGAACTGCATCGCGAGAGCTCCAGGAGTACTTATTGTAGATGGTAGCTTTCAAATCCCTCAACGAGATGGTGGTTACAACCACCGCAGGCAAGTAAAACCCATTCTTATGGCGTTTAGAATCACGCGTAAAGCTAGATCCAGCCTAACCACCAGCCGAAAAGCCAGCGCTGGATCAATCCTATTCGAAAAGCAACACAGTTAGTTGAGCAACAACGATTGGCGCTCAAAAACTGCCTACTGTTAATTCACATAGGCAGACGATGCTTACCCAGATGGAATCCATGCGTTAGATCCCTCCGATTCCCAATCTTCTTCGCGGCTGACGGGATGAGGCGGCACACCAGACGGATATACAAACTCTACCGCGATAGGGGTAGATCTAGATCTGGTGGAGGCAGAGCCCTCTCCACCTCCCGGGGGTGGTGGTGGGGGAGGGGGCGGCTCGGCGGCGGACGACGCCATAAGTTAGGTGGGCGGGACGGCGTGGCGGCGGAGGGGCGGTGTGTGAGCTCCTCCAGTCTCGGGCGGAGGGGAAAACTTTGGGCGAGCTCCTCCAGTCAACAGTCAACACAATTCGAAAGCAACGGTAAATTCAAAACCACCGCGGCTCCCTATCCGTCACCGGTAACGGTCAAGGCCTCTGACCAGACGGCAACCCTCCCGTCCGAGCGCCTGCGAGGGGTTTCAAACTAGAGGGAGGGGAAAACTGAGGAAAAGTTAAGCGGCTGGGGAAAACTGAGTACAACTAACGAACCAGGGGCACGAGAACAGAAAACCCTTTACTTTAATGTTAATAACTAAAATTGCTAAGTAGTGACATATGTGAGCCCATTTGTGAAATCATCGGCTATTTGTCTCGCTAATGTCCCCTAGGACCGGAATTCTTGTTATCTGTTCCGGGATTGAGAGCTCTACCCGTACGCGGGATTACTACTAGGACCCCCTCACCCATTACATTTTCTCAAGTCTGTGGAAAAGGGGGCCACAACCTTGATTTTATTTGCCTATGCCATGAATGCCATGCTTTACTTATTGTTGTCTCCGGACGTTTACTTCATGTTTTCTCCGGATGTTTAGCGAAGCGTGTGGTTTGAACGCCTACCCGCCGGTGATAGATCCAAATTTCTATGCTTTTCACCATGGATTTTCCACCACTTATTGATACGTTGCAAACGTATCTATAATTTTTGACGCTCCATGCTTGTTTTATACCAATTTATATATGTTTTGCTCATACTCCGTTGCACTTTTATACATTTTCCAGCACTACCTATTAACAAGATGCCACAATGCCAGTTCCCTGTTTTTCTGTTGTTTTGTATTTAAGAAAACTTGTACAGGAAATATTCTCGAAATTGGACGAAACAAAAGCCAAAGCCAATATTTTATAGTAACGAAGACAGAGTCTAGAGGGGGGTCGAAGAGGCGCCACAGGGCAGCCAGACCACCCCATGGCGCGGCCAAGGGTGGGCCCGCGCCAAGGGGTGGTATGGCCCACCTAGGCGGCCACCATCCACGAAAAGTTCCGTCGCGGCCGCCATCGCAGACCCTAGCTCGGGAGGGTTCTGAAGCTCTTTCCGGCACCCTTCCGGAGGGGGAAATCATCGCCGGAGGCATCTATATCGCCATGCCTGCCTCTGAAGTGATGTGTGAGTAGTTTATCCCTGGACTATGGGTCCATATCAGTAGCTAGATGGTTGTCTTCTCCAATTTGTGCCTCATGTTTAGATCTTGTGAGCTGCCCTACATGATCAAGATCATCCTTATGTAATGCTACATGTTGTGTTTGCTGGGATCCGATGAATATGGAATACTATGTTGAGATTGATTATATATTCTTGTCATATGTTATTTCTGATCTTGCATGCTCTCCGTTGCTAGTAGTTGCTGTGGCCAAGTAAATGCTTGTGACTCCAAGAGGGGGTATTTATGCTCGATAATAGGTTCATGCCTCTAGTTTTCTGGAAGAGTGACAATAACTTCTAAGATTGTAGATGTGATGTTGCTACTAGGGAGAAAACAACAATGTTTTATCCGAGGGTAATTCTATTGTTTACTTTACACACATTGCTTAATGCGATAATCTGTTGCTTGCAACTTAATACTGGAAGGGGTTCGGATGATAACCGGAAGTTGGATTATTAGTCATAGACGCAATTGAATTACGGTCTATTGATACGTCTCCAACGTATCTATAATTTCTGATGTTCCATGCTAGTTTTATGACAATACCTACATGTTTTGCTCACACTTTATAATGATTTCATGCATTTTCCGGAACTAACCTATTAACAAGATGCCGAAGTGTCAGTTCCTGTTTTCTGTTGTTTTTGGTTCCAGAAAGGCTGTTCGGGCAATATTCTCGGAATTCGACGAAACAAAGACCAAATATCTTATTTTCCCCGGAAGGTTCCAGAACACCAAAGGAGAGTCGGAGGCGGGCAGCAGGGGCCCACACCATATGGCAGCGCGGGTGGCCCCCTGGCCGCGCCAGCCTATGGGAGGGGGCCCCGTGGCCCCTCCGACTCCGCCTCTTCGCCTATAAAGTCCCTCGCGACCAATTGACGAAACTCCAGAAAGACTCCAGGGGCGCCGTCGCCATCGCGAAACTCCGTTTCGGGGGACAGAATCTCTGTTCCGGCACGCCGCCGGGACGGGGAAGTACCCTCGGAAGCCATCTCCATCGACGCCACCGCCTCCATCATGCTCCGTGAGTACTTCCCCCATGGACTACGGGTTCTAGCAGTAGCTAGGTTGTACTCTCTCTCCCATGTACTTCAATACAATGATCTCATGAGCTGCCTTACATGATTGAGATCCATCTGATGTAATCGGTGTTGTGTTTGTTGGGATCCGATGGATTGTTACATTATGATTAGTCTATCTATAAGTTTGTGAAGTTATTGTTGCTGCAATCTTGTTGTGTTTAATGCTTGTAACTAGTGCACGAGTGGCATGATCTTAGATTTAAGCTCTATACTTATTGCTTAGATTGTATCTACAAGTTGTTTGCACATATTGCTGCCCGGACCCCGAGGCCCCAAAGTGACAGAAATTGGGACAACCGGAGGGGAAGGCTGTGATATGAGGATCACATGTTTTCACCAAGTGTTAATGCTTTGCTCCGGTGCTCTATTAAAAGGAGTACCTTAATTACCGGTAGATTCCCTTGAGGCCGTGCTGCCACCGGCTGGTAGGACAAAAGATGTTATGCAAGTTTCTCATTGCGAGCACGTATGACTATATATGGAAAACATGCCTACATGATTAATAGACTTGATGTTCTGTCTTAATGCTATTTCAATCCTATCAATTGCCCAAGTGTAATTTGTTCACCCAACACTTGTTACTTGTTATTAGAGAGTTACCACTAGTGTAGATAGCTGGGAACCCCGGTCCATCTCTTATCATCATATACTCATTCTATATGTCATTGGAAGTAGTATCAACTATTTTACGGTCCCATTGCCTACGTATTCTTCAATTACTTGCTTGGTGTGTTATCTGTTACTATTGCTCTCATATTACTCGTTGCTTTCACATCACCCCTGTTACTAGTGCTTTTCCAGTGCAGCTGAATTGACAACTCGATTGTTAAGGCTTATAAGTATTCTTTACCTCCCCTTGTGTCGAATCAATAAATTTTGGTTTTACTTCCCTCGAAGACCGTTGCGATCCCCTATACTTGTGGGTTATCAAGACTATTTTCAAGGCGCCGTTGCTGGGGAGGCATAGCTCTACTCATAAGTTCACACGGGGAGTACACTCTACCTCTCTCTCTCTGTTTTTATTTTATTTTGTTTTGCTTAGTTTACTTTTTCCTAGTTTATTTGTGCTTAGTTTATTTCTGTCTAGTATTATTTTGCTTAGTTTACTTTTGCCTAGTTTGTTTTTGTCTTGTTTTATTTTTCTTATATACCCAAAAATCCATAAAATTTTGAAAAACCGAAAAATTAAAAACTGTTGTTATGGGAGAACCCACAACCTATTTGGAGCTTATTGAACTATATATGAATTATAGAGAATCAAGAACGGGTAAAGTCATGAGTGATGTGATAGAAAAATTGAATACAATTGCTAAAATCTTGCTTAAACGCCATGATATAAACTGTTGCTCTAAACAGGATACTAAACATCTGAAATTCCAATGTGGCTTTAGTGAAGAAGTTTTAATTAAGAACTATAATTGGAATAACTATATTCATTTTGGGTTCGAAGAGGTAGAACAATTTGTCTTATTTATGGGAGCCTCTGAGATAGAATCCTTCATGGCTAAAAATTATGAAACTTGTATTGTTTGTAAGGACCTTAAAGATTATGTCTCTTCTATCCTTAATTTTTGCATAGAAAGTTACAGCGATAATCCTTATATCATTGATTATAAAGAGAGACTCATTAATGCACAAGAATGCACTCACAATTTGCGAGGAACTCGTGGAAGAAGA
This sequence comes from Lolium rigidum, assembly GCF_022539505.1. Taxonomy (NCBI): domain Eukaryota; kingdom Viridiplantae; phylum Streptophyta; class Magnoliopsida; order Poales; family Poaceae; genus Lolium; species Lolium rigidum. The sequence goes on from NC_061510.1 coordinate 164,589,572, forward strand.
AATTGATGAACCCGAAAGCTCATTGGATGAAAAAGAGGAGGAGAGTGATGAACAAAAGGAGGAAGAATGGATTAGCTACCCATGCCAACCTTCTAATGAGAGTAACTCTTTATCTCTTACACTATTTGATTGTCCTCCATGCTTACCAAAGGAGGATGAATGTTATATGCTTGTGGATTCTCTTGAAATATTCCCTATGAGTAAAACTTGTGAGAATAATTATGCTACTGTTATCTATGATAATCCATGCTATTTTGATAAATCTTATGATAATGCTTTGTTTGTGCTCGATGTCGAAATGCATGGTACTAAAGAGTTTTGCTTAGCAAATGTTTATGATAAAGCTCTAGATGATGGTCCTATGTTACTTGATAATATTAATTGTACTACTAATGAAAATGGGATTGGAGAGGTCTTGACTTTATCTAGGAGTCCTATATCTCTTGAGAATGATCAATCATCTTGTTATAGATTATTAAAAAGTGGGTTTGAAAGTTTTGGTCCCACTATTTTTGAACTTGATAAAAATTATGTGCTTGTAGATCATGAAAAGCATGTTGTATGTGATAGTTATATTGTTGAGTTTATTCATGAAGCTACTGAAAATTATTATGAGAGAGGAAAATATGGTTGTAGAAATTTTCATGGTACTAAAACACCTCTCTACATGCTGAAAATTTTGAAGTTACTCTTGTTTTATCTCCCTATGCTTGTCACTTTGTTCTTCATGAATTTATTTGTGTATAAGATTCCTATGCATAGGAAGTGGGTTAGACTTAAATGTGTTTTGAACTTGCTTTTTGATGCTCTCTTTTGCTTCAACTCTCATCCTTATGTGAGCATCATTAAAATTGCTGAGCCCATCTTAATGGCTATAAAGAAAGCACTTCTTGGGAGATAACCCATGTATTTATTTTTCTACTGTTTTGTTGTGTCTTGGAAGTTGTTACTACTGTAGCAACCTCTCCTTATCTTTATTTTATTGCATTGTTGTGCCAAGTAAAGTCTCTAATAGAAGGTTGATGCTAGATTTGGATTTCTGCGCAGAAACAGATTCTGTCACGAATTTGAGTAGGTATCTCTGTAGAAAACTCAGAAAAATCTGCCAATTTTCATGCGTGTTCCTCAGATATGTACGCAACTTTCATTAGTTTTGAGTTTTCTGATTTGAGCAACGGAAGTACCTCTTAAAAATTCGTCTTTACTGGCTGTTCTGTTTTGACAGATTCTGTCTCTGTTTTTTGCATTGTCTCTTGTGGACTTTAAGTAAGGCTTTCTAGGCGTGGAGTGCTGTAGCTAATGTTTTATTGAGTTCTTGCAATGTGTCACTACAGGACCAAAGTGGATTAATTTTTTTGAGTACTAACCCCTCTAATGAAGTTTATGAGAAGTTTGGTGTGGCAGAAGTTTTCAAGGGTCAAGAGAGGAGGATGATATATGATCAAGAAGAGTGAAAAGTCTAAGCTTGGGGATGCCCCCGTGGTTCATCCCTGCATATTTCAAGAAGACTCAAGCGTCTAAGCTTGGGGATGCCCAAGGCATCCCCTTCTCCATCAACAACTTATCAGGTCACCTCTAGTGAAACTATATTTTTATTCGGTCACATCTTATGTGCTTTACTTGGAGCGTCTGTGTGCTTTTATTTTTGTTTGTGTTTGAATAAGATCGGATCCTAGCAATCCTTGTGTGGGAGAGAGACACGCTCCGCTTTTTCATATGAACACTGGTATTCTTCGTTTTACTTTTAATGTTCATGAAAAAAGTTGGAAGCTATTGCACTTATTGTTATTTGGTTGGAAACAGAAAATGCCTCATATTGTCTTGGATAATTTGATACTTGGCAATTGTTTTGAGCTCTCAAGTAGATCAAGTTTAAGCTCTTGCATCATGTAGTTTAAACCTATTAGTGGAGAACTACCGTAGAGCTTGTTGAAATTTGGTTTGCATGATTGGTCTCTTTAAGGTCTAGATATTTTCTGGTAAAAGTGTTTGAGCAACAAGGAAGACAGTGTAGAGTTTTATAATGCTTGCAATATGTTCTTATTTAAGTTTTTCTGTACCGGTTCATACTTGTGTTTGCTTCAAATAACCTTGCTAGCCAAAGCCTTGTACTGAGAGGGAATGCTTCTCGTGCATCCAAAACCTTGAGCCAAAACCTATGCCATGTGTGTCCACCATACCTACCTAGTATGTGGTATTTTCTGCCATTCCAAGTAAATACTTCATGTGCTACCTTTAAACAATTCAAAAGTTATTATCTCTTATTTGTGTCAATGTTTTATAGCTCATGAGGAAGTATGTGGTGTTTTATCTTTCAATCTTGTTGGGCAGACTCTCACCAATGGACTAGTGGCTTCATCCGCTTATCGAATAATTTTGCAAAAAGAGCTGGCAACGGGGTTCCCAACCCCAATTAATTAACTTTCATTAATAATTCTCTTCACATGTTTTGCCCTGATTCATCAGTAAGCAACTTAATTTTGCAAATAGACACTCCTTCATGGTATGTGAATGTTGGAAGGCACCCGAGGATTCGGTTAGCCATGGCTTGTGAAAGCAAAAGGTTGGGAGGAGTGTCAACCATAAATAAAAACTAAAGTACATGTGTAAACAAAAGAGAAGAGGGATGATCTACCTTGCTGGTAGAAATAACGTCCTTCATGGGAGCCGCTCTTTGAAAGTCTGTTTGATGAGGGGGTTAGAGTGCCCACTACCATTCGTTGACAACAACAAACACCTCTCAAAACTTTACTTTTATGCTCTCTATATGATTTCAAAACTTAAAAAGCTCTAGCACATGATTTAATGCCTGCTTCCCTTTGCGAAGGGACTTTCTTCTACTTTATGTTGAGTCATTTTACCTACTTCCTTCCATCTTAGAAGCAAACACTTGTGTCAACTGTGCATTGATTCTTACATACTTGCTTATTTGCATTCATCATATTACTTTGTGTTGACAATTATCCATGAGATATGCATGTTGAAAGTTGAAAGCAACTGCTGAAACTTAAAACTTCCTTTGTGTTGCTTCAATGCCTTTTACTTTGAATCTATTGCTTTATGAGTTAACTCTTATGCAAGACTTTTGATGCTTGTCTTGAAAGTACTATTCATAAAAAGTTTTGCTATATGTTATCTATTTGTTAGCAAACTATAGATCATTGCCTTGAGTCACTTCATTCATCTCATATGCTTTACAACAGTATGATCAAGATTATGTAAGCAGCATGTCCCTACAGAAATTATTCTTTTTATCGTTTACCTACTCGAGGGCGAGTAGGAACTAAGCTTGGGGATGCTTGATACGTCTCCAACGTATCTATAGTTTCTGATGTTCCATGCTAGTTTTATGACAATACCTACATGTTTTGCTCACACTTTATAATGATTTCATGCATTTTCCGGAACTAACCTATTAACAAGATGCCGAAGTGCCAGTTCCTGTTTTCTGTTGTTTTGGTTCCAGAAAGGCTGTTCGGGCAATATCCTCGGAATTCGACGAAACAAAGACCAAATATCTTATTTTCCCCGGAAGGTTCCAGAACACCGAAGGAGAGTCGGAGGCGGGCAGCAGGGGGCCCACACCATATGGCGGCGCGGGTGGCCCCCTGGCCGCGCCAGCCTATGGGGAGGGGGCCCCGTGGCCCCTCCGACTCCGCCTGTTCGCCTATAAAGTCCCTCGCGACCTAAAACCTCGAGACCAATTGACGAAACTCCAGAAAGACTCCAGGAGCGCCGCCGCCATCGCGAAACTCCGTTTCGAGGGACAAAATCTCTGTTCCGGCACGCCGCCGGGACGGGGAAGTACCCCCGGAAGCCATCTCCATCGACGCCACCGCCTCCATCATGCTCCGTGAGTAGTTCCCCCATGGACTACGGGTTCTAGCAGTAGCTAGGTTGTACTCTCTCTCCCATGTACTTCAATACAATGATCTCATGAGCTGCCTTACATGATTGAGATCCATCTGATGTAATCGGTGTTGTGTTTGTTGGGATCCGATGGATTGTTACATTATGATTAGTCTATCTATAAGTTTGTGAAGTTATTGTTGCTGCAATCTTGTTGTGTTTAATGCTTGTCACTAGTGCACGAGTGGCATGATCTTAGATTTAAGCTCTATACTTATTGCTTAGATTGTATCTACAAGTTGTTTGCACATATTGCTGTCCGGACCCCGAGGCCCCAAAGTGACAGAAATTGGGACAACTGGAGGGGAAGGATGTGATATGAGGATCACATGTTTTCACCAAGTGTTAATGCTTTGCTCCAGTGCTCTATTAAAAGGAGTACCTTAATTACCAGTAGATTCCCTTGAGGCCCGGCTGCCACCGGCTAGTAGGACAAAAGACGTTATGCAAGTTTCTCATTGCGAGCACGTATGACTATATATGGAAAACATGCCTACATGATTAATAGACTTGATGTTCTGTCTTAATGCTATTTCAATCCTATCAATTGCCCAAGTGTAATTTGTTCACCCAACACTTGTTACTTGTTATTAGAGAGTTACCACTAGTGTAGATAGCTGGGAACCCCGGTCCATCTCTTATCATCATATACTCGTTCTATATGTCATTGGAAGTAGTATCAACTATTTTCTGGTGCCATTGCCTCCGTATTATCATTATTCTGTCTGCTCGTGTTACTTGTTACTATTGCTCTCATATTACTGTTGCTTTCACATCACCCCTGTTACTAGTGCTTTTCCAGGTGCAGCTGAATTGACAACTCAGTTGTTAAGGCTTATAAGTATTCTTTACCTCCCCTTGTGTCGAATCAATAAATTTGGGTTTTACTTCCCTCGAAGACTGTTGTGATCCCCTATACTTGTGGGTTATCATCTATGTATTATGATGTAATGCCCAAATGAATCTCATAGTAATCATCTTTTCATGTATGGTCTTTATTCTGTCAATTGCCCAACTGTAATTTGTTCACCCATCATGTTATTTATCTTTATGGAGAGACACCTCTAATGAACTGTGGACCCTGGTCCTTTCCTTTACACCGATAAATTCATCTACTGAAAATCATATTTTATTTACTTTCTGCAAGCACTGTCCTCTTTAAGTACTGCAAACATCTCTTTCCACTCGATACGTTTAATCCTTTGTGTTCAGCAAAACCGGTGAGATTGACAACCTCACTGTATGTTGGGGCAAAGTATTTTGGTTGTGTTGTCTGCAGGTTCCATGTTGTTGCTGACGCCGGTAGTGCGCCCTACCAATAGTCAGCCAGCAACACCTTCAGAAGTCACGCCTTTCTCCTACTGGTCGACTAAACATTGGTTTCTTACTGAGGGGAAACTTGTTGTTGTGCTCTTCACACCTTCCTCTTGGGTTCCCCAACGGTGTAGACCACCATCACTTATCTCTTGGTTTCGTTGAGTTTTCATTGGATTTTGCGTTTCAACTAATGCTAATATCGCAATCCAGGTGAAACCTTGTTTTTGAATTATGTATTTCACGAAACCATCATTTCTGGAGGATCCAAGGACATTTATGGGCTAATTGCAACAAAATAAAGACATTTACTTTTGAGGCCAAATCCATCCTGACGATCTAGGGGCTTTAGCGGGCATCACTACAGGCGGGGGTGACCGTATCGCCCGCTCGTACTAGGCGGCGCCGCCTTCCCCTTATCAAAGCAAACCCTTTTCGTGAAGGGCACCAGACGAGAAACACAACGCAACAGTCACCATTCGCTCCCAGAACAGAAGGGACCAGATCTGAAGAAGGAGAAGACCATCCTCGACTCCATTGAAGATCAATCTCATCAAGATCACCACCTCATCCATTACAACCCACTTGTACTGAGATAGAGAGAGATTCATACTTGTAAGATTAGGGATCGAAACCTCTATTCCAAGTAAAATCAAGATTTTTGGATGAAGAGTCTTGCATGGTATGATTCCTTGCCGGGGTGTGCTTACTAATAGACACATTGGTAATCAAGGGGATGCCCTATCTGCAGGGTAGGTTGTGAGAACATTAAGCATATGCTCTTTACATGCGCTAGAGCGGAAGAGATTTGGAGATGCCTGGGTATAACAAATCAATTGAACGAAGTACTAAAACTGGATCGATCTGGATCGGTTGTGGTACAAGATATTATTATGAGAGGAGGCCGGTTACAAGATCTGGATAATATTGGTTTTGCTGAATTGGTCTTAACTGCTGGTTGGTACATTTGGTGGGAGAGGATGCAAATAGTGCATGGTGAAAATGTGCAATCCCCTTTCGGTTCATCAATATCAATAGTGGTTATGACTAGAAACTATATGATTTCTTCGAAACAGCCACAAGCAAAGAAGAAGGAAGGATGAAAGAAGCCGCTAGAAGGGAACTTATGATCAATAATTCAATATTGATGCGGCTTTTGATGTGGACTCGGGAAAAGGAGCAATGGGGGAAAAGGAGCAATGGGAGTGGTTATTAGAGACTACACGGGACAATGTGTGGCATCATCACAATTGTTTTTACCCCATGTAGTGGATGCTCATATGGCGAAAGCATAAGCATTCCGTGAAGGCCTGATTTTGGCGCAAAGGATTGGCTGTAATAATTTCATTATTCAAACAGATTGTGCTCAAGTGGTGGAAACTATGAAGCAGGGGGTTCTCAGCTACAACATCAGCTGCTATATATGACGGTTGTATTATCCTTCGGAGTGGCTTTGGTGATGTGTCTATTGAGTATTGTGATAGGGAAGCAAATAAGGTAGCCCACGAGCTTGCTAAAGTCTGTTTTAGTTCTGGTAGTTCTTGTACTTGGGTCGATGAACCCCCAGGTTCATTCTTAGCAAGCTCGCAAGTGATGCAACAATTATGTGATAGTTGCAACAAGTTTTAGACGCACCCTTTTTTTTTACCAGGATACCTAAGAGGACCGAAAGGCTTTTAATAAGACGGCTTGCTAGCATAATATATTTTGTTTCCCCCAAAAAAAAAGTTCATTCTTGCAAACTCGCCAGCAAAAGACCATGGAGGAATGGCAAGATCGAACGGTTCTGCTCTTCACTCTTGGACAAAGCACAAAGGGTAAAAGCGGGAAATCACCCATAGGCCACAGATTCCAAATTCCAAACCTCTTCTCGCCGTTGCTTTTGCTTCCATCCGGAAGCCCCTCGCTCGCTATATCTCCTCCTCCCCACCAGGATTCCGAGGCTGGCGGCCGTCTTCTTCTCCCCGTCGCCGCCGGAATCTTGGCAGGGCAGCTAGTTTTGCAGCTCGGGCTCTCGCGCCCCGCCGCCTCCGGAGTTCGATGTCCGTTTGTACCCGATGGATCCGCACCGCCTGAACTGCCCCGCCGCCGCCGCGGCCGACACCGCCGACACCGAGGACTGGGGTAATCGCAGGGCACTATTTCCTCGCAGCTTCGATTTCTTTACATCCATGCTTGTTTTTCGAAAAATAGTAGCATGTGGCTTGTGATATTGATGTGTGAATGTTCCATGGAATCATCCTGCGCGCGTGATCTAATCTCTGCTGCGTTCTGGGGTGGATGCAAACCAAAACACCATCCATAATAGTAACACCAACAATAAAGAATGATATTGATAGGGAGTAAAGTGGAGGGAATGGAAAAATTGTTGGTCATCATTGGTATTGCTCCAAGTTATGGATTCTAGTTGCGAAGTTGTTAGTTATCAGTAGTATTGCTTGTGGGAGCTCTATATGAAAATCGCAGGTCCAGATATGCATGCTGCGTCTGCTGCATAGTTCCAACCTTGGTGTTTTGGAGTACAAGTGACTTGTCTATTCAAGCCAATTAGTTATTCACAAATTTGCTCGCATTTTCTGTACTCAAACCATGCGATACTAGGTAATACATCTGCCAGCAGATTGTCGTTGCGTACTGCGTGACCCCCCTGTAAAACCATGTTATGACACTCCCACCAAATGGACCAGACATAAAGGGTACCATGGTGTCAAAATCCTTCTTTTTGCGCTGAGATCTGCTCTTGTGCATATTCAGCTACCACTCCTCTGGGGATTCTATGATTCTATCCCAGTGGAGTCAGGAGAGCCATGGCCAGCTCAGCTGAGGGCAAAACCCCAAAGTTGTCGTGACCATGGGCAGCACGTGAAAATTTACTCAGCTGTCTCCGGTTCCTGGGACATGGGAACCCATGGGGCAGGTGCCATGGCTGGGGAGACTATGGGCTGAAGTCTATCAGCAGTTGGTGCTGCAGGGCAAGCCAATGGAAGAAGCGACAGAACGGATAATAAACAGCTCTATTTCAGAAATATAGAACAAAGAGAATGAGGATAAGTAGTTGGGTGCAATGTTTGATCCGCTGACCCATTAAGTTTCTTAGTAGTTTACTATATGAGAATGACATAAGAACCTCATACAAAGGACTGTGGAGGTAGCAGGATTTATTGATTTGAGATAACCTATCTAGCTATTGAGCTGTTGACATGTCTTATAAGTCTCAGTGAAAATATTTAGACAGATGACACAAAAGAGTTCAACTAATAGGCTGATTGTTTTGGAAAACTCGGAACCTTTCTAAGTACAAATCTTTCAATGTGTACATCTGGTGGTTGATTCCTTTGTGCCTAATCACCAACAGGAGCAGCCAAACATGTTCCTTTGGTGGACAAACAAGTTGATATCACTTGACCTTATCCTACTTTCCGAATATTGCATAGCTAGGCTTACTACACAAGTATCAATCTTTTTTTTTTTGCTGTGATAGACAATCACACTGAAAAACATTAACCTTGGATTAGAAGGAAAAACAATCATGTCTACTAGGTGTGTACTCGTGATTGAGGCAGCTCTTGCATAAAAGGAACTGTTTTCTTGGAGAGGCAATGAAAATGCTACCTTGTGGTGTTGTAGTCCGCGTCGTTGCAATCGTTCGGCTGTGCGATCAAGAGCCAGAGTCAATGCAGCATCTGATCCTAACATGCCCCTTCTCGAGGCAGGTCTGGTATGATACACTGTCTTGGCTACAGCTCGCTTGCAGGCCGCCTGACAACAAGCTCTCCCTCAACGACTGGTGGGTCGCTGCGAGACAGAGACAGACCACGCCGAAGCCTTGGAGGCAGCACAACTCATGCTTCTTTGATGGAGAGCGCCCTTAAGTCCCATGACTAAACGAGAAGATCAGAGCCGAGGCAGCACTCTGGGCCTGAGCAGAGGCGCTTTGCCTTCGTGCCATATTGCCTGCAGACTGGGATGTCCATTGATCATTTGTAATGCCAAACTGTAAAACAGCCTCCTAGGAGGTGTGAAACTGTAACAAACTCTTCTCTGCAATGAAAAGAAACGCAATGTCATTGCATTCTCTAAAAAAAAATGCTACCTTGTCCATTTCTGGCAATATTTCTCCTATTTTTTGAGATCCACAATGAAGGATCCAGCTAAGCCAATTAGCGAACTCTTCCTTTTCTGTAGTACCTTTCTAGTCTACCAGATTGCTTAGTAAGGAGTCAAATGCTAGAGAATTCCAACCTAATAGATGCTCAAATGAAATTATTCAGTAGACCTTGATGTCATAAACAAATACCACAAAGAGATCTTGCAAGACATCCTCTTGGCGGGCAATTAGGATCTTCGCTTAATGCTTATTCCTTTGATCCATTACCATCCTACTCAAGGGACTAGGATAGCAGCAAAAGGTCTAGATTGGGAAGTTCTGATAGTTGAAATAATTTTCTCATCCTAAAGGCTATGTGGGATGGGCACTTGTTTCCTAAATCATCGTTCTTTATTTTTGAAGGAAGAAGAGGGGAGCACATGCTATATATTTGGGGTCATTTATTGCTTTCTTGTTGAATATGAAGTTTGCGCTGCATTATTAAGGTCATTACTGGATAGAGAGATTAATACTCTCTCCATCCATAAAAGGATGTCTTAGATTTGTTAAAATTTAGCTGTATCTAGACACTATTTAATGTATAGATACATCCAATTTTAGACAAATCTAAGACATCCTTTTATGGATGGAGGGAGTACTTTTTGTGTGGTGAAAACATTGTGATCTTGCTTGACACCTTCTAATGTCGGGCCTTCTTTTATTTGGAGATCACATTCATACGAAGAATATGTTTTGTCTAGATAAGTTGGATTCTTCTGAAGTTCTATTATCAGAGTGCGTACCCCATTTTTTAGGAGTAGGTCACTTGCAGAAAGCTTTCACATTTTCTTCCCATCGGGGTATGCATGCACACATGGTACTAATGTGGACGACCTATGGATTGCTGAGCCACACCACTCTGAACGAGGGTTCCGACAGTGTGTGGCACCTGGCAACAAGTGCCATACACCCCACTGGTCAGCTTGTACATGACAAGGGCATGCCAGTCGTAATCCAGGACCAAGTGGAGTTGTAGTATCTACTTAATGACGTACATGTGGGGTATTCTTTTGTGGCTTGGGCCAATTGGTGGATTGAATTTATGAAGCCTTCTACTACTCCATTCGGTTCATATTAATTGTCTCAACTTTGTCTAGACATAGATGTATCTAGTCAACAAACATGCCCGTATCTAGACAAAGTTGAGTCAATTAATTTGAATCGGAGGGTGTAACATGTTTATAAATTCAATCCAGCAAATTGGCCTGAAGAATATAGATACTAGACTCCCCTTGGTCATGGCGTATTAAATGGAGAGAATATCTTATTTGACACTGCAAAACTTTTTCTTGCCTATTTGACACTTGGGCTTAATTTAGTTCCTTATTTGACACTCTAGTTCATTTTGAGCATGAACGGTATTAAATAGGGATATGTAAAGATGATTTTGCCCCTAGTGCATTATATGACCAAAATTTTGCACAAAACAAAAACAAGAAAACTGTGACATATTTGCTCGAGGTTAAATGGCCAAATGAAACCCATACATTTGGTCACTTAACTGACTTCAAATTTAAAAACATAGTCCTCAGATTTTATTTCAAAAAATTCAAAAACTTGGCAGAACCTTCCCTGTAATTTGACCATAGCTGGCATAGCTCCAAGGAACGGATCTTCTGAAATATTCCCAGAAAATAATATGCCAAACTATTGTAGTACAGATATATAATAATCCCTATTTGGCGCCACCCTTCTGATGTCATAATGATCTAACAAAAAGAATTGCCATTCTTTCTTGTACATGTTTAAAACATGTGGAAATTAATGAAGATAAGAAACCAGGCTGATGAAAAGGAAGCTGGAAGCTGCTCCTTTTCTGTATACTTGAGTTAACAGCCGACAAGCCGACTCACTATTAAAAGAAAGTAATAGTGAAAAAATGGAGACATAAAAGCTAACAGCTCCATTCTACGCCATCTTGATGCTGAAAATTTCGTACATATACGATGATAGATATTATGGGATGAGAATAAAATTCTCTGTAGAAAATGAGGAATTGAACAATCAATAGAATTGACACATCAATAATGCTTTCTATCATACACATCCCCCCTCCACTGACCAACTCCACAAGAAACACACTAGAACTGTATGCAACACTTTGTATGGAAAAAATCATTGACTAGATTATGCAAAAATTGTCCATTAAAATCGTAAGAGATCCTTGAAGATAGGCTAGCGCTTATGGTCGATCAAGTAGTCCCCAAGCTCGAGCTTGAGCCCGCATCCGCCGCCAACCCTGCAGCCACAGCCGCGGCATGGCCCTTGCCTGCGGGTAAGCTCACGTACGGGCACTCCTAAGAGGTGCCATGGCCCATAACTGCAGGCTGCAGCGGATCTCGCCAACGGGCGCTCCGCAGCCCTGCCATGGCCTGAGCCTGCATCTGAGCTTGCTGACGGGTGCTCTGCTGCCGTGCCTTGCCTTCCCTCCGCCGTCATGCCTGGGTCGCCGTCCCGAGCCTTGATCCGTCTTGGGCGCCCTCCGCAGCCACCCTGTGGCCTCCCATAGCTCTCGCCGCCGCCACTATGTTTCGTGCCGCCGCTATGGCTCGGGTACATGGGTGGCATTATTTCTCGACAGGACGGGATGATTGGATTAGTTTTTTTTTCCAGCGTTGCACACGGATTAGCGGAGGGGTAGCTTGGTCCAAGGAAAAAGAACCTGACGGCAAAGTGTAATGGAATGGACGGTGATGTCAAATACGGAACTAAATTTAGCCCAAGTGTCAAATAGGGAAGAAAAAGTTTCGCAGTGTCAAACAGGGAATCAACATTTTAACTACTGTCAAATAAGGAATTTTTTCTATTAAATGCGACCACTTTATGCAATCCGAATGGCCTCTGCTGTGTATAAGCTGACCAAATTAGGGTGGTTTGGCTCAGCCTCTCAGCTATGTATAGGTCTTCAGTAGCACCCCTCCATTGAAGCTACCTCGATGGGAAGAAGTTGTGAAAGCTTTCTGTATTTTAACCACTCCAACAGTCCAACTAGGTTGGTCGAGCTATAGGGATTCCAAATATTATTGTCTCGGTCTTGAATAAAATCGCATGTAAGAAATTGGAAACCGGAACATAGTGTTGTCTATGGTTGATTGCATTAGCAGTTTATTAACATCGGGGCGACGTTTTCATTTCACTTTGTCTTCAAATGGTTTCTTTAAATAGTAACGCATCCGCCCTTCAATATATTGCACTGGCCAATTTCTCTTTTCATAAGAAGGAGCAACAGATTAATATTAAATTTTCAAATAGAATAATATAGGGAGCAACGTGCTAGAGGAGACGTTTTTATCCTGCTCCCTGAAATGATCCCAAGATGCCATTATAAGGACACTCGAGCGAATATATGGTCCTCCACCAAGAACCACGTAAAAACAATGTCAGAGGGCGATGGAAGCTATATATGTACTCTTTTGGGAGGAGGTAAACACAAAGGGTATTCTTATTCATCGTGAAAACGATCACAGCAAACTTGGAAAGTCACGCCTCCATTAAATTTAGAGTGAGATGATGGATTTTTTTTTCCTAAATGAACGGTAGGATTTGGAAGTTTGGGAATAGAAACTTAGAAGGATCTAACATATTTATCGACGGAAGATGATCGATTTGATCAGGCCATGTAGGAACAAGGATGATCTCCAAATAAAGGAAGGCCTGATATTAGAAGCATGTCAAGCAAGGTCACGGTGTGTTCACCACACAGAAAAAGAAAAATATTAGTCTCTCGAACCCATGTTTCATGCAATGACCTTAGTAATGCAGGTAAAACTTCATATTCACGAAGAGGGAAATAAATGGCCCCGTATTAAGTTCTTTCCTCTTCTTCTTCGAAACAAAAGGATTGATGATTTAGGATACACAAATGCCCCACACAACATTACCCTTAGGACGAGAAACATTTCAACTGTACAGTCTTCCCAGTTGAATGAAGCTTTTCAGCAGCCCATTGCCGTAGGTGCTCTAATCTGAACAATTCATCTACGCTGCGTGATCTATGCCACATTTCGTTTCCACCAAAGTCTACCAAAATAAGATAACATATTTAGGGATGGAGAGGAGCTGAAATCCGCGAAAATTTCGCTCGGATGACCTTGACGTTGACATGTGTAAGCATACCGCCACAGTGGCTGGCACTGACCTAAATAATCAGGTTTGATTGAAATATTAGGATGGGATCATTTATACCTACAGTTCCTGAGAAGGATCAGAATTGTCAACTTTCACGCCTGTTTCGACATTTTGAAGCCCCGCAAGTTTGTACATGAATGCTGCAAGTTCTACGTCTGGGTTCAGTATTTCTACTACCATGGATCTTACGCTGTGTGGTGTCATCTCATCTATATAGTATTGAAAATTAGAAAACCTCCTGAAGATCTCTTGTATAGAAGTTAGACTCAGGATAGTTATAAAAAGTTTGAAGATAACTGTGTGCTGTCTACGTGCCTTTTAGAGTTTTGAAAGTGAAATGATTATGTGCGGAGTGTGCACAAAACATAGGTCTCTGATATGTATTCATCAGCTTTCGTTGTTTCAGGATTCTGCTTGTCAATCTCTTCATATTAGATTTTTTGTGCTATCGCTATGCTGATAAAATAAATAGCAACTGTTGACCAATTTCCAGTTTACCTTATCTAGTACCTTTTGGGGTGGACAGGACACCAGTTTGTTCCCTTGGATACATGTTCTCAGGTTCAACTTGTTACATGTGACAGATAATGACGACTTTGTGATTCCAAGCTTGAGCGTTGAAGAATCTGATCAGGGTGACTGGGAAGTTTCACAGGCTTCTGCACCTCAACCACCTCCAAAGGTCTCTTTCCAATCACGCTATTCTATTCTGGAACTCTTTACCAAAGTAACAACACTGGCATATCTTTATTTGCTTGTGCATGAACGATGACCAACTTGCACTGTAAAGTAGCAAGAAACATAGTGCCCTGCTTTAGGAAACATAACTGCCCTAACATAAGGTGGAATTTAATTCCACAAAACAAGTAACTTGTATTGTGCAGTACCAAAGCTGGGGAATCTGGCTGTCGCTGGGTGGATAATTGTCGTCTTCCCTTTTCCTTACTTTATTTATATCTGATGCCTTCAGCAAGAGCCTACCAAGGACACGGAGAACATTTATCTTGGTCCTCACTGGGCAGCGCCATCTCGGGGAAAGAAGCAAGAAGAAGCTTTAGCTACATCCGGGCACCGTGATAAGAACATCAAGGTGAAGGAAGCTGATCGGAAGGTGCCTGGAACCGGCCGGGATAACAAAGCAGGCTTCACAAGGGACTTCCACCGCTACAACAATGCTGGTCACCATGTCAAGTAACCCTACAAAGGATCCACCGGAACATCCCGTGATGTCAACAGTCAGTTAAAAGTTCAGCTATCTATCACTGGTGTAATTGGAATTCGTGCGGGTCATTGGCCTAATTATTACCAGTGGCATTTATACTTCAAATCATATGTACTGTGCCTCTGCTGCTCTGGAAAATTGGGTTTGTTTCGGATGGAGAAGTTTGTGTCACTATACCACAATTTTGTTTGGTTCCTCGTGTCTGATTATTCCTGCTATATGAGGTTAACAGTGTGGAAAATGGGTAGCACTCATCGGCCAAGGTTGTTGAAGCGTTGCTTGGTGGGTTTGTGTCCGTATCACTCGATAATTGATGTGCCTTCCTGGTGTTTTGTTTGCCATCATGACATCTCGCTTGGCATTTCATTTCGTGATGATTATAGTCTTTGATTTTTTAGCAAGGGGTCGTAATGATTAGTTATAGTGGCTTGGGCAGGGACCGGACGTGAACGTGCCATTTAATGTCATGACGATGTAACCGATCGAATGGCGACTTGATATCTATAAAACCGTCCAGATGCTCTCTTCGTTTTGATCATGGCAGTAAAGCTTGATGGAAAGCTCTGAGGCCATGCATCTTGGTTGGCGCATGTTGCCCCTTTCGACGCGAATGGCACGAGCAGATGTGCTATCAAGGAAAACAAGTACGAGAAAGGATGTGGTGCCCATAGTAGTAGGCTGCTTACCTCGCTTGCTTGTAAGTAAAGCCTGAGCTGAGCAGTTACATGCGGTTCCGGTTGTTGCCCGGTCAGAGGGTCACTAGCTGCATTGTCTTCTTTTCTTATTTTTTGGAAAGTCCACTGATCTATTTTTCGAGATGCCTGCCGATCTATTCTTTGAAGCATATTGGGTTTACCGCTCTTGAGAACGAAAACGGGTGTCGTTTGTCCGATTTGGCATCTTCGGAATGAAAGGAACAGAATAACCTTTTTAGGAGTCTTCCCTACCCTAAACCCTCCTGTTGCTGGGAGGTTCTTTAGTTTTCTTGTTCTTTTTTCGGTTCCTTTCCTGGCACTTGACATTTTACAGCTGTTCATTTGTACATAACGCGAAAGCAGAGCACCTCCTCTTCTTCTTCTCCTAAAATAATAAAGGAACGAAACGAAACAGCCATAGCAATAGATAGTATAGTATCAAATCGATAGTTTGAGAAAGTAAAATACACCAATTCGATATGGCGTGACAACATTAGACATTGCGCCATTGCGGTACAGGTAAGTTGGGTTTGATTGCACGTACACGGTACACCTGACCTAGCCAACGTGTGCCCACTCCATGGCCAAAGGCCAACAACTCCTCTTCCATATGTCTTTGCCCGTGAGAGCGACCTTGCTCTTTCAATTCCTTCCTTTTTTCCACTAACGATTAACGTCAGTGGTAGATGTCAGTGCCCCACTAGAAATACTTGCGATTTCGAGCTCGATCAATAGCTCAAGGACAACTTGCTTTCTTTTCAGGGTAGCAGGAAGTATCAAAGTTGTGTGGTGGGACACCGCGACTGCCTAACCAGGACATCTGGAAAACTTTGTGCGTACGCCTTTCCAACTCCGTGCAAACAGCGGGAATCATTTTTTGCACTGTTCTGTGTGTGAAGCTTATGGGAACTTTATTTATGCATACGGCTTCCAACTCCGTGCAAACAGTGCGCGTGCGTACGTTGAGAATCCTTTGGCAGTTGGCGCACTTCTGTCTGGCCGGCCGGCTTCTGTTGCAATGCACTTGTTCCGTTTACTCCCTCCATGGGCCAGCCGGCGGATACGAAAAGCATCCGTTTCGATCTATTTGGATCGGACCGCGGATATGAAATTAGACTCGTTGCATCATATGTCCATTTGAGACTTTGAGTCGGGAGACTGTCCAGGCTGCCCCGTGCAAATGTATTGGTTTTCATATATTTCATAGATAAGATAACATAATTTACAAAACAAGAAAATGCATACAACTTGAAAACACAATACTCCAAAGACTTTAAACCCTAGCCCACTACTCGTCATCGTTGGGAAGCTGGGTCAAGACGACGAGCACGGGCATCTCCCATGGCCAGTTAGGCACCAACACGTCCATGGTGATCACCGGTGCAGGAGGAGGAGCGACTGCGGCAGGAGCAGGCAATGGCGAGGGCGTGGGCGGTGTGGTTGAGACCTGCAAGGCCAGCCTGACTGCCTCCTCCTTGGAGACGCCTGCCAACATGACCGCACTAGCATAGCTGGGTTGTGGCCACGGTGGCTCCAGCTGTTCGGAAACAAGGATTGCGGGCCTCTTCGCCTCCTTTCGTCCATGTCGTTTGGCTGGGCTGGGAGCCGGTCAAGAGTTCCCTCCTCCTTGGCGACCTCGGCCATGTAGGCGAGGTAGCCCACGAAGTCGTCAGTGTCATCCTGGGTTTCCTTGCCTGAGATTTCCTCGCCGAAGAAGAGCTGCCTCTCGGGCTTTGGTGGCTCCTCCGCGGCCACATGGACGCGGCTAGACACGCGTTCGCGTGGTAGCCAATGAGAACACGGCCTCCTCGTCGTTCTTCTTTGGCTTCCTCCATGGAAACACCCTTTTGCCCATGGTGTCTTCTGGAAGTTGCCAGCGAAATTGGAAGGCTTGAGTGAATGTGAAAATGGGGCGATGACAGGGGCGTTTCTGATGATCTTAAAAAGAACGACCGAGCACCGGCCTTCAATTCCTCCGCGGGTATCCAAGAGTGTGCCCTTGATGGCGGCGTAGAAGCCCCCCCCCCCCCGCACGTCTTGGAGCGGTGGTGAAGCCAAAACGCGTCATCGCAGGCCATCGCTAGAGAGGACACGATTCAGGCCATGTTTCATTGCGAGGCGGGCCCGAGGCAGCAGGGAGCGGACGGGTGGTGCGTCCATGATGCATCCCGGTGAAGCAATTCGAACCTAAATTTGAGTCATGACTGCGTCGGTGCTGATAGGCCTGTCACAGTGCGTCAAGCTGATGGGCTAGAGGTTTACCCATTTTCTGTCCGTGCGGACCGAAACAGATACTTTGATCCGTTTGCGTCAGGCCGCTGGAGATGTCCTAAGTGCTTTAACTTTTTTCTAAAAATTTGACTATCTTTTTACACAAAAGTAACGAAATATGTGATATCAAATTAGTATTTTTTGAAACTACATGTCAAGATGAGTCTAGTGATACCGATCTAATGCCATAAATGTTTCTACTTTTTTAAAAAGTTCGTCAAATTTAACTAAGATTGACTTCAGATAAAGCTAAATATACCCTTAGTACTACCTCCGTTTCAAGGAACAATACGCACACATATTCTGAGACAAATTTTAACCATAAAAATTGAGTAACAAAATTTTATTTATATTATATATAATTAGAACCGTTAGATTCGTATTGAAAATCACTTTCTAATAATGTTAATTTCATACAAACCATTTTTATATATTTAAAGTAATTTTTGGTTAAACAAAAGACACGTAAAACAAGGACTCAGGTAGTACTTTAGAACGGAGCGATAATGGGTGTGCCCACACCGCTGGTGCATGCACCGTAGCTGCTGCTTTCGGGCTAGCTTTCCTCAAACTATTTTCAGCTAGCCAAACTCGCCGGCGTTGCCGGTCGAGGGAGGCGGAGGAGAGATGCCGGTGCAAGTAGTGTTTATACTAGGTGTAGTTTTAGGCTGTTTGCCTGGTTTCGGCGTGATGCCGGGAGGTGGCTGTCGGGCTCCTTTGGCCAGTACCGGCGGCTGCTGATCTGCCTCTCCGTCGCCGTTCTTGAAACGGCGTTGAGCGTGGCCATCAGATCCTCTCTCAATAAGGCCTCTGCCAGGCTGAGCTGTGAGTGGCTGATGCTCTGCTCCTTGACCGGCTGTGGTGGCAAGGGAGGAGTGGGCTGCGGAAGGTCATCTCCTACTCGGTTCTTGGTCAGCTTCTTTTCTCTGGCGTGTCCGCGCGGCGCCGGCAGGCCTTCCAAGTGCATCCCGAACGAGTTCCTTCGGCGGGGATTCCTGGTGGTGCTGCATGTGGATGAGAAGCTGTTCAATAAGTGCGTGTCTGGTCACATGCTCTGCTTCTGCAGCGCTATCGTTGTTTCTCTCCTTCGGGCCGGCCGTGGTGGCGAGGGGAAGGTGGAGAGACTGGTGCGCTGCTGCAGGTCGTCGACCGGGTGTGGCTGCTGTCTCTTGTGCGGCCGCTTCACGCCGAGCTACTCCTCAGCGCGCTGGAGCAGCGTTGGGAGGTTGCAGCGAAGCTCCCGGCATGACGCTTCCGCGGTGGAAGCTAGTTGCAGGTGGAGCGCCGTCCGCGGCTCGGGATATCTGCTCATTCAGTCTAGTGCTCGCCCAGCTTCGATGGCCGCTGTTCTCCCCTGTTCCTCTTGGCCGGCCGTGGCGGCGAGGAAGAGGAAAAGGGTGAAAGTGAACGGAGGGCGTGGCCAGAGCGCTCAGGGGAGTTTCGGTCTTTCCCCTTCCGCCGGAGTTCTCCTCGTTTCTCCGACCACTTCTGCCCGCCTTCACCCACCCGTGGCAGGAGTGATGTGATGGAGTGCGGGTCGCTTGACACAGACGGAGCTAGCGAGGACTCTTGGGTTGGGGACTGCCGGAGCTTGGAAGCAACATCGGCGGGCATCATCTTAACGGCTGAGTGCCGTCCGTCAAAGCCGGTGAGCTCCGGCATAATTCAAACCTCCATCGGAGGCTTTCTTTTGGGTCAGCGACCGCGTTCAACGTCGGCATCGAAGCAAGTGGTTCCGTCCCCGCGGCGGTGCTTGGCGGCGGTGCAGCTGATCCTTGGCTCGGCAGCGGAGATAGGGAGGGACCTGATTGCTTCTCAAATCTTTCAGAGGGGTCTTCTCCACATAAATTGGGGATCCATGTGTTATTTTCGTTTTCTTATGGGGTCCTCCATAATATTGTACACCTCCACTGTTTGTACTTTAATATAATGCATCCAGGCCCTTCGGGGCTCCCCTTGTTAAAAAAAAAAAACTATTTTCAGCTCGTCGAGGTCAGTGCTGCTGTTGATCAGTGGTTACGCTGTTTCTTGAGATCTGACGGCTCGTGTTAATTTGGCTGCGATAGCACACGTTTCTCGCTTTTTGGGTGTGCGTGAGCCGTGAGAGAGCTGCGTAAGCGCACAAAGATACAAAGTACAGCAAAGTAGCAATCTCATCAGGTGATATTTTTCTTAACTCGTCCTTTTCTTATAATTACCCTTTTTTCTTCTACAGATCCGTATCTTTTAAGCCTTGGGTGCGTCGGCCATCTTCTTTCGACGGTGCACTAGCTCCTTCTCTTGATCCATCCCGTACCCCGCTAGCGACGGCTCTACTGCTTCCTCCTTCCCCGCCGAGCGAGTGGTGTATGAAAAAGACGGCTGTCCTCGATGGAAAATCTTCGCACAAGTTAATGTGAAACACCGGGTGATGAGTTCCACTTCCATGGAGGAGGAGCCTAATTTGAACCCTATCAATCTTATCTCATGGGACCTTTTTTTCGTTGAAGAAAAGGCAAACGAATTTGCCTTAATTTATTAGTAAAGAAGAAGCTTGGGAAGCCAAGTTTTAGTTTAGTCTTACAACCACACCGAGGTCACAAAAGCCTAGTCTCCCGCCATGAAAAAATCTAAATGTTTGGCACCGGTAATAACCCAAGTTCTAGCTTCCGATTTGATACGATCGAAGATGATGGTAGGCACGGTGTCCACATGCTTGAAAGTCCTAGCGTTGCGCTCATTCCATAACTCCCACGCAACCAACATGAAGAGGGTGGCCATAGCTTTCTTTCGACCTCCATGAGCAAGCACGACGGAGGTCCACCAAAGCTCGACATTGTCAAACCCTTCCCATGAGAAAGGATCGAAGTCGTGTATGTGAAGCCAATCCTTGACCATCTTCCAAATCCGAATAGAGAAGCGGCACTTGAAGAGAAGGTGAGATGCCGTCTCGTCATGACGCCGACAAAGAGGACAAACTCTCCCATTTGGCCACCCCGCTTTGCAAGCCGGTCCACCGTCCAAACGCGGTTTTGGATGATGAGCTAGGAGAAGAGCTTGCATTTGGGAGGAGCCCAAGCCTTCCAAACGATGGAATCCATGCATGATCGAATTATCCCCGTGAACTGCGCTTTATAAGCTGATGAGCAAGAGTAGGCACCATTGTTGCTAAGCTTCCAAATGATGGAGTCTGGAACATCATCATGAAGAGTGATCTGGGAGGTGTGCGACCAAAGCGTGATGAATTCCTGCAGATTTTGTACCGAGAGGCCCGCCGAAGTATCAAGGTGGAGGACCCAAGCATTGTCGGCAATGGAATTCCTCACATTCCAGCCCTTCTTCTTGGACATGGCAAAGATGGAGGGGGGCTACGCATTTGGCGCTGAGGCCATCCGCCCAAGGATCATGCCAAAAACTCGCTTTATTCCCATCTCCAATGTTGACCTTGGTGAGCGCGTGGAAAAGCTCCATATCCTCCTCATTGCAAGGGTTCTCCATCCCAACCCAAGGCTTCTCCGGCGCCGTCCAAGATAACCAAGGCCAACGGAGGTGTAAGGCCCTCCCAAATTTCTCCATGTTGAGGATGCCAAAGCCACCAAGAGAAGTGGGGCGGCAAACGACAGTCTAGTTAACCTTGCACTTCCCCCCGGTCGCATTTTCGGAACCCACCCAAAAGAAACTCCGAATGAGTTTAGTGATAGCTTGCACCGGCTCCACCAGAACATGAAGGGCCGTGAGAGGGTAAACCACTTGGGAGGTGAGAACCGACTTGACAAGGGCCTTTCTTCCGGCGATGTTGAAGTATCTCCCATGCAAGGGAGCAAGGCTAGCCACGGCCTTATCCTCAAGATATTGGTAGTGGGTTCTCTTGAGCCTTCGCACTCCAAGAGGAAGGCCAAGGTACTTCAAAGGGAATGATGTCGTAGTGGCCGGAAGCCCATTGAGAACCTGAGCGAGGTCGATATCATTGCATCTAATTGGGGTGACAAAGCTCTTTTCGAAGTTTGTCAAGAGGCCGGTGACCATGCCAAAGTTGCCCAAGATTTGCGCGAGAGAGGAGATCTCCTCTTGAATAGGAACCATGAATATGGCCGCATCATCGGCGTAGAGGGAGGTCTGGAATCTAGCACCTCTCCCGGGAAGGCGGCTAAGGAGGCCAATGTCGGTAGCTACTTGAAGAATGAGCTAGAGTGGGTCTATGGCAATGTAGAAGAGAAGAGGAGAAAGTGGGTCTCCTTGCCGTAACCCACGGCCGTGCTTTATGGGGTTCCTGGGAATGCCGTTTAGAAGGATCCTTGATGAGGAGGAGCCAAAACGAGCCATGAGCCAATCCCGGAATCGAGGAGGGAAGCCGGGGTGTTGAAGGAGCTCAAGGATGTAGTCCCATCGGACTTGGTCGAATGCTTCCCTAATGTCAAGCTTGAAGAGGAGAGAAGCCTTCTTCCTTCGATGAAGCCAACGAGCATAGTTGCGGACAAACATGAAGTTGTCATGGATGCTTCTAGACTTTATGAACGCACTTTGCGCCTGCGAGACGATGTCATTCATCCGAGGGGCCAGCCGCCTAGAGAGAACCTTCGCCACAATCTTGGCGAACCCGTGGATGAGGCTAATAGGCCTAAAATCGGTGATCCCTTTGGCCCCATCCTTCTTTGGTAGGAGCACAATGCTAGCGGTGTCCAGCCAATGAAGATTCCTAGCGCGAAGATTGGAGAAACGGTTCATAGCCGCCATGACATCACCTTTAATAATCTCCCAACATGCCTTAAAGAACCTCCCATTGAAACCGTCCGACCCCGGGGCCTTATCGGATGGCATGTCCATGATGGCCTATTTGACTTCCTTCTCCGTGAAGGCATCATCCAACCCGTCCAAGTTTGGAGAAGGGAGATTAAGAGCGTCCCAATTGAAGGAGATGAAGCGGGGATTGGCGCGCCCAATGGACGCTTTGAAGTGAGATTGGGCCACCTTTTGCTTCTCATCATGTGTAGTCACTCATCCATTGTTATGACGAAGCTTGAGCATAAAGTTCTTCCTCTTTCGGGTATTCACTTTCCAATGAAAGAACTTGGTGTTTGCGTCACCATGACGGAGATTACTTATTCTTGCCCTTTGTTTCTTCCTACTCTCAAGGGCCGCCAAACCAACCACCCTTCTTTTTAGACGGGCACGAATATCCCTTTCTTCCGGGAGAGTTGTCGATTCTCCATGGCCAAGTCGAGATGCAAAACGACGTGGAGGGCCATGTGAAGTTGGATCTTTGCGTTGGAGAAGAGGCCCCTACTCCAAAGCATGAGGCGCTTGCCGGTGAGGGTGATCTTGCTGGATATGGTAGGGGTCCGAATGGTAACAAGGCTCGGCCCAAGCCTTAATGATAACCTCAAAGAAACCGGGAATGCCCACCCAAAATTCCTCAAACCGAAAGGAACGCGGCTTCTTCGGCCCATGGAAACTCGCAAGCAAAAGGGACCTCGCTGACGCACTACCCGCTGCAAATTAACTGAAATACCGTCTACATACATGCAATTTGAAAAAGATAAAACATACTCCCTATTACAATTCGGAACGGACTAATATATAATACTATTATTCCCTCCATACCGAATTATTAGGCTAAATTAGGTCAGCGCTGGGACCTAGGTTCCTCATTGGCGATGGTTGATGTAGGAATGTAGCCTTGTTTTTTGCGGTTAATATGTTACGAAGCCGAAGGAGTTTCTTAGGCCCACGGTTAGCGCATGCATGACCGCTCTCTCTTCCTCCTTCCCTCTATGCATTGGTTAGTTCACTACTTCAGATTGGTTCACGGCATGCAACAAAATGGAGAGTAAATTGTGGGAAGAGGGATTAGCCGGGAGAATTTTTTGGAGAAAGGGATGCACCTAGGGGAGTAAATTGGGGGTAGTTAATACATAATTTAGCCTAATATCTCGGTATATCTTCAAAACCTCTATTTGACCAGGTATGTAGGGAGTACTTAAGGTGAAGCGCCGAGTAAGTTCCACTTCCGTGTAGTAGGAACCTAAGTTAATTATTGTGGTTGAAAATACCTGAACTAATTACTTATGAGCCCTGCTTCAGTACACCCCTTTCAAACCCAAACAAGTAAACTAGTCTTTTACTACTAATTAGTTATTAATCAAACTATACTTTATTAGCTCGCCGTGATCCATACTCGTACGTCCGTAGGTATAAAAACTAATAAGACAAATATTTTTTTGTTCACCTGCACAAAGGTGGCCACGACGACGATCCTACTTGTCTCCTTTCCCATCGATCATCTTCCGTCTACACCTATATAGAGATCTTCGTCGTCACTCGGGTTGAAGAAATCGGCCGTGCACTCCCGCGGTCCCCTCTCCTAGGGCCGCTCAGAAGAGGGGGAGGAGGAGGGGCTCTTCCTAGCCGAACCTACATCGCACCACAAAAGGACCAGGCCACCGCCTGATTCTGCACAAAATGTCGTCACCGTCCTGTCTCTGCGGCCCAACACTTTCCCTTGTCATCATTTTGGGCGCCGGTTCGATTTGAGCAATAAGGGCAATGAAGCATAGAAGTAATTTCATGAATGAGTTCTCCCTTTGAATTCTAAACAATTTTCCCGTAGAAGTCAAAGAGGAGAATGCATTAGAATTGATGAAATTGGAAGGAGAAGTTGTTGACCACCATGGTTGTTGTTAAGGAGTACTAGTATTGATCTAGGTCTCTATGAATCCATATTTATCTAGGTTTACTATTCTCGTGCCCCAAATCCTTTTTAAACCCTGGTAACACAAATAGCTATTTGTCTAACCCTCCAATCATTCTATTTGTGCACACGAAGGAAGACGACCATGGACATGAACAACGAGGATGAGCTCATGATGTTCATGATGTACAAATTTCACATGTATATGAATACATACACGTATAGTACATATTTAATTGGATCATATGGGTTCGTATTGTCCTAGATAAGATAGGCTATCCTAAAAGTAAAGCCATATAGGATTTCCCCACTTCATTGCCTCTGATTGCTCTGTGACCTTGGAGGTGTGGCATACCGTGTAAACCCTCGTCGATATGAGGGTTCTTGTTTTTCTTTTTCAAAATTGCCTTCTACATGGTGAGGCAGTAGTGCGCTACACATTTTAAAGTTCAAATAAGGTTCTTCCTACTCTATTCTCGTTTTGGTGGTGCGTATAGCACCGGCGAAGGGCACGTAGACTTGGATATCATGGATCTCCTAGTATGTAGTCAACTTTCGTATTTGTTTTTTTGCCAATGATTTTCGTATTTGTTGACGTGGTTTCAAGTCTAAATCTAACATCACAATGCTCGTGATCTGGTGCGCTAGTGACGTTCTCGGAGGGGTGTACCAAGCAGAAGTGATTAGTTAAACCCTGTGAAGCTTATCTCACGGGAGCTCGCCGACGCCGACACACTTGGGTACGCGCTGGGCCAGGATAGCGGTGCAGCAGTTGTTACGTGTGGGTGGCGAGGATGGCCCACGTGGCCGCTCCCTCCCCTATTTTCTGGTGGCGTAGGGCAATGATCCGCGGGAGAGCGTGGCATCACTGCGCTAGCTTAATCATGCGCGTCACTGGGTGCTAGCTAGCTCAATCGTGCCACCAGCCAGTTTAAAAGCAGTGCTGCCACCCACCGCCGGACCCTCACTCCTTCTCGTCGTGCTTCCTTCCTTATCTCTTCTTCCTCCTGCCGGCCTCTCGATCGGCTAGCTCCTGCTCTCGCCGCTAGCAAGCGAATTGAAGGTGGCAAAACCTTGGAACACCAAGGGCAGAGAAAGGTAAGACGACGGCCGACTCTCTTCATCCTTCGTCTCTCCCTGTTCGTTTCTCGTCAAGATCATTTTTTCTACTTCTTCCTGGTTGCCACACGTCTATGCGTATCAGTTAATTTGCAGCTCTTACATTCCGCTACTGCGAAAAGTATATGCGTTCCCTCTTCTACGATTCTTTCACCCTGCTGTTTGCACTTCTCACTTACCCTTACCAGCAAGTTTGTTCACATGGTGTGCCGAGTGCCGACTACGCTTCCTACTCTGTCCTTCAAAGTAGGAGACGTGAAGTAGAGATCAAGGCAACAAGATATTCCTTCGTTTTCTCTTTATTAAACTATAAATTGGCCAACTACCTAGCTCTATAGTCGTTGATTCGGAGATATGTCGGAAAAGTAGCTAATATCCCCAGAGCAGCAATTAGGATTCTAGTTCACTCATCATCCTCCGCTTCTCTGAGAAAAAAAACAAAGAATTCCATACAAGATTCTGTCAAGTCCTTGTCCCTGATGTCATTTGTTGCTACTGAATAAATTAGAACCAACAAGTTCATTAGGGAATGAAACAACACAAATTGAGATTTGGACTCACGAGTCTTTTTCACTTGGATGTTCTCTTGTCAGATGTCGACCATCGTCATGAGAGTCGACCTTGAGTGCGACAAGTGCTACAAGAAGATCAGAAAGGTCCTCTGCAAGCTCCAAGGTTAGTTGCCCCAGAATCTCGCCTGTTAATTTAGTACATGCTAGCGTAGCAGACTGTAACTGAAAAGATAAGTGGATTACTCGATTAAGTATAACTTTATTTATGTGTTAATCAGACAGAGAGAACATCAAGATGATCTCGTACGACGAGAAGAACAACGTGGTGACGGTGGCGGGGTCGTTCGACGCCGAGGAGGTCTCAGACAGGCTCTGTTCCAGCGCAGG
The DNA here is from genome assembly GCF_022539505.1 of Lolium rigidum. Taxonomy (NCBI): domain Eukaryota; kingdom Viridiplantae; phylum Streptophyta; class Magnoliopsida; order Poales; family Poaceae; genus Lolium; species Lolium rigidum. Next base: position 164,615,943 of record NC_061510.1, read on the forward strand.
AAAGGTCATCACCGACATACAGGTCGCCAGAGGGAACCAGATGATGATGCCCGGCGCCGGCAAGGCGGCGCCCAAGAATCCCGGGAAGGACAGCCACGGCCAGAAGGAAGGACATGGCCATGGAGGCCAGAAAGGCCATGGTCAAGGCCACGGCGGCCAGCAGGGTCATGGCCAGGGCTACGGCGGCGGCCAGCAGGTTCAAGCCCACGTAGGCGGCCACGGTGGCGGCGGTGGCCAGCAGGGTCATGGCCAGGGCGGTGGCCACGGTGGCGGCGGCGGGAAGCCGGACAAGACCAAGCACGTCAAGTTCGACATGGACGACGACGACGACGACGAATTCGACCTGCCCGCCCACCACGGCAAGGGTCACGGCAACGACCACGGCAGTAAGGGTCACGGTCACGGACACGGGCACGCCGGCGAGAAGCCGAGGGTGTTCACCACCAACACTGCTATGGCACGGAACGAGGCCCCGCGCCCCCAGCAGGGAGCGTCGATGGCGGCGATGGCGCCGATGCGGATGCCGGCGCCGATGGGGCCGAGCATGACGATGATGCCGCAGGCTTTGTCCACGCCGTCCATCTGGCCGGTGCCGCCGCCTGCACCGTCGTACGGGTACGGCGCGCCGGCGTACGGATACGGCGGGGCGCCACCAGCCGGAGGGTACTACGGCGGGCCCGTGTACGACCACGGCGGGTACGGCGCGTACGGCGGCGGTGCGTACGGTAGGAATCCGTACCAGCCGCAGTACTGCTACGAGGAGGAGCCCAGCGCCGGGTGCAGCGTCATGTGATGTGATGAACTCAACACGGATCAGAATCAGATGGCCAACCATGCTTTGGTGAGCAGAGCAGAGCACGCATGAAAAACCATCTATACTTAGTCTGCGACTAGTATTACGTTACCTTGGTTTTCTTCTACTTTTCTTGGGTGGCTGCTTGGTGTCAGGGTGTGTGAATATGATCGTGCGCACAGCTTCATCGTGTCGCTGGGCGCTGGCCGTTGCCAGTTTGTAGCGTATGTGTTCTTTCGTGTATAGATATGACATGTTATCAGGATAGTTTGTTCGATCCTCCGATGTAAAGTTAAGCAAACATATAACTATATGAGAATGCTGGGTAGTACTTCGCTCTAACTATCTCCTCTCTACTGTATGCGCTCTTCTTTTACTGTGCTTTGATCTGATTTGTGGATGTAGAAATACAGTATGTAAAATGGAATTATGTGGATCACTATGTGAGTATTTGTGAACCAATTCTTGTACAAGCCATTCACCACTTCACATAAGAAAACTCAGATTTCCATGTGAGGTTCACATCCATAACTGGACGGCGACACTACGAGGCCAACACGTTCGCGATGTGCAAGAGCTCAGAGAGCACGGTAACCGAGCAAATAGCGCTGCTACGGGGTGGGTGAGGGGTCGACGATGGCATCAAGGCGTGAGCGGAGCGAAGTAGTGTTTTGATAGCGGCAATGCCAATTGCAGGAGGGGTAATAGGGTGAGGGTGCCGAAAGACACAAGAGGGGAAACTTACAAAAGGGGAAAAAAACTTTAAACTATGAGCAGAAAGGTCTATGGTACCCTACAATAATTGTGTTGTGGTAGGAAAACAAAGAGGCAAAGGCACATTTAAGGACCGCGAAAAAATGTCATAGACATTTAAGCTTTTTTAGAGTGACCAACAAGCATTTTTCTCTTTCATTACGAAGAATGGTGAATATGAAAAAAGGTAGTTATGTTTTCAAAGGAGACATGCCAAAAACTCCTATACAATACACACACGCTCCACTTTTGTATTTGCATGAGACTTTGGGGTTCGGATGGAATAATGGCATATGCCCCTATGATGATGTCCTCGAAGGAGAGTGAGCCACCTTGATGTCATTCATGTGCTATTGAAGATGTGGCGTGACATTCCCTTTCTTCTTAAATATTCCACATGATGTAGATGAGGTGGCTTCTACGCTGCTGTTTTTGGTCATCATATTTTTTTATCTTATTCTAAATTTAAGATTGTTTTGTAGTTATTTTATTGTGTGTGGTTGTATAAATGCTATGGCCTATTTTAACAAACATGTCTTATGGGGATTTCCAAAGACAAAAATTCATATTAAGCCTTTCTACGTGGGATGTTTGATTCTAGGATTGGATCCCATAGAATCTCTGCTTCTTCCCCTCTTAAGTTTACCCATACATATTTCTTTTTGTTGACTCAAACTTTATGAAAATAACTATTTGTATATTTTTTTATGACACGGTCAAACAAATTTTGGTGTAAGCTTAATCATGTAGGATAAATTAGGCATGTTACAGTTGTACATTTTCTCTATTCTTGTATGTTTAGAATCTAACAAAATCTAAGGGACCTTGGTAATGTGAGGTGGGAGGAACACATGCAAAGTGCATCCTAAGGACCTCATAGCACAATGTGACAACCTATTCTTTGATAAGACCAGCCAACCAACTCTTAGTACCCATGATAACATTTTTTTACAAAACTAGTTCCCTCTTAAGCACCAGTCACACAATAGGCACATGCACTTACTATATTTCTTCGTTGTCTAGATCCATATTCTCATAGTTGTGTTGCCATAAAATAGTACCAAATGTCATGTATACCACATTCTAATGGCACACATACAACACCACATTCTAATGGCAGTATGACACACATACAACACCACATTCTAATGGCAGTATGACACACATACAACATATACATGTTACACTACTCGGGTACACATATCAACCGCGTGTGATCAAAGGGTAATACACAAAGGCATTGGTATTTACTGTTCCGACCAGGTGATATCCTCCATACCAACATTCTGATCTACCGAGGGCGTTCCACACTGCTGGTGAAGCATCAACGATGTTGTTGTCACAAGGGGGCTCATAGTTATGCTCACCGTCGCAACCGTACACAGAGTCACACTCGTCCACCACCTTAGCATACACGGACTTACCATTGGCGGTGATCTTGATTTTGTGTCCGCAACGAGCCATCTTCTTGAACCAACCCGTGGAGAGCGCAACAACCATTTCCTTGTCACTGTGGTAGGCCTTATCACACTCCGAGGGCCCACCGCCGTCCTTGCCCTTCTCGAAACTGTTGAGTGTGAGGACGGCCTTCGTGGCTGCAGTAACCCGTGGCGAGCAGTGGTACTGTGGGTACCTTTTGCCATCCTCGCAACAGTCCGGGTCATTGCTCCTTTCGCATTTGCCAACCTTTCCTGGGAGATAACCACTGGCGTAACACACGCCCAAGCTGGGCCGAAGGGACGATGCAACATGCGAAGCCGAGAGGGCAACCAGGAAGAAGAGTGCCACGGTAGTTGCGGTTGAAGCAGTAGCCATCTTTGCTTGCCTTAGACAGTCCTTCTCACAGTATTCCTGAAAACTTTATTTTGCTTTGGCTTGATTGTTGGGTGCTCGCCATGTATGTGCTTTTATTGGATAGTTGTGTTGCCAGTTGCCACTAGGTGTGAAGTGTGGACATGGATTTGGTGTCTGCCACGGCAATCCGTTGGTATGTTCAGATGAGAGATTAGACTGCACGGACTTGGCTGGCGATTTGTCGTGCCGTTAAGGACGGTTATCTCGTTGAATAATAAATTATTTACATGGGCCGAATCGCCGTTAGAGCCCTTCATTAATAGTCTAAGCATGTTAGACCGTATCGGCGTATCCATTACCCGCCTCGGCCATTTCTCTTCCAGCCCATACTCTTGTCTTCTCTCATTTTCCATTTTCCAGAAGGCCACACCAGATTCTATAAAAAAAAAGCTCTCCACCGAACCCGGTGACTCCCCGTCGCTCCCCTCGCGGAGTCGCGGCCGGAGCAGGGAGGCCGGAGACCTAAGCCGCAGGCTACCGCCGCGGCGTCGCCGTCCTACCGATGTTCCTTCTGCATCATCGGCACTTGCCTGCCGGGCTCCGGCCTAGCGGGTCGTCGGTCAGTTCGCATTCTGTGTGTTGCTTACCCTCCAGCTCTAGATTTACTTATTTGGTAGGTGTTCGATTGCCCATTCAAATGCTAATGAACATGTGCGACTATCCCTGTGTGCCCAAACGATAGCACGGTTTATCTCGTACAGATGCTGTTATATTGTGATCCAAATTCCAAGAAGAGGCTAACTTCTGACGAGCGGAGCGAGGCCCGTCGCCGGGTACGGATCGTTGCCACCGTCTATATATTTTCCCTGTAAGCCGCCGCTAGGGTTCGTCGCATCATTGTACACCCACGGCGTTTGTAAACACCACCGAAATAGTGAAGTTTTGCTGGCTGGCGCCCGTGGTTTTTCCCTTGTGTGTTGCAAGGGTTTTCCACGTTAAAATCTCGTGTCCCCTGCAGTGTTTTATTTTTCGTTCTTCGTTTATTGTGCATCTCGATTGTAACAAGTGGTATCAGAGCCCGTGTTCTTTGGATCTAGGGTTTACGAGATGTCGTCTCTGAAGTTCGATCTACCGCAGCTGGACTACACCACGAGATTTGCTTTGTGGCAAGTGAAGATGAGGGCGATTCTCGCCCAATCTTCAGATCTGGATGAAGCGATCGATGCTTTCGGCGAGAAAGCGAAGGATACCTGACCGATGCGGAGAAGCGAAAAGACCGTAAGGCTTTATCGTTGATTCAACTCCATCTCGTCCAATAATATTCTGCAGGAAGTGTTGCGGGAGAAAACCACCGCCGAGTTATGGGTCAAACTAGAGGAGATCTCGTTTGTCCAAGGATCTCACGGGCAGATTGCACGTGAAGATGAAGCTGTTCTCGCATAAGTTGCAAGAGGGAGGTTCGGTAATGAATCACCTATCTTCCTGGAAAGAGATTGTTTCGATTTGCAGTCTATAGAAGTTAAGTATGAGGATGAGGATTTAGGTCTTCTTCTTTTATGCTCGCTGCCTAATTCTTTCAGTAATTTTCGTGACACCATATTATTGAGCCGCGACAAACTAACTCTCGCGGAAGTTTATGATGCTCTCCAACAAAAGGAGAAAATGAAATCTATGGTGCAGGCTGAAAGTTCGTCCTCAAAGGCGGAGGCATTAGAGGTCCGTGGCAGGCCTGAGCAGCTGAGATAACTACTACCACAACAACGAGAGATAAGAGCAAGGGCGACAGAGGTCGCTCAAAGTCCAAAGGACGTGACAAGTTCTGCAGGTATTGTAAGAAATCTAACCACAATATTGATGGTTGTTGGAAGGCTGCGAACAAGGAGAAAAGAAACGGAACTTACCAACCGAAAAATAATGATGGTAATGGTAAGGTCTGCCGTTGTCACCGGTAAAGGTGAGGCTGTCGTTGTTGCTGGTAATGATGGTAGTGATAGTTCCGATGGAGATTGCTTAGCTGTCTTGGCTGCATGTGTTTCACGTGATGATGAATGGATTCTTGATACGCATGTTCGTTTCATATTTGTTGTAACAAAGATTGGTTCAGTTCTTATGAGTCCGTGCGAGTGGAGATTTTGTGCGTGTGGGGAATGACAACCAAGTGCAGCATTGTTGGCATTGGTTCTGTTCGGATCAAGACCCATGATGGGATGACACGCACGTTGACGAGGAGTGAAACACATACCCTCCATGGCGAGGAATTTGATCTCTTTGAGTACCCTTGATTGTGACGGGTACAAGTACAAAGGTGGGAACAAACTTTTGAAGGTATCATCAGGTTCTCTCATTATTATGATTGGTGATATGAATTCTGCGAAATTATATGTCCTTAGAGGTAGCACTTTGCCTGGTATTGCTGTCGCTCGTTAGTTCCGATGAATCTAGTAAGACTAACCTTTGGCATAAGCGTCTTGGACATATGAGTGAGCTTGGCATGGCAGAATTGGCAAAGAGAGAGCTAATTGATGGCTGCGATTTAGGTAAGCTTGAGTTCTGTGAGCATGATGCGTGTAGTTGACACGTCCGTTGAGAACCCCAAGAGGAAGGTGTGATGCGCACAGCGGAAAGTTTCCCTCAGTTAGAAACCAAGGTTTAATCGAACCAGTAGGAGTCAAGAAGCACGTTGAAGGTTGATGGCGGCGGGATGTAGTGCGGCGCAACACCGGAGATTCCGGCGCCAACGTGGAACCTCGCACAACACAACCAAAGTACTTTGCCCCAACGAAACAGATGAGGTTGTCAATCTCACCGGCTTGCTGTAACAAAGGATTAACCGTATTGTGTGGAAGATGATTGTTTGCGAGAGAAAACAAGTAAAACAAGTATTGCGACGAGATTTGTATTTCAAGTATTAAAAGAATGGACCGGGGTCCACAGTTCACTAGAGGTGTCTCTCCCATAAGATAAAAGCATGTTGGGTGAACAAATTACGGTCGGGCAATTGACAAATAGAGAGGGCATAACAATGCACATACATGACATGATAAGTATAGTGAGATTTAATTGGGCATTACGACAAAGTACATAGACCGCCATCCAACCGCATCTATGCCTAAAAAGTCCACCTTCGAGGTTATCATCCGAACCCCTCCGGTATTAAGTTGCAAAGCAACAGCACAATTGCATTAAGTATGGTGTGTAATGTAATCAACAACTACATCCTCGGACATAGCGCCAATGTTTTATCCCTAGTGGCAACAAGCACAACACAACCTTAGAACTTTCTCGTCATCTGTCCCGGTGTCAATGCGAGCATGAACCCACTATCGAGCATAAATACTCCCTCTTGGAGTTAAAAGTAAAAACTTGGCCAGAGCCTCTACTAGAAACGGAGAGCATGCAAGATCATAAACAACACATGTATAATAACTTGATAATTAACATGACATGGTATTCTCTATCCATCGGATCCCGACAAACACAACATAGAGTATTACGGATAGATGATCTTGATCATGTTAGGCAGCTCACAAGATCCAACAATGAAGCACAATGAGGAGAAGACAACCATCTAGCTACTGCTATGGACCCATAGTCCAGGGGTGAACTACTCACTCATCACTCCGGAGGCGACCATGGCGGTGTAGAGTCCTCCGGGAGATGAATCCCCCCTCCGGCAGGGTGCCGGAGGAGATCTCCAGAATCCCCCGAGATGGGATCGGCGGCGGCGGCGTCTCAGTAAGGTTTTCCGTATCGTGGTTTTTCGCATCAGGGGTTTCGCGACGGAGGCTTTAAGTAGGCGGAAGGGCGGAGCCGGGGGCCGGACGAGGGGGCCATACCATAGGGCGGCGCGGCCGGGGCCTGGGCCGCGCCGGCCTATGGTCCGGGGGCCCAAGGCCCCCCTCTCGGTCCTTTCCGGGTGTTCTGGATGCTTCCGGTGAAAATAGGAACCCGGGTCTTCGTTTCGTCCAATTCCGAGAATATTTCGTTACTAGGATTTCTGAAACCAAAAACAGCGAGAAAACGAGAACCGGCACTTCGGCATCTTGTTAATAGGTTAGTTCCGTAAAATGCACGAATATGACATAAAGTGTGCATAAAACATGTAGGTATCATCAATAATATGGCATAGAACATAAGAAATTATCGATACGTCGGAGACGTATCAAGCATCCCCAAGCTTAGTTCTGCTCGTCCCGAGCAGGTAAAACGATAACAAAGATAATTTCTGAAGTAATATGCCATCATAACCTTGATCATACTATTTGTAAACATATGTAGTGGATGCAGCGATCAAAACAATGGTAATGACATGAGAAAACAAGTGAATCATATAGCAAAGACTTTTCATGAATAGTACTTCAAGACAAGTATTAATAAGTCTTGCATAAGAGTTAACTCATAAAGCAATAAATCAAAGTAAAGGCATTGAAGCAACACAAAGGAAGATTAAGTTTCAGCGGTTGCTTTCAACTTGTAACATGTATATCTCATGGATAATTGTCAACATAGAGTAATATAACAAGTACAATATGCAAGTATGTAGGAATCAATGCACAGCTTCACACAAGTGTTTGCTTCTTGAGGTGGAGAGATATAGGTGAACTGACTCAACATAAAAGTAAAGAGAATGGTCCTTCAAAGAGGAAAGCATCGATTGCTATATTTGTGCTAGAGCTTTTATTTTGAAAACATGAAACAATTTTGTCAACGGTAGTAATAAAGCATATGAGTTATGTACATTATATCTTACAAGTTGCAAGTCTCATGCATAGTATACTAATAGTGCCCGCACCTTGTCCTAATTAGCTTGGACTACCGGATCTTTGCAATGCACATGTTTTGACCAAGTGTCACAATGGGGTACCTCCATGCCGCCCGTACAAAGGTCTAAGGAGAAAGCTCGCATTTTGGATTTCTCGCTTTTGATTATTCTCAACTTAGACATCCATACCGGGACAACATGGACAACAGATAATGGACTCCTCTTAAATGCATAAGCATGTGGCAACAATTATTATTCTCATATGAGATTGAGGATATATGTCCAAACTGAAACTTCCACCATGAATCATGGCTTTAGTTAGCGGCCCAAAGTTCTTCTCTAACAATATGCATGCTCCAACCATGAAGGTGGTAGATCTCTCTTGCTTCAGACAAGACGGACATGCATAGCAACTCACATGATATCCAACAAAGAATAGTTGATGGCGTCCCCATAAACATGGTTATCGCTCAACAAGCAACTTAATAAGAGATAAAGTGCATAAGTACATATTCAATACCACAATAGTTTTTAAGCTATTTGTCCCATGAGCTATATATTGCAAAGGTGAATGATGGAATTTTAAAGGTAGCACTCAAGCAATTTACTTTGGAATGGCGGATAAATACCATGTAGTAGGTAGGTATGGTGGACACAAATGGCATAGTGGTTGGCTCAAGTATTTTATGCATGAGAAGTATTCCCTCTCGATACAAGGTTTAGGCTAGCAAGGTTATTTGAAACAAACACAAGGATGAACGGTACAGCAAAACTCACATAAAAGACATATGGTAAACATTATAAGACTCCATACCGTCTTCCTTGTTGTTCAAAACTCAATACTAGATGTTATCTAGACTCTAGAGAAACCAAATATGCAAACCAAATTAGCAAGCTCTAAGTATTTCTTCATTAATGGGTGCAAAGTATATGATGCAAGAGCTTAAACATGAGCACAACAATTGCCAAGTATCAAATTATCCAAGACATTTTAGAGTTACTACATGTATCATTTTCCAATTCCAACCATATAACAATTTAACGAAGATGAAACTTCGCCATGAATACTATGAGTAGAGCCTAAGGACATATTTGTCCATATGCTACAGCGGAGCGTGTCTCTCTCCCATAAAGTGAATGCTAGGATCCATTTTATTCAAACAAACAAAAAACAAAAACAAACCGACGCTCCAAGCAAAGTACATAAGATGTGATGGAATAAAAATATAGTTTCAGGGGAGGAACCTGATAATGTTGTCGATGAAGAAGGGGATGCCTTGGGCATCCCCAAGCTTAGACGCTTGAGTCTTCTTAATATATGCAGGGGTGAACCACCGGGGCATCCCCAAGCTTAGAGCTTTCACTCTCCTTGATCATATTGCATCATACTCCTCTCTTGATCCTTGAAAACTTCCTCCACATCAAACTCGAAACAACTCATTAGAGGGTTAGTGCATAATAAAAATTCACATGTTCAGAGGTGACACAATCATTATTAACACTTCTGGACATTGCATAAAGCTACTGGACATTAGTGGATCAAAGAAATTCATCCAACATAGCAAAAGAGGCAATGCGAAATAAAAGACAGAATCTGTCAAAACAGAACAGTCCGTAAAGATGGATTTTATTAGGCCACCAGACTTGCTCAAACGAAAATGCTCAAATTGAATGAAAGTTGCGTACATATCTGAGGATCATGCTCGTAAATTGGCGTAATTTTCTGAGCTACCTACAGGGAGATAGACCCAGATTCGTGACAACAAAGAAATCTGGAACTGCACAGTAATCCAAATCTAGTACTTACTTTTCTATCAAAGACTTTACTTGGCACAACAAAACTCAAAACTAAGATAAGGAGAGGTTGCTACAGTAGTAAACAACTTTCAAGACACAAATATAAAACAAAAATACTGTAGTAAAAACATGGGTTGTCTCCCATAAGCGCTTTTCTTTAACGCCTTTCAGCTAGGCGCAGAAAGTGTTTCTCAAGTGTTATCGAAGGGTGGTGCGTCAACCTTACCTTGGGCTTTACCCTTACCTTTCTTATTGTTTTTCTTTCCCTTTGGTTTAGGAAATATATGATTTCCCCCTGGTATAGAGGTGAATTTCAGAGTGCCTTCTCCCACATCAATGACTGCTCCCAATAGTTTCAACAGGGATCTCCCGAGTATGATTTTTCCTGTTTCAATAACAAGATAATCATCAATGGATATTGTTCTTCCAAGTATAGTTGTATGCACACCTGCAGCTACTCCCTTAGGAATTATAATAGAGTTATCAATGAGAGTTATTTCTTCTCCTCCTTCATCGACTCCCCAAAGTTTCAAAGATTTATAAATGCTTTCAGGTATAAGGCAAAATTCATACATAATATCACAGTAGGCATGAAGAGTTCGATCACCGATAACAATTTTAACAGCAGGATCCCACAATGAAAGCTCAGAGTTCACTAAAACTTGATCAAGACGGTTACGAATGTATCCATAATTTTCATTTAAGCGAGATGCACTTGTCTCAAGAGTATTTAATCTATTATGAATGCTGATAAGGGCTGAATCAAAATTATTAGCTGAATCATGTGATGCAACCAACTTCTTTATGGTATTAAAAGCTTGATCCCCATTGCAATGGAGGAAATCTCCTCCCACTAAAGTATCCAAAGCATATCTATAGCGAACCATAAGACCAAAATAAAAATTACTAAGGAGCAAACTTAGAGTCATTTGAGGTTCAGTTTCACGATAAGAAGTAAAAATTCTAGACCAAGCATCCTTAAAACTCTCCTCATCCCCTTGTTTAAAAGTGAAGACTAATTCTTCAGGTGAAGAAGTAACAGGTTCAGAGCTAGACATGGTAACAAAAGTAACTAAATATATTTTTTTTGTATTTTTAATATAGAGTGCAAGACAGCAAATAAAGTAAAGCTAGCAACTAATTTTTTTGTGTTTTGATATAATGCAGCAAACAAAGTAGTAAATAAAATAAAGCAAGACAAAAACAAAGTAAAGAGATTGAGAAGTGGAGACGCCCCTTGCAGCGTGTCTTGATCTCCCCGGCAACGGCGCCAGAAATTTGCTTGATGCGTGTAGTTGACACGTCCGTTGGGAACCCCAAGAGGAAGGTGTGATGCGCACAGCGGCAAGTTTCCCTCAGTTAGAAACCAAGGTTTAATCGAACCAGTAGGAGTCAAGAAGCACGTTGAAGGTTGATGGCGGCGGGATGTAGTGCGGCGCAACACCGGAGATTCCGGCGCCAACGTGGAACCCGCACAACACAACCAAAGTACTTTGCCCCAACGAAACAGCTGAGGTTGTCAATCTCACCGGCTTGCTGTAACAAAGGATTAACCGTATTGTGTGGAAGATGATTGTTTGCGAGAGAAAACGATAGAAACAAGTATTGCAGCAGATTTGTATTTCGGTATTAAAAGAATTGACCGGGGTCCACAGTTCACTAGAGGTGTCTCTCCCATAAGATAAAAGCATGTTGGGTGAACAAATTACAGTCGGGCAATTGACAAATAGAGAGGGCATAACAATGCACATACATGACATGATAAGTATAGTGAGATTTAATTGGGCATTACGACAAAGTACATAGACCGCCATCCAACCGCATCTATGCCTAAAAGTCCACCTTCGAGGTTATCATCCGAACCCCCTCCAAGTATTAAGTTGCAAAGCAACAGACAATTGCATTAAGTATGGTGCGTAATGTAATCAACAACTACATCCTCGGACATAGCGCCAATGTTTTATCCCTAGTGGCAACAAGCACAACACAACCTTAGAACTTTCATCACTCTGTCCCAGTGTCAATGCAGGCATGAACCCACTATCGAGCATAAATACTCCCTCTTGGAGTTAAAAGTAAAAACTTGGCCAGAGCCTCTAGTAGAAACGGAGAGCATGCAAGATCATAAACAAAACATGTATAATAACTTGATAATTAACATGACATGGTATTCTCTATCCATCGGATCCCGACAAACACAACATAGAGTATTACAGATAGATGATCTTGATCATGTTAGGCAGCTCACAAGATCCAACAATGAAGCACAATGAGGAGAAGACAACCATCTAGCTACTGCTATGGACCCATAGTCCAGGGGTGAACTACTCACTCATCACTCCGGAGGCGACCATGGCGGTGTAGAGTCCTCCGGAGATGAATCCCCTCTCCGGCAGGGTGCCGGAGGAGATCTCCGAATCCCCCGAGATGGGATCGGCGGCGGCGGCGTCTCAGTAAGGTTTTCCGTATCGTGGTTTTTCGCATCAGGGGTTTCGCGACGGAGGCTTTAAGTAGGCGGAAGGGCAGAGTCGGGGGCCAGACGAGGGGGCCATACCATAGGGCGGCGCGGCCAGGGCCTGGGCCGCGCCGGCCTATGGTCTGGGGGCCCAGTGCCCCCCCTCTGGTCCTTTCCGGGTGTTCTGGATGCTTCCGGTGAAAATAGGAACCTGGGTCTTCGTTTCGTCCAATTCCGAGAATATTTCGTTACTAGGATTTCGAAACCAAAAACAGCAGAAAACAGAGAACCGGCACTTCGGCATCTTGTTAATAGGTTAGTTCCGGAAAATGCACGAATATGACATAAAGTGTGCATAAAACATGTAGGTATCATCAATAATATGGCATAGAACATAAGAAATTATCGATACGTCGGAGACGTATCGAAGCACTACATCTTTGGTAAGCATAAAAGAGTAAAATTTAATGCTTCCGTTCATACCACCAAAGGCATTTTAGATTATGTACACGCTGATGTTTGGGGTCCGTCCCGTAGAACTTCTAATGGTGGTGCTAATTACATGCTTACTATTATTGATGATTACTCAAGGAAAGTGTGGCCATATTTCCCGAAACATAAATCTGATGTTTTTAATGCTTTTAAGAAGTGGAAAGTTATGGTAGAAACCCAAACCGAAAAGAAGGTTAAGATACTCCGTATCGACAATGGTATGGAATTTTTTTCAAATGAATTTGATGAGTTTTGCAGCAATGATGGGATGGTAAGACATCATACCATTCCGTACACCCCTCAACAGAATGGCGTGGCTGAACGCATGAACAGGACCATTATTTCGAGGGCTCGCTGCATGTTGTCTAATGCAAAGATGCATAAAAGTTTTTGGCTGAAGCAGCCTCCACCGCATGTTATCTCATCAACGGGTCACCTTCTCGTTCCACTTGATAAGAAAACTCCAATTGAGGTATGGTCTGGTTCGCTCGCTGATTATTCAGATTTGAGAGTTTTTGGTTGCACTCGCTTACGCTCATGTTGATAATGGAAAGTTGGAGCCAAGGGTTGTTAAGTGCATCTTCCTTGGTTATGGTTCGTGGAGTTAAGGCATATAGATTATGGAATCCTGAAACTAAGAAAATTGTGTTGAGCAGGAATGTCGTTTTTAATGAGGCGGTTATGTTTAATGATAGTCCGTCTATCGATATTTCTGATGCTATTGATTCTCCTGATGTTTGTGATGATGAGCAGCACAGAATTGGCGTGTAGGTGGAGCACGCAGAGGAGAATGAAAATATGGTTCCTGAAACCAACAATGATGATAATGATGTTCCACCTTCACCACCTATTGTTCAGCGACAAGGACGGTCTATTGCTGCTGACCGCCCTAGGAGAAATATTGCACCTCCTACCCGATTAATTCAAGAATGTGATATTGTTGATTATGCTTTGAGTTGTGCTGAACAGGTGGAGCATGATATTGAACCAGCTACATATACTGAAGCCATTGCTTCGGTTGATAAAGAGAAGTGGGTAGGTGCGATGCAAGAAGAGATGCCATCGCTCGAGAAGAATGGCACATGGGATGTTGTGCACTTGCCTAAACAAAAGAAGGCTGTCCGCTGCAAGTGGATATTTAAAAGAAAGGAAGGTTTGTCTCCTAATGAGCCTCCACGGTTTAAGGCAAGGTTAGTAGCAAAAGGTTTCAGTCAAATTCTAGGTGTTGATTATAATGATGTATTCTCCCCGGTTGTGAAGCATAGTTCTATTCGTGCTTTCTTTGGTATTGTTGCTATGCATGATCTTGAGCTTGAGCAGCTAGATGTAAAGACTGCTTTTCGCATGGTGAGTTGGAGGAGGAGATATATATGGACCAACCTCGAAGGTTATGTTGTGCCCGGAAAGGAGGATCTTGTTTGCAAATTAAAGCGGTCCCTTTATGGTCTCGAAACAGATCGCCACGACGATTGGTATAAAAGGTTTGATTCATTTATGCTTACACATGGTTTTGAGAGATCTCGGTATGATAGTTGTGTGTATATCAAATTTGTTAATGGATCACCTATTTATTTGCTGCTATATGTTGATGATATGTTGATTGCTGCCAAGAGCATGAAAGAGATCACTATTTTAAAGAATCAATTAAGTAGTGAGTTTGAGATGAAGGATCTTGGTCCTGCTAAGAAAATACTAGGCATGGAAATTAAAAGGGACAGAAAGTCTAGTTTGTTGTTTCTTAGACAGGAAAAGTACATTGAGAAAGTTCTTCATCGTTTTAATATGAATGATGCAAAGTCAGTTACTACTCCTATTGCTTCTCATTTCAAGTTGTCAGCTTTGCAATGTCCTAGCTCTGAAGATGATATTGAGTACATGTCTCGAGTTCCCTATTCTAGTGCTCGTTGGTTCCTTGATGTATGCCATGGTTTGTTCACGTCCCGATCTGTCATATGCTATGAGTTTGGTCGGTCGATACATGGCTAATCCTGGTAAAGAACATTGGAAAGTTGTTCGGTGGATTTTCGTGTACCTTCGCGGCACATCAAAAGCTTGCTTGAGGTTTGGCAGGATTGGTGAGGGGCTCGCCGGATACGTGGATTCAGATTATGCTCGGCGATTTGGATAAGAGAAGGTCCCTCACAGGTTATGTGTTTACTCGTTGGTGGATGTGCTTGTTAGCTGGAAGGCTACTTTGCGGGATGCTCGTTGCACAATCTACTACTGAGGCTGAGTACATGGCTATTGCTGAGGCAGGTAAAGAGGCTGTTTGGCTGAAAGGTTTATATGCTGAGTTTTGTGGAGATAATTCTTGCATTAAGTTGTTCAGTGACAGTCAAAGTGCTATTTATCTTACTAAAGATCAGATGTTCCATGAGAGGACAAAGCACATTGATATTAAGTACCACGCAATCAGAGATGTGGTTGCAAAAGGTAAAGTGAAGGTATGCAAGATTAGTACTCATGATAATCCTCGCTGATATGATGACTAAGCCTGTCTCTGTGTCCAAGTTTGAGCTTTGCTCAAGCTTGGTTGGTATAACTTGTTTAGCCCAAGTGGCTATTGGCGCCAGCAAGTGTTTTCTTTGTTGATTCAGGTGATTGTTGAAGTTCATGCTACAAGGAATTTGTCTCAAGGTGGAGTTTGTTATATTGTGATCCAAATTCCAAGAAGAGGCTAACTTCTGACGAGCGGAGCGAGGCCCGTCGCCGGGTACGGATCGTTGCCACCGTCTATATATTTTCCCTGTAAGCCGCCGCTAGGGTTCGTCGCATCATTGTACACCCACGGCGTTTGTAAACACCACCGAAATAGTGAAGTTTTGCTGGCTGGCGTCCGTGGTTTTTTCCTTGTGTGTTGCAAGGGTTTTCCACGTTAAAATCTCGTGTCCCCTGCAGTGTTTTATTTTTCGTTCTTCGTTTATTGTGCATCTCGATTGTAACAGATGCGGGCAGGAATTGCCTGCACCGAGTTAATTCATATTTTTGCAGTACCAGTCGGCATCAGTAGTTCAGTACATTCCTAAGCACACTGCTAATTTGTTTGAGTAGAGGGCGACTGGCACTGGAAGTGGTGGATGTTTTCTTTAATCGGATACAAATTCTGACCACATATTTGACATGGCGTTTTATAGAGCTACAGGAAAACTATTTCAGCAACTACAATGCCACTAGATTTTTTCCAGATCTATGCCACTGGTTTAACTTTACATGTTACGTGGTGTCCATTCTCTTGGTTCTTCAGCCCAAATGTTTGTTTCTTAGCATGAAATTTTATGTCTACTTGCGTAGAGATGGTGTTCCGTTACCATACACATATTTCCCTGTATCCGTTGGAGATGGAATCATGGAGGTTGTAATATTTTCTAATGTGGATTCCAATGCCCCCCTCTACTAGTTTTTTATATTAGCGATACGTATTTCAAGTAGAAGAAATAGTTGGAAAATGACAAGTACTTTATTTTACTTACCAAAACCGAACTCCTTATGGGTTTGCTAAGTTTGTGCCGTTCCACTGCAAAAACACTCAGTGATTTTTAAAAACTCTTTAATTTCCATGATCTATAAATATCCATTTTGAAGTGGTGAATTGTTGGCAGCTATCTTGATTTTGATACGTTCTATTTGGTTTCACTACTAATGCCATTATCAGATAGAGGTGTCAAAAGTTAGCGTTGTCCATGCATGGCTGATGAGTCTCCTAGATGGTTAGATAAGTAATGAAGGATCCTACAGTATAATCTTCACTATAAGGGGCATTTTTCAAGGAAATATATATTTATTCTCTTCCACAGATGCATTGTTTTATCTAAATATCAGTACTTGAGAACTGGATTATCAGATTTATCAACAGAACCAGATGAATAGCATGGGCTGATATTTGAGCAGTGGATAAAAATCCTCCCGGAAACTGGAATGTACTTGTATTTTTCTTGCCTATTTGGCTTTCTAGTAAAATCCACACTTTGGAGGCGTTTGTTCGAAAAAGAACTGGAATGTGCTGCGGCAAAAGACTTAATTTTAGGGTATCCTGTCGCTTCTTTAATAGAATATAGAAGATACAGATGCTAAGCTAATCTTCATGGAATTTCATTTGAAAGGAAACAAACAGAAGAAATGATCCTATAGGAAACTACCTGTTCTTAATAGAAGGAAAAAATTGAGGCTAGCACTGCGATGTTTAGATTAAATAGATGATCTTGATGTGTTCGTACTGTTTCAAATGAGTTTTAACTTCTAATGCCGGGCCAAATAGTTGTCTGGTCGATTGGCATGCTAGGTGGGCCAACAAAATTAATTTTTTTTTCGCGAAAACGCAAAAGCCTTGCGTTTCGATGCATTGATAGATAAAGAAGAGTTTATATACAAGTCCGAGGGATGGACACACCACGCCGTACAACTCGACCCAAGAAAAAGGAAAAACCTAGACTAGGGGAGTAGCTGGCGCACACCCCGGGCTCCCGCGTCCGCCCAAAGCCTCGCGTCGGCAGCGATGTCGTTAAACACGGATGCCACCGAAGGTCGCGCATTGTCAAAGACCGCCGCGTTCCGGTGTTTCCAAATCCACCATGCCGTGAGCATGATAACCGACGACGTGCCCTTGCGCAGCTGGTGAGGGGCGGTCCGCACCACCAGCGACCACCACTCCGCGAAGTCACCCTCAGCCGTGGGTGGGCCTGAGGTGGATCGGATCCACGATAGGACTTCAAACCACACTGTCCTGGAGAAGGAACATCCTGTAAGAAGGTGCCTCATGGTCTCGGTAGACTGATCGCACAACGGGCATCTCGGCGCGTGCGGCAGCCCCCGCCGTGCCAGTCTCTCACCCGTCCAACACCTGTCGAGGCAGGCCAACCAGATAAAGAATTTCACCCTTGGTGGCGCCCAGGA
The DNA here is from genome assembly GCF_022539505.1 of Lolium rigidum. Classification (NCBI taxonomy): domain Eukaryota; kingdom Viridiplantae; phylum Streptophyta; class Magnoliopsida; order Poales; family Poaceae; genus Lolium; species Lolium rigidum. The sequence goes on from NC_061510.1 coordinate 164,633,679, forward strand.
TTTCCAGATGAGCTTCCAGGACCCTGAGATGATTGCCCCCTGGAAAAGGGTGTCATAGCAGGATCCAGCTGAATACTGTCCATCCGTCGTCCAACGCCAAACCAACCTGTCCGCGTCCCCCAATAGTTGGATGTCCCTGAGTCTACCCCATAGCTGGACGTATTGCCACAGTGCTAGGACGCTCGGTGCACCTACAATATCGGGGATCCAGCTGCGGTTATCGGGGATCCAGCTGCGGTTAACCACAGCTGGATCCCCGATATTGTAGGTGCACCAACAAAATTAATGGTATAACTATAACCGATTAGACTTCTAGTATACTAACTGGTGATACCTGTAGCGTCCAGATGCATTGATATTCTTTCGTCAGTTTCAGCTACTAGTTGTTGTAAACTTGTAACTAGTGCAGAGAAGGGTATAGGCAATTGGCTACTCTGATGCTTGTTAGACTAAGAACAAGTTTGGGCAGGTGTCCAAGGATGTACTCGCTTCATTTCCTTGTACTATGCCCCCTCTATTTTGATACGAACTTTGATCATGAAGGTGAACAGACAAATGCGAGTTAAATGCCATAAAAAAGTATACACAATTGAATTTAAAAACTTCTTTGAAATGTGAATCAATGATATATTTTTATTATAGAATATAACTCATATTTTAATAATCAAATTCATGTTCAACCTTACACTCAAAATACTCAGGGCATTGTAATACCAAAATGGAGGGAGCATCTGTAATACCCAAAATTTGACCTGGTGTTGCGTGGTTCTCCTTCAAATTAACTTTTGTTTCAAATAGCCAAACTGTTCAAATATCTGAAAACTAAATGAGCTTTCACGGCACAAGATCAATTACATTACCAACTTGCTAACATACAAAATATTTGTGCATCACCAACTTACATACAAAATACTGGTTGTAATTATGGAGTAACTTAATGGCATTATAGTATTACTCATAGCTTTGGGAAAATAACGAGTTGTTAGCAGCTGCCTCATCACTAAGAGTAGCATCACACACATACTGGTGCATTATGTTAAGGTGCAATTTAATGAAAATACAGTAACACCCATAGTTTTCGTAAATTACAAATAGATTATTTTTCTTCAACTAGAAAATATCACCGACAGTAGCATCACACACACCATATGCTTTATATAAGTAAGGAACATACAGTTCCCTTTTGTATACCCTTAAGTGTAGAGTAGCACGACATGTAATGGTGCCACTCACACATCAGACCAAGTGATCACATAGTGCTCTGAGCAAAACAATTCAGCGATTCCTATGCCACTGTGTGTGTTTGTCACTGAACTATACCACTGGTTTAATGGGCACATAACATACTGTCTCTTTTTCCTGGTTTGTCAACTCCAATGTTAGTTTCTGAGCAAGCAAATTGATGTGTAGTTGATTCATCGTGATCACATGTTCCCCTGTGAATGGTGAAAATTGAAATAAGGTGAATCACAATATTAATCTCTACTAGCTTTGGTATTATTAAGTATTATTTTGAATAGATTGATATTTGAAAAATTGCGAGTAGCTCATTTTACCAATTGAAACTAGCATCTTATGTTTTTTTTGTAAATTTGTGTTGTTCTACAGTTCTACTCTAAAAAAAGGAAAGAATTTTGATGGAACTGAGAAGGCTGGCCATTTTAACAGAGAGACTAATAGAAGAAAAATAAAATAAATGGAAATTTGAGTGCATTACAGAGGAAAATATTTTGGCCCAAGAAATGCAACATGTGTGTCCTGCTTTCAGTTAGTTCGTTCATGTATTAGATGCTATCAAGTACTTTAGCACAAAGATGTAATGGAAGACTGTAACAGTTATACTGAAAAGGTGATCCGATTATCTGACAGTCATCGACAACATTGCTGGGCGGCTACCAACATGGAAGGCTGGCCTTATGAAGAAATCTGTCCGCCTCGCCATGGTTAAGTCCGTCCTCAGTGCAATCTCGGTTCACCAGCTCTTGGTCTTTGCACCACCGAAGAAATCCCTGAAGGCAATGGAGAAGATTGAGCGCGGATTCTTGTGGGCTGGTCGTGCAGCTGCCAATGGCGGCCACTGTCACGTCAATTGGAAACGTGTCTGCCGGCCCATCTCCCTTGGAGGCCTGGGTGTCCATGACCTCAAGCGTGCTGGCCTCGCCTTGAGAATGAGATGGCTTTGGCTATCACTCACTGATGACAGCCGTGCCTAGAGTGGCCTTGACCTGCAGTTCTCGGCAGATGAGTGCGCGCTATTTTTCGCCTCCACTTCCATGAATGTTGGCAATGGCCACAAAGCGCTGTTCTGGGAGGACCGCTGGATCAGCGGACAAGCCGTTCATGAAATCGCGCCGCTCCTGTACAACTGCATACCCAAGAGGAGAAGAAAGCTCAGGATGGTCCACAATGGTATCCAAGGGAATAGCTGGGCCCTAGACATCCAGGGAGTGCTCGGCATACATGAAGTTGGGCAGTACCTTCAGCTATGGCAGAAGATTCAGAACACCACTCTGAACACCCAGCCTGACCAGCTCGTTTGGATATGGACCACCTCTGGCACCTATACGGCCAATTCATGCTACCTATCTACCTTCCATGGATCAACCACTTGTTTATGGAAGCTGATTTGGAAAACATGGGCGCCGCCCAAGTTGAATTTTTTTCCATTGGTTGGCCAACCTTGACAGATGTTGGACCGCGGAGCGTCTGGCTCGCCATGGGCTGCCTCACCATTCCAGATGCCTCCTCTGTGATCAAGCACCTGAGTCGATGCGGCACTTGATGCTGGAATGCCCCTTTACCAGGCAGGTGTGGCATGAAATTATTGTCTGGCTCAGAATGACAGCTAGGCCACCTGACGACGAGCTATCCCTCATGGAATGGTGGCGCAAAGCAAAGCAAGACACCCCCAGCCCTATGCGCAAAGGCCTGGCCAGCACCACCCTCCTGATCCCCTGGATGACATGGAAGCATAGAAATGACTGCGTCTTCGAAGGCGCCCAGCCATCTGTCCGCTCTCTGGTGACAAGGATCAAGGAGGAAGGCAGGCTCTGGGCGCGGGCTGGTGCACAAGGGCTTAGAGTAGTTCTGCCTCCCACTTGGGACGTGCGCTGATTTTTGGTCTAATCCCTGTAATCTCCCTCCTAGGAGGATGTAACCCAAACTCTTTCTTTTCATTGAAATGAAACACAAAGGTCCTTTGCGTTTTTTCGAAAAAAGATTTCGTGGTGCATGTTTCTGGATTTATACTAGACCTGCTTCTTTTGTTTTCCTCCCAGCTCTTTCAATTCTATTCGCATATCTTTCTATTGTTCCAAATAATTTCCTTGTGCTGTTATAGTTCGAGACTTCGAGGTGTTTGAGTCACTTCAACTTTTAGAACATGTTACTTGATATCTATACTGCCAGTGCCACATACATAGAAGCTGGAGTAGTCAAAAGAGCATCACGTGCATTGGTCTTCAAAACTTCTTTAATTGTTGCTGTCTATGAAAAGTTTTCCGTGATTGCGCCTTGTCACAAGATGTCTTGATTTTTTACACCCTGCGTAGAGTCACTAATTTCATTTTAAGATAAAGGCATTGGAAGTTTGAGGTTTGTCCATGCATTGCAAAGTAGTTCAATAGATTACCTGGTGAACGTACTTCCCAAAATCAGCGAGACATGGTATATGTGTAATCCCTCTTTTCTGATAACGTACTAGAAGTCCCTCTAAGTTATTTAATGGAAATTATATATTAAAGCGACATCATATTTACATGGACAATGTATCTTCCTGCAGTAACTCTGTACATGCTTTTATATCTCGTGCTGACTGCTCTTGTTTGCGTGCTCTACAGCTGTCCTGTTTAATCCTCTGACCAGGTGATATCCTCCATACCGACGTTCTGGTCGAGCCCCAGGGCGTTCCACACAGCTGGCGAGGCGTCGACAATGTTATTGGCGCACGGCGGCTCGTAGTTGTGCTCGTTGTCACAGCCATAGACAGAGTCGCACTCGTCCACAACCTTAGCGTACACGGAGTTGCCGTTGGCGGTGATCTTGATGCGGTGGCCGCAGCGTGCCATGTTCTTGAACCAGCCGGTGGAGAGTGCGACGACCAGCTCCTTGTCGCTGTGGTAGGATTTGTCACACTCCGACGGACCACCACCATCCTTGCCCTTCTCAAAGCTGTTGAGTGTAAGGACGGCTTTGGTGGTCGAGGTGACCGGCGGCGAGCAATGGTACTGTGGGTATCTCTTACCGTCCTCGCAGCAGTCTGGGTCATTACTCTTCTCGCAGTGGCCGGACTTGCCTGGGAGATAGCCGCTGGCGCGGCAGACGCCGAGGCCGGGGCGAAGTGAGGAGGCGATGTGAGACATGGAGAGCGTGACCAGGAGGAAGACGACCATGGTGGCTAGAGCTCTGATGGTGGCCATTTTAGCTTCCCTTAGATTAGCTTCTCACTCTGTTACTGACTCCTGATGAGTTTGGCTTTGTTGCTTGCCTGCCTTTGGAATTATTGTGTGCACATCGTTTTTGTAGTAGCCTTGCCGTGCTAGGTATGAATATTCTATTGTTAGGTTGTTTCGTACGGCAGTTCGTCAGATTGACTAGTGAATTGTGGACGTGTTAACGTACCGTGCGGTCTCAAATGGGATTGTGATTACTGTTCCAAATGGTTATCTTGTTACATAACCTGCTAGACGGGCCAAACACGTTTACTTGTTAATTTGGTTATCTTGTCTATCAACTGGCTTGCCACGATGTAGATCATCTGATACGTCAACAAGTGCATATATTTGTTTGTACAGTCTTTGATCTCAAACACAGAAATGCACTTTACACACAAAATCTCCATCACTATATGTTCAACATGTTACCAGAATTAGAACTTTAATCTACTCCTTTGTACGGCTAGATTTCTCTATTATTGAAGTACTACATTCTTTGCGGCTCCAGAAGGAAAGGGTGAAAAAGGCAGAGTCCATAACAGGCAATGTGAAAACCTTTAGGATAGTGTGGCCAAATGAAAATATAATACTCCATCCATCTGAGAAAATATTTTTAGATTTGTCAAAATTTGAATGTATGTAATCAGTGTATATACAATTAACTTTAGACTAAATTAAAACATCATTTCTACTTTCTTTATTCCATGAAGGCTGTCTGAGATTAGTCAAAAATTAGATGTATCTAGATGCTATTTAGTGTCTAGATACATTCAAATTTTAATAAATTTTAGACAACCTTTATAGGATGGAGAGTGTAGAATGGATGAAATAGTAAATATAAAACTAAGGGAAGAAATAAGTGGCGGGAACAAAGGGATTTTCCACCAATAGAGATTAATGGGAAGGAAATAGTGGCTGCATTTGTTGGATCACGTGAAATTGTGTGCCAACCTCTTTCGAAACATTGCAAGTTGATCATGATTGCTAAATGGTTGTATTTAAAATGGTTACAGCTGCTGCTTTATGGAGTGTGTATAAGTTCAGAAATTATATTCAGTTTCAAAAGGTTAAATGCATTGTGGTATAATGGTATGCTTGGCTTGCGCTTGTGTGGGTGAAAAGAGATGGCAAACCAGAAATCCAACTCGGCTCTCGAGAGCATATGCTCATGCATTTGGAAAATAGTTCAAAGAATGTTTAAAAGTGTGAAAGAAATAGACTCATACATGTTTTCCTTGGTCGTCTGCAACTATTAATGGAGAAAACACAAATATTGTGATATGCGCTAAAAAGGCAAATTAAGTGCCATATTCATTGCTTATTTAGAGCACTGAACTTGTTCTTTTATCGGATATTTTTTAATGCAAATTTGCATGAATACAGACCATAGTAACAAATACTTCCTCCGTTCTTATTTAATTGACTTTGATTACAACCACAGCTAGTTCATTTGCTTTATATCCATGCATCGATGAGGTAGCACAAGTAAACAAAATTTTATAGAAATTAATTTTATGTTCATTTATTTTGAATTTATTAATTGTTATCCCAGGAGCATATGCCCATAGGACTATAGGAGTCAAAACTCTACTCTCACTACAAACTGAATAATTTGTCCTTTTTTACCTGATATAATTTGTTTCCTTTGAATGGATGAAATAGGGGTGTTGCCCTTTTTTGCTCTAAGATACGTGTATTATGAGAACAAAGTGACTCGGTGGCTTGTGGTGCGAGAGTGCACCCCGTCCATCGTGGTTCGAATCCTGCATTCGACAGGCGCGCTCATGAAGTTTTTCTTTTATAAAATGCCAACGGAAAGCTAGTGCTTGGGTTGGTCTCGTTTTTTTTTAAATAGGTGTATTATTTTTGCCGAGACTCGGTCAAATCAGGATCCACTTTTTGGGCAACGCCTCACGCCCAACGGAAGCCGCCACTGATAATCCGTCGTCTCCTGTCTCCCCCGACTCCTCCACGACAGTCCCACTACTCCACTACATGGCGTAGTTCCATGGCCGGCGCCGGCGATTGCCCCGCCACATTGAGCCTTCTGCGGCCACCAGAGAGCCCACAAGTGCTACGCTTGATGCCTTTATTTCCCTGATTATCTTCCAGTTCCTTTTTTCCTCCACGGATCTATAATATCTGTCATGTATTCCTCAGATTGGCCAGCCTCCACGGATGGATCACTCCAACAAGATGGGCAGCTCCCTTGCCGACCTCACCGACGACCTCCTCGTGGAGATTTTCTCCCGTCTCCCGGTCAAATCCGTCTGCCGTTCCAAGTGCGTCTCTCGGTACTGGCACGGCCTCATCAGTCACCGCGCCCACCGCAAGAAGCTCCCACAGACTCTCTCCGGCTTCTTCAGCCGCCACATTAGCCAGGGCGACGGGCCCCGTTTCGACAGTATCTTGGGAGTACAGGAGCGGCATGTTTCTGACCCATCATTGTCCTTCTTGCCCGGCTATAGGACTGTTAGGCCCGTAGACTGCTGCAATGGCCTCCTCCTATGCCTCTGTTCCAAGGATAGCACCAGCAATGAACGCAATTACGTGGTGTGCAACCCAGCTACAGAGAAATGGCTAATCTTGCCTGATTCCGGCCGCCACAACGAGGTCTTTGCAAGACGTTTGTGCTTCGATCCGGCCATCTCATCCCGCTTCCATGTCTTCTCCATTCTAGAGGATGTGGATGATTGCATCACTGACGTGGAGATATACTCGTCGGAAGCAGGTGAGTGGAGTCACAAGGAGAATGGTTGGTCCCAAGAAATTATGTTGTACGACAGAAGCGTCTTTCTCAATGGCATGCTGTATTTCAAATCCTATGATTCGGCGGTAGTTACCGTGGACAAGGAGGGGAAGACATGGAAGACCATTCCTTTGCTGGAAACTATGGCTGTTGAGATCTCTCTTGTCTCAAATGAAGCTCTAATTGGCCAATCTCAGGGCCGCTTGCATTATGTGAATGCTAGGGACAGAGATGCCTCCACACTATCAGTCTGGATCCTAGACAGCCATCACAGCGGTAAATGGATCTTCAAGTACAATATCAGCACTTCCAAGCTTTTCGGGCATAAGGGATTCAGGCTTTCACGAAACTATACTTTGATTGCAATTCATCCGGACTGCAACCTGATTTTCATTATTTTGAATGGTAAGAATTTGCTACTGTCGTATGACATGGATCGCGGGAAAGTTCGTGTTATCCACAATCTCAAAGATCCTTTTGATGAGCGATACAATCCATATCTTCCATATGTTCCCTTGTTCACATAGACAGAGTCATTGACTAATCATCAATAGATATGCTACTCACAGAGTTAAAGACCACAGAAATCATGCATACTGGTGTCTTTGCAACTAGGACTCTTGGGTTGTGACTTGTGAGCTGTGACCAGATTAAACAATAGAGCAGCAGATTAGGTTAATCTTTTTTCTTTATTTTTTCTTGTGCTTCTCATGCATATCTGCTTTTGTTTTGTAACAAACTTTAGTCATCATGTAACTTGACTTTATTGAAATAAACGATTCAGTCAATTCCATTTGGGTATGACTAATTATGTATGCTGACACTTACTAGCTGCACTTTTAACTTTTAAGGTTCCTAAGTACTGATTGGGTTACTGAATGTTATCTCCTGTTATGTCATATTGCAAACATGCATTCATATTCTCCATTTCATAACACATTCTACTAATGTGAAAAGTTATGAAACATGTTCACTTGTGGATATTGCATCAAATGGTACTCACTAGGAATTTTGTAAACCACAATGGTACATATTATAGAAACAGTGAGCAAACTAAAAATACCAAATCTTACATTTCGTTTACTTCTCTGTGAAAAAAATCCAGAAGTAAGGAGACATCAGAATAAGTTAACTAGAAAATTCGGTGACCCGTCAGTTTTTCATGCATGAGAATATGTAATGTCATATGCCATGTATCGCCGGGAAATTTGTGTTATCCGCAATGTCAAAGCTGAAAGATGCAGTCTCAAAATACAGAACTTCTTTGCAAGTCATTATCATGCTCCTGCAGTTTTGTGTGAACAATATATTACTAGAACTTCTTTGCAAGTCATTATCAATGCTTCAGTGCTGGAACTTCAGGCAAGAGAGTGGTTTATGGGAGATGTTCGTGCAGATTTGAATAGTTTCTCAAGAGTTCGATTACTGCGACCACCTTATCCACCACCGGTGCCAGAATTTTTTCGCAATCACAAGAAATGGATGGCAGGTAGTTTGAAACATATGGCTGAGATTGTGCATTGGATCTGTTCAAGGAATGAACTGATGGACAAGTGTTGCGTCACATGTATGCTGAGGTGTGAATTCAGGTTGAGTTCTGATCAAGGGCATGGTGAGCAGTTTACTTGTAGTGCGAGAAAATCTGTGAAGTTACAGTGCTGTATCTTTTTTCCTAGCATCAGGATGGAACTAGTGCCATGTCCTTCTATATCGTTGTCCTGCAATTTATTTGTTGCAGAAATTGGTGGACCCTGGAGGTTACACTTTGGATGGACAACTCGGAAATTTTAGTAATTTTGCTAGTTGTGGCGCTATTTGTGAAATAGCATGATATCGTGCTAAAACTTCATAGCGTTAGCACCCTATTTTTTTCAGGCAGGTTGCTTTCACTTTTTCGTGGTGATGAACTACAATATGTTGGTTCCACTTCTAATCAGAAGATAATATCGCTAATGCTAATATTTTTTAATAAATAAATTTATACTATGTTGTTGCCTTGTGAAATCCTGATGTTAGTCTTCTAAAATATTTGAGATCTATTTTTATATGTGGTTATGTATGTATGATTTAGTCACTTTTGGACTATATATCCATTCGTTCTAGTAAAATTATTTATTTTTAGGCTATTTTTACTATATTTTGAAAACGTTATTTGAAATATACCACGCTACGATATAACGTCCATAGGGTTTGAAGGAGGTTGTCGCTATTTCATTTAGCACGCTATTTTAAACCTTGGTATACACCCAAAGGACTTGCATTAATTTGGGAATACTAAACGGTAAACACTACCAAGCACATATATGAGGAGGATTGCCATTTCTTTCACCAGCTTGAGATTGACACTAAGATCATCTACACAAACCTGCTACTACCATATGATCTAGGTGGGTTTGCTCTTTGGCTATACAAGATTGAAGGCATTCCTGATTCAAGATTGTTCGTTGGCTTGAGGGCAAAATCGAATTTCAAGGGAGGGAGAGTGTAACACCCCGTATATGGGCTATCCCTATACGGTTTGTAACCTGGGCCTCGGGTACGACATGGGTCACTGGCCACCGTTCTGTGCGTGGGGTACTAGTAGGCTTGTAATCAAAACAGAGGCTATGTTTTGTTTTTGCACGCAAGGAGAGGTCTAAGACCCCAGAGAATCATTCATTATAGTGGCAGGAATACAATTTGTAGTAAGCCCCTTGCAACAACTGCTCTAAGAACCTAATATTTGAAGATAGGGGCCTACATTTTATAGAAAACACCCTAGAAAGAACTAGATCGAAGCAATCAAGGACAAGAGTGTCTATGCCACTCATCGTCGGCGTCCTCAAGGCGTCGCCGCCGAGGAACGAGAGCCAACTGCTCGGGAGCCTCCTTCCGACGAGAACCCGCAGTCGCGGTCCACCACCATCCTGTGGGGAACAAATCACTTCACAAGAGAGCAGTGTCGAGCACCCACGACGGAGTCAAGCCATGGCCTCCGCAACGGAGGTTGTAGAGTTGTCATCCTCACGGCCTTGGATAGCAACGGCGAGATCGCCAGCTGACAAGGTATCGACTTGTCAATGCCTACAAGTTGTAGACTAGGATTTTCGTGGAAGTAGAGGGCAAGTAGATCTCGAGGGTTTCAGCCGGAAAAGTACTCGACTGGTAAAAAGCTAGGGTTGTGTTGACAATGAATCGATCTCATCTTTCTCCCTCGACTCCCCCTTATATAGGAGGCTGAGCCGAGGGTTTCGTAATGTACAAGTTACAGATAGCGGGAGACTCTTTGAGTTCGTCCCGTAATAGTTACAAGTCCTTATTCCTAATACAATTCTATCTTTCCATACCGACACTTAATTGGGCTTCCGGGCTTCATATTCTTCGAGTCATGGGCCTTCAGTAAACCCCGGGTACCTTCTTCGGCAGGCCCATTGGGGATGCCTATGTCACCAGCTGCTTGGTTGATCTCAGACGAATAGCACCTCCCCGGCAAAGGAAGGCCTCAACACAGGAAGGCTTCAGCTTCAAGATCCTCTTCGATCTCACCACCGTGGTGAGGCAGGGAAGAACAGAGAAGCTTCATCTCCAACTTGCCGTTGCCCTCCACTAACCTGGATTTAGTCGCCGGAGTGCAGAGAGGGAGGCTTCCCGCCCCCCCCCCCCCCCCCTCGCCACCAAGGCCGGCCAGGAGAAAAGAAGCTTGAAACACCAGGAGCTCGTCGCTCATCCCCTCTCCGCCATGGCCGACTAGAAGAGCTTCAGAGATCTTGGTACTACATCGGCTTCTAAGATCCGTTGCCGCTACCTTATTGGAGAAGGTGGATCCTCCTCCTCCCCTACTCGCCTCCAACCGGAGAAGGCAAAGCAGCAGCACCATGGTTCCACCTCCACTACGGGGCGACAGCCCAAACTCTGGCATAACGCCAACAACAGAAGAAATCCTAACCCTCAACTACTCCGGCGCCCTAACTATACTCACTCTGGCCAGCTATTCCGGCGGAGCAGTCGTCGGCGGCCCGGCCAGCGGCGAGCGACTCTCAAAGTACTGTAGGCGTGTGAGAGCCTAGGAGGGGGGAAATGAAGTATGTCCCGAACACCAAACAGAGGCTATGTTGAAAATGAATTGAAGTCTGAACCTCTCATCTCGTTCTCTGTTCCTCACCTCTGTTCTCTCTGATTTCTCATCTGATTTCCTCTCAAATCGTGGTAATCCACTGTATTCTACTGAATCTGCCGTGCTTCCCATTCCTGGGCCACGACATTCTCTTAAGGTCTATGTTGTAAAAGTTGAGGATTGTTTCCTAATTTCTGAACTCTCCGGGATCCTCATTCTAAATTGTACCGCACGCGCTGATGAGTTCATGCAGTATCCCAACCCCTTCGGAGCCTCACGTGGACGTTGTTATGGTGAGGCTCGTAGAGAGAACCGCCACCTCACGTGAATTTAGAATGAAGCTCGTAGAGAGAACCGCCACCTCACGTGGACGTTGTTACGCAGATTACATCAACCCCGAGATCTCCCATGGCTATGCAACGGTGATTTCAATGAGACATTGTATACTACGGAGCATTTCAGTGAGCATGGAAGGGAGGAATGGCAAATGAGAGCTTTTTGAGAGCTTTTCGAGAAGCTGTTGAGGACTGTGAATTGCAGGATCTAGGGTTGTCGGGCCTACCTTACACTTGGGACAACAGGCAAGATGAACTAGCCAATGTTAAGGCCAGAATTGACCGGGCCTTTGGCGATGAGGCATTACTGAATTTGTTTCAAGTTGTGAAAGTAAAGCATGTGAGCATGGTTGAGTCTGATCACTATTTGATCGTGACTAAACTACAGAAATGTAATGGTTCCAAAACCTGCTTATCAATTCTACCAAATCCCAAAGATGCCAAATCCTGATGCTGCTTTGGAGATCTTGGCACCTGAGATGCGATATTGTCCACGGTAAAGGGGACGAGACCATTGCCAGATCCGCTGTTTTCCTCGTAAATTATAACAATTTTCTCCAGGATCAGAGCCATGAGGAATCCTCTGGTCTTGGTTCGTCTACTGTTGACCCTGTGCAGGTTACCGAAGATAGCTGAACGCTTGCCGCCAACCCCAGCAAGCAAACATCCTGGTCGCCACCGTGTGAAGGGGAAACAAAGATGAATGTGGACGCTGCCTTCTGCCCGGCCTCAGGAGAATCGGCGGCCGGTGTAGTTATCCGTGATCACAAGGGTGCCATCATCCTAGCAGCAAGTATGGTTGGAACAAAGTGCAGAGATGCGGAAGAAGCAGAAGCTACTGCTATATATGAAGGCTTGAAGATTGCTGTGGAGTACAACCTGACACCCTCTTCCCTGGAGTCTGATTGTGCTAATGCGGTTGCAGCTGTCAACAATCACTCAGCTATTTCTTCTGTGAACTGGCATATTTACAAGAACATAAAGTTGTATACGAGCGCGCTGCCTAACTGTATCTTATCTAAAGTTGGTAGAAATTGTAATGAAGCTGCCCATAGACTGGCACATCTTGCTACTTCCTCTGGGTCTAGTAATATTTGGCTTTCCCCTGTCCCAGAAGCTGTTAGGGAATTATGTAATCAAGACTCTGTAAACTACTTTGTGAGCTGATTAATTGTTTTTCCCCCTCAAAAAAAAAAGAAATGTAATCAGCAGAGGATTGCCGGGAGACGCACTTTTCATTATGAAAATGTTTGGCAAACCCACGGAGATTATGACAAGGTTGTAGCGGAGTTGTGGCATAATGCAGAAAAGGAGCCTGGTTTGGGGGGTTTCGCTAAATCCCTAACTAGTGTCGAGAAGGGCTTATCGAGCTAGGGTACAGAAACATTCGGAAATTTCAAAAAGAAGTTGCATAACCTTAGAAGAGAGCTGGATCGTGTCCGACGAGGATCCATGGGTCGCGGCCCATCCCTCGAGGAGAAAATACTGATGGAAAAAATAAATGAAGTTCTTTTCCAGGAAGAAATTTGGGTTAAGTAGCGGCCCAGAATTAATTGGCTAAACTTAGGTGATCGCAATACAACCTATTTTCATGTACACGTAGCTCAGCGGAGGAGGATGAATGCTAGTACGACTCTACAACGTGAGGATGGTACGTGGTGTGATGAACCTGGAAGTGCCAAGGAAGAAGTGCAGAGTTTCTATAAGAACTTGTACACATCGGATGGGCCACCAAATATGGGTGGGTTATTGAACCTGGTACAAGAGAAGGTTGTACATGAGGACCATGACATGTTGAATGAGCTGTTTACTGAAGATGAGGTCAAGCGGGCTTTATTTCAGATGCATCCTTCAAAAGCACCTGGTGTTGATGGGTTTACTGCGGGTTTTTACCAGCGACACTAGGACTTGGTAGGTCCTGATTTGTGTGCTGCTATTCTGGGTTTTCTGAATGGTGGAGAAATGCCGGCTTCGATTAATGATACAGCTATTACTTTGATCCCAAAGGTACGGCAGCCCCAATCCATTAAACAGTATAGGCCGATTTGTTTGTGTACTGTTCTTTACAAAATTGCAACGAAGACAGTAACTAATAGAATGAGGCCGGTGTTGGAGTATACTATTAGTCAAGAGCAGAGTGCATTTGTGTCTGGAAGGTTGATCTCTGACACTGCTCTGGTCGCTTTTGAATGTATTCATTCAATGAAAAGGAAAAAAGAGAGGGAAAAAAGGTCAGTGCGTTGTCAAGTTAGATATGATGAAAGCGTATGACATGGTGGAGTGGCCTTTTGTTCAAGCTATGATGACCAAATTGGGTTTTCCACCTAGGTTAATTCGAGTGATCATGAAATGTATCTCTTCAGTCAAATTTTCAGTGAAGGTGAATGGGGTGTTGTTGGATCCTTTTTCTCCTTCACTTGGAATCAGACAAGGTAATCCGGTGTCGTCATATTTATTCCTGATATGTTCTGAAGGTTTAACAGCGTTACTGCACCACTATAACACGGGGTTTATTGACAGAGGAGTTCGGGTCTGTAATAGATCTCCGTGGGTTTTCCATTTGTTGTTTGTTGATGACAGTTTAATTTTCATCAATGCTAATGCTGCTAGCGCTACAAGGTTGAATGATATTTTAACTATTTATAATGAAGCGTCGGGGCAGAAGGTGAACAAGGATAAAAGTGCAATTTTGTTTAGTCCTTGTACTCCGGATGATCACAGAGAGGCGGTGAAGCAAGTGTTGGATATTCAATCTAAGGCCTTTAGTGAGAAATATTTAGATCTGCCGACAACAGTTGGTAGATTGACTAGTGGTGCGTTCGAGTATATTGTCGAAAGTTCCAGGAGGAAAATTAATGGATGGGCGAGAAAAACCTTGCATACCCGGGGAAGGAAGCATTGATCAAATCAGTGATCTAGGCAAAGCCTTGCCACAACATGAGTTGTTTCCTAACGTCTAAGGGGTCCTGCAAGAAATTAACATCCCTCATGAGTAACTTATGGTGGAGTGGAAATTCAGACAAGAGATCTATGCATTGGGTGGCATGGGACAAACTTGCTATCCCAAAGGGCCAAGGTGGTATGGGCTTCCTAGACATGCATATTTTTAATGTGGCTTTGTTGGGCAAACAAACTTGGAGGATTCTTACAAATCCAACTTCTCTTTGCTCCCAGGTATTGAGCACTAGATATCTGCAGAACCAGGACCCGATGTCTGCAACTGCACCAAAAGCAGCGTCGAGGACTTGGAGGGCAGTGCTAGCGGGAAGAGAGGCTTTGAAACTGGGTTTGATTAAGAGAGTGGGCTCGGGCGATTCTATCTCGATCTGGGAGGATAGCTGGATCCCGAATTCAGCATCAATGCGACCCATTGGCCGTTTGAGAGGCACGCGTGACCACTGTAAATGAGTTGATGGTTGATCATCAGTGGAACGTTCCTTTGATCCGCCAGCTGTTTTTCGCTCCTGATGTTGATGCGATCTTGAGCATTTCTTTGCGACGATCAGCTGGAGAGGACTGGACCGCTTGGGACAAGGAGAAATCTGGTGTCTACTCGGTTCGATCAGCTTACAGAGATCTTATTGATAAGAATCGGGTGGAGGAGGTCTTGAGACATGTTGACACTCCTTCCTCTTCTAATAATGACACTAATGTTTGGAAGCGTCTGTGGAAGCTTCCAGTGGTACCAAAGGTGCGTGTATTCTGGTGGCGAGTTGTTCGAGGTATTTTACCAGATTATAGGACTCTGTCACGGCGACATATAAGGGAGAACAGCACATGTGGAATTTGTAAGTCGGAATCGTTAACATTGATGCATGCGCTGATTGAGTGCAACCATGCAAAATTGTTTTGGGATATGCCAAAGGAGCTGCTATTGGTGAAGTTACTGAGACTGCACCCATTGACATGGTCAAGGGATATATTATGTGAGCCATCGATTAGTCCAAAGGCAAGAGTGGTAATTATCACAGTGATGTACTCTATATGGTTTTCGAGAAATAATCTGACACATGGTGAAGCTGGTTTTAATCCAGTGAAGACTATGGAAGTTATCAGGGAGACTCTGCATGCACTTGAATTACCTGTTGACAAGGATATGCCTAAGTCAGCTAGGCCTTCTTGTAAATGGCAGAGACCACCGGTGGATGTTGTCAAGATCAATTCTGATGGAGCTATTCGGGTGGAAAACAGCTCTGCGGCAACGGGAGTTGTAGCACGGGATGCACTGTCTTTTCGTGGAGCACTTGGAAAGTTTTATGAGGGAATATCTGATCCCCTCACAGCTGAGGCTCTCGCGCTACGTGATGCAGCATTTTATGTTGTCCAGAAAGATTTTAGTAGAGTGGTGTTCGAAGTGGACTGCGCTGAACTCGTTCGTAGTTGGCATGGTAGATTGGATGATCGATCTGTGATCAGGCCAGTTTTAGATGAGATTAGTGAGCTAGTGAGTGTTTTATTTTCTTATCGCATTATTCATGCCCGTAGTGAAGCTAACCAGGCGGCCCATTCCTGCGCAAAGTTTGCGAGTTTATATGATGGATCGTTCTCATGGGATGCTGACCCTCCGACTTTTCTCGAACACAGTCTTAGGGCTGATTGTAACTCTATGGTTTTGAATTAATAAAGGTCGTGTTATTGGCGTCATCTTTGCCCGTCTTGGCACTACACTCGACGATTTGGGGATGCGCGGCTACCGGCACCGTGCTCCAACCTCGGTTGGCGGACGATGGCGACGTGTCGTGCCGCTACCTTCTTGAAGGCATCGTCGTCGCAGTCTACGGTCTCTCACTCATGCAGCTCCGGGGGAAACCCTAGGTCCGGGTTTCCCGGATCGGACGATGGCGGCGCGCCCTGCGTCGTTCTACCTCTTAGGGCATCGTTTTTGGAGCAGCTGCTGGATGTTGGTGGATGTTGGTGGAGTGGCATTCATCTACCACATTGTTGGCGTTGAGTCTCGGTGGCATGGTGCTGCAGGGCATCGACGACGGATGCGGGATGATGTATGCGTGCAGGGTGGTGGAGCCGTCTGGCGTCATGGTGGCATCGACGGCAGGTCTTGCAAGGTTAATGGGATGATCTATCTTGAAGATGGAGTCGAGGAAGACGGCGGTAGCAACTTCTGTGGCGTGTGTGTTGGCGTGCGCGGAGCGTCTGCTTGACTGTATGTGCTTCTCACCTGCTATTGGGCGGTTTGGGAAGGCATTTGGTTTTTGGATGATGAGAGTTGGTGTATTGTCACCCCCTTCATCCCATTGTAGGTTTAGTGAGGTGGCTTCGAGGTTGATCTTTTGTATTGTTCTTGTAAGGTTTTGTGAATAATCTAATAAAAAAAGTTGTGTGCATCCTTTGGATGCAGAAGCTGGGACAATATTTTCCCCATTTCGAAAAAAAAAAAGATCGTGTTATTATCAAAAAAAAAAGCCCTTCGGGGCCTTCCTCAGCTAGAAAAAAAAGGTAAAGAAGTAGTCCAAGCACGACTTGGGAATCAAGTAGCTGCTAGCGTGGGTCGTACGCACAACGACCCTAGCTGGTCTTATTATCGCTCTTATCTCGTCATATCTGGCGACAATCAGGTTCCACACAAAGGAACGACGCAAAAACTGTCATCATTCTAGTAGGTCGATGTTAGGAGTTGTGATTTTGGTGTCGTGCTTGTCGAGTCTTCTTTAACGCGAATTGCACAGGTGGTTCAGTGAAATTTCGCGGAAGAAAAGCAAGACAACATGAAGAAAGGCATAGAGTTCCATTCAAACTTCACATGAAGTACTAAAGCTAGCACGATCGTTTCCATCAGCTTGACATATTCACTCTACGTATGCACCATTGCTTGGTCTGCATTCTGTTCTACACCGTGACCAGCTGCAGGCTCTCGAGCTGCATCTTCCTCCTCATGGTGGCGATGAAGTCTTCGAACTTCTTGTTCATCTCGTCCACGTCGTCAGCGCACTCGGGCTCTGTTTCCTGACGCGCCATCTCTCCTCTGTTTCTGCCGTCATCAGCGACCGGTTCTTGAGAGTGCAGATATGAGATCTTGTCCTCCACCGCAACAATCTCCATGCCAACACCACTGTGATCCATGAAGCGGCGTTCAGAGCTGTGTTTGTCGACCGCAGGACCGATGATCTCTCGTGCTACGGGAGATGTTTTCCCGCGCCGTAATCGCGCCGCTGCCTTGTCACGCCCAGGGCTTCGTCGTCGTTCAAGCTTGAGACGACCGTCGTCAGCGAGGGTCGCGCTCTTGGCGTCCGAAGACGCGGCAGCAGCCGCCCTGCTGCTCCGCCTTGCCTCGACGATGCTCTTTGGCTGAGGCTCGGAGCAGGCGTCGTCGCCGCCGTGCGCGGTGGCAGAGCTGGTGCGTCGTCGAGCGGGAGCGGCGAGGAGGCCGGCGTCCCTGAGGATGAGGAGGAGGATGGCGTGGCAGAGGAGGATCATGTTCCTCCGGTTGAGGAGCCCGAGGAGCTGGCGGGCGTCGAACCGGAGCGCGGAGAGGAGGCGGTCGGCGAAGACGGCGGCGGCTCGGGGCGGTTGGAGGAGGAGCGCGTGGGCGAGGAGGGCGGCGGCGAGGAGCGAGAGCAGCGCGGTGATCCTGGCCTCCATTCTCCCCGCCATGGTGATCACGCGGTCGCTGGTGGTGTGATGGCCGATGACTGAAGCCGCTGATTGGTGTGCACTCCTATATAGAAGTAGCAGTGTAGCACGGGCGGACTGAGTGGGGGACGCGCGCGACGACTGCAACGACCTGAACGGGTTGGAAATTTCCAAAGTGTGTAGAGAACATGGGGAGCGACGGGGTGACCGCGTCCACGTCTGGGTTTAATACGTCCAGCAAAGCGGTCTGGCCAGTAGGACTCCGAGTCGGTCTACTCTTTCGGTCGGGTTGGGATGGGGCCCATGTGAATTCGGAATATTTTCACACCTGACCTGAGTGACCTAGGACTGACAGCGATGGAGACCGGATCAAGTCCACCACGGTTCGGCGCAGGGTGCCTGCGGTACGGTGGGCGTGGCTCACGGAGAGACGCGTTGCCCTGCCGAGCAGGCAATTGTTTCAGCGTCCGGAAGAAGGAGACACGCCCTCCCTTTCCCAGGTCAATCAACCCCCACGCATGCGATGCGGCTGATTTCTTACTTTGATCTAGTCCCACAGCGGAAAATATCCACTGAAGCCAGGGTCTAGGTGGACCCAGATTTTCAAAAACTAAAAAAAAATGCTAGTATATTCTAAAACTTCAGAAAGAATTAGAATATAATTTTGCATATACATATATATTACCTTCATACTCAGTTGTGCAATTTTTTAACAAAAATTATGGTTATATGACCTACCCTACATAAAAATGACAAAATATCCATGTAACACTATAATTATTTGAAGTTGGCTCTGGTGGTTAGGTCCTTTGTGGTGGAACCAGCCCACCTAGGTTCAAGTCCTAGACTTGGCATGGTTGTTTGCATTTACCTGGATTTATTCCAGGATTTAATCGGCGCTATGCTTTTAGTGGTAGGTGATGTGCCCGTCAACAGCGAGACATTAGTGGTGACTTCGTCAACCTCAAGATATGCCGGCTCAGTCCCTCGGAGGTGCTCATAGGGGTAGGGTGTGCGTGCGTGCGTTCATAGGGGTGTTTGTACGTGCGTGTTTGTGAGCGTCTGCGTTGTACTGTATTCTCAAAAAGAAAATACAAAGAAAAAATCCTATTTCTTCCGTAGGCCACATACCATCATATTTTGATTTGAAAAATTTGCATGATTAAGTATCAAGGTAATATGTACGTGCGTGAATTATTTCAGTTTTCTAAAACTATAAAATAGCATCAGTATTTACCAAATACGATTGAGTCTGGCAACATCCTATATCATGTAATTGCTCCCAGTCGGCCTAATAAGAGGCCAACATCGCCCCTTATATTTGTTGCGGCCGCCAAATAACTTTCTAACATTCCTTCCTTCGGGGCAGGCTAGGGGTGCCAAACAAGTCTAGACAACACAGCTTAGGATTGTGCATCCAGTAGGTGCATCCAGTACGTCCCTCGTTTAGGTCCATCAAGCAGGATTTGGATCATACACAACTAACTATATATTTTAAAAGGATTGAAAGCTATAATAACAGATCTATGATACCATCTAAGCTTGGGATACTTGGATCCCCAAGATATTAATTACTATTGGCATAGAAACTCGACATGCTATATTAGATCTACGATCTAGTGTTTCTGTTTTGTCAAAAGAAAAATTATATGACTTGCTTGAACTTAAAATTATGGAAAACGCACTATAGATCTTGTACTTCCTGATGATTATACCAAACATATTTTTAGGTAGAGTAAATGATATTATGGTTGACTTACATATGACATTTTGTATTGTTGATTTTATTGGCATGCATATGAGGAGTAAAACCTCCAGCCCTATATTCTAAGACCTTTTTTTGAGAACCACGTGGGCTGCCATTGACTCAAAGGAAGGAAATGTAAAGTTTCAGTTTCCTCACAGGAAGAGCAGGGAGCAATTTCTAGGGAAGAAGAAGGTGGCACAGAGGTACAAGTGTCCACATGATCTTCAAGGTAAGTAAACCTAGCTATAGCCGCTTTATGGGAGGCAACCCATTCATATTTCTTTTGGTTTTTATTTTTACACTCTTGCTGTTGCAGGAGAGTTTTCTTTTGGTTTCTTTTAGGAGTTTTCAATAAAGTACCAAGCTTTACCTATTTGAATGTTTTAAAGTTGACAAAACTATTTGGAGTTGCATATTCCTACACGTTGTTGTTCACGAAATGTATTTTCTGATTTTTTTCTTCGTAACTTTGGATGAGCTGAAATTTATATTGAAGTTGCGAATTGTCATCCTATGTATGCACAAAAATCAGCAAAAAATCCTGACATCCCTATGTGGGCTAAATAATTACTTTTTGTTGTTGCTGTTTTATGGAAAAATTCTATCTTTTGTTGCTTAATCCATTCTTTTGAGTTTCAACTTGAATTTTTTAATTATGTTGATATTTTGTGAATTTTGCAACTTACTCTCTTGACACTTCAAACCAAATTTTATTTGGAGGATTTATAGCGACCTGCATTTTATCTTTATGACCACTAATGTCATCCCCACATAAAAGAAATGGAAAAGCGTTGTGTCGTATAGTTTTTCCACATGGAAGGAAGGACCAACAACAAGGAGGCATTCAAGATATTTTTAATCCATCATCTTGGGGATGCCCATAACACCCCACTAGACCAATCAAACTCTCGGTTTGCACACCTTTTAACATTGTTTTTCATGCATCAATCTGATTTTACATAAGCTTGGAGCGTATGTATCTAGTTTTTATGTTTTTCTTTGCAATTTAAATATTTGGAATAAAAATACCACAATATGAAGATGTATTTAATGAATGTGAATGAGCTACCGGAATAAAATGAAAGTTTAAGTTGGATGCTCAATTGCTAATAGAGAAAGGGGAAGGGGAATAAAAGTTACATTACATGTTGTGCATGTTGTCACACTTTGTTATTTTGTTCATTTATTTGAGCGAGTGACAGGTTGGAAACGTCTTATTTAGTGCTAGATCTTATTTATAGCATATATGTTTACCTTTAGGTTGATCTTGCCTATTAAGAAATGATTAGTACTATGGACACGTTTGCATGCTTGTATATGGTCAACTATACCCTCTTGCTAGCAAAATAATAAAAACAATAAAATCAAGCAAAGAATTGTGCATCCATGATCCCTTAAATCAAGGTATATCAGTAGTGGGCACCATATATACGTATATAGAAAAATGTTATTCCAAGTATATTTATCATGTGTGGGTTTTATTTAGCTTACAAATGGTATTGCTTATGGTTGTGTTTTCCATAGAGAAGTTGGTTGTGGGATGACCACGAACTCATAGGTACAAGCAACCTTGTAGTAGAATAAAAAATGTACACCCGAAAGATAAGTGAAAAAACCCTTTGAGAAAGGGTGCATCCACAAAATATGAAGGCAAAAGGCCTTCGAAAAATGATTCAAAAGGTAAGAGGGTGAGTGTGCCAGCAAATTTATAAAATTTATAGGTACAAATGTATCCAGCCATAACAAATGTGTGTTGGGTGGAAAGAAGCAAAAGGTGTCCAAAAATAAGAGTGCCAAGAAATAGGGTGCAATGGAACGGTGATGTACTATGGTTAAGCATAAACTTAAGAGGTAGTGTTTTGGAAGCTAAATATCACTTGTACATAATCCATGCTTACTTTCTACTTCTTCAAGTGTCCACAAATATAAACATATACATGATTCGAAAGATCAAAGTATGACAATATATACATTGCACTTTCACTTGCTATCATGGTGATGGAAACAACTCTGTGTGTACCAACTCGTTGGGGCATCCAAGTGCAAAGTGTTGTAGCAAGCTTATTTCCCCCCCACAAGGGTGACTCGAGAATTTATGCCGAACTCTCAAGGAATTGGTAACGGGTTGTTTCTTCTTCTCGTCTTCTAGCAACCTGCAAAGCAAAGTTTTTCTTCTTGTGTCCCCAACTCCACCGTGTGCTGGTCAAGCACAAGGTTTCATATTAGTATAGTCTTAGGTAATTTGACATAATGTTTGAATCACAAATATGCTACCTTGACCAAACAAGATTATCAAACTGTCACATGATAATTGTAGCACATTAATTCACTTTAACCCTAGTGAGGCAGCAAAACAAAGGTAAATACCATAGTAGATTTTGAATTTGTTGTCACTATTCAATCACTTCCACCATGGTACGCCATCTAATACACACTTCTGTTCACACATATTCTTGCATATAAGTTGGATCAGAACAAAGTACTTAATAACAGGGTACATGATATGCATCTATCAATACATCTCACACATAATAGGTTCCAATATCATATATCAAATCATATAATAAAGATCCACCACATAGGAATTACATATATGACCATAATCATGTTGGATAACTCATATGGTACTAGATCTATGAAGAACAAGAGAGATATAGATCAAACTACCGCCACAAACCCAAAGTCCAGAGGTGGACTACTCTCTCTTCATCATGGTGATGATGGTGGAGATGTTGGAGAAGGTAGAGATCCCTCTGGCGGCGGCTCCGGCAGAGTTTCCCCCTCCAATTTTGCTGGTTCTGGCTCTGTTTTGGTGTTTTGGTGTTTCTGCAGCCCTCTCCTCGAGAAAGCCTCGGGAGTTAATACGTGCATTTTACATCATCAATATAGGACCTATATGATCTGTTTTGAAAGATATTTGCCATGATTTATCATTATTTATGCCTTTTTAGTTGATTTATGGGACTTAGTCCCTTTCATTATTTGTGCCAGATTTGGACCGCACACCACCGAGCCACCCGCGGCCGCCACGCATCCACTAAAGCGAATGTCCGTTGCGATGGCATTGCTCCGACATGATGGTCAGGACGGGCCAGGTCTCGGCCTCACAGATATGCGGGATAACACTATGGCCTGGACCGTAAACCGCGTTCCGTTGGGATTTCCACCAGTTAGGCTAGGGCTGGGCCTTATTTTATAGCACGACCGTCGTGTCATGCCATGCCTAGGCTTGGGTTTTCTGCACCGGGCTTTGTTCGGCACAAAGCCTGGCCCGGGCCCAGATATGTCGAGGTGTTGCTGGCACCTGGTGGCGAGTAGGAGGAGGAGGTGGGTCGGAGGAGGAAGAGGTGGCGGAGTGGGTCATCTAATATTCCTAAACCAAAGAGGAAGAAAATGATAAATAATGAGAAGAAAATATCTTGGAGCAATTAATATTTTTCTTGAAGGGGTTGGATGATTTATTGATGACCACGAGTCGTTGGACCACTACCGACAATCCCCCAGCCCAACTGTCAGGAAGACATTATCAACAACATCGAGCCCCATTCTCCAACCCAAGCTTCCAAATCTATCTGTCGACGGCAGATTCAGATGGATTGATAGCTTGGTACTCCAACTTTTCTCGTTCTTTCCTGCGCCAATGGCAAGCATCGCCTTAGGCTGCCATCTCCATCCCGCCGCTACTTTCTCGGCTCAGCCGTCCAACGCAAGCAACCAACAGCACCGCCATTGCCCACCTCAGAGGACCCATGCTGCCGGAAGAAGGTGCCTTCTTAGAGTGAAGTCCTCAAATGGCCGCCCACAGATCGGTGCCTCCTTCAGTGATGGTACTCGGACCTGCAACTAGCACGGCTGTCTGAAGTTCTGAACTCGCTGCCGATTGCATACAAGAACACTCTACCGACAAGTGGTTGTTGCAGGGGTGCTAGATGGTCAGTCCTCTGGAGCTGGAGCCGTCGTGCCGGAGCAGGAAGAGAACACCGTCAGTATCACGGTCGTTGGAGCCTCCGGCGACCTTGCCAAGAAGAAGATCTTCCCGGCGCTTTTCGCCTTGTTCTACGAGGACTGGCTCCCCAAGGTTTCGAACTGCGGTTTACCTCTCTTAATTCAGTTAACTACAGTACTGTTCTCCAATTCAGCTTTGGAGCATGCTAGTTCTTTCTTTTAGTTAACCTCTGTTAATGCAGCATTTTACAGTTTTTGGCTATGCTCGTAGCAAGATGAGCGATGAAGAGCTGAGGAACATGATAAGCATGACCCTGACTTGCCGGATTGATCAGAGGTACCGCTTAAGTATTTTCATACTTGATCCCTTGCCGTGTGAGTTGTCTGTGTTGGTCTTACTTGTAGAAGACTATCTGATTTTGCACCTTGCCCTGGGTGTCAATTATTTGTAGTAGTCTGATTTGTGAGGCAAAATTTGGCAATAAAAAAATTAGTACTATGTGCAATGACATGGCATAATATAGTCTCGTTTATTTGTTTGATTTTGCATTTCATTACCAAAATTTGCCTATCATAATGGGCTAACTTTCATACACTGTTTCACAGTCACTCACAATCTCTAGTGGTATTTTCCTGATGTAACAAGTTATATTGGAATGCTGAAATAGGGAGAACTGTAGTGATAAGATGGAGCAATTTCTGAAGAGATGCTTCTATCAGTCTGGACAGTACAACTCAGAGGAAGGATTTTGCGAATTAGATCGAAAACTTACACAAAAAGAGGTAATACTAAATTCATAAAGCATATTTTTTGTACTTGCTATGAGATACAAATTAGTAGCACTGCAGAACTCGTGGAAAATATTCCCTAAAATTGAATTGAATTCATGAAAAATGTTGCATAGAAAATGAATTCATGGCAAATGTTTGTCATCAGGCTGGGAAGCAACCAAACAGGTTATTTTACCTGTCGATTCCACCAAACATATTTGTGGATGTGGTGCGATCTGCTAGCCGCACTGCTTCTTCTCGGGCTGGCTGGACGAGATTCATAGTGGAGAAGCCATTTGGCCGCGATTACGAGTCCTCAGGGGAGCTCACCCGATCCCTGAAGATGTACTTAGAGGAGGAGCAAATCTTCAGGTATATACTAAATGTGCAATGATCAACAGTTTCAGAGACTCTGTCCCATTCTTAGGATTTACTACAATCTCCTGTGCAGGATTGACCATTATCTGGGCAAGGAGCTGGTTGAAAATCTGTCGGTCCTCCGTTTCTCCAACCTTGTCTTCCAGCCACTGTGGTCGAGGGACTACATTCGGAATGTGCAGCTCATATTTTCCGAAGACTTTGGCACCGAGGGTCGAGGCGGGTCTGCGCTACTTTCGATTCATCCAATATTATTACAAACATAATTAGTCAATCGATTCAGCAGATAATGGCTTCGATTTGTTGGTTTTGCGTCGCAGCTACTTCGACAACTACGGGATCATCCGGGACATCATGCAGAACCACTTGCTGCAGATACTGGCCCTGTTTGCCATGGAAACCCCTGTCAGCCTCGCCGCCGAGGACATCCGCAACGAGAAGGTTGTGATGAACAACAGGCAACTTGAATGTTAAGCTACAGTAACGTGGCTAGCCTAGCTTGCTCTGAGGCTCTGAGCATCTGGTGTTGTGTTCATTCAGGTGAAAGTGCTGCGATCGATGAGGAAGCTGAAGCTGGAGGACGTGGTGGTGGGTCAGTACAAGGGCCACACGCGCGGCGGCAAGTCGTTCCCGGCGTACGTGGACGACCCGACGGTGCCGAACGGCAGCGTGACCCCGACCTTCGCGGCGGCGGCGCTCTTCATCGACAACGCGCGGTGGGACGGCGTCCCGTTCCTGATGAAGGCCGGCAAGGCGCTGCACACCCGGCGCGCGGAGATCAGGGTGCAGTTCAGGCGCGTCCCGGGGAACCTGTACCGGGGCAACGTCGGCACGGACTTGGACATGGCCACCAACGAGCTGGTGCTCCGGGTGCAGCCCGACGAGGCCATCTACCTCAAGATCAACAACAAGGTGCCGGGGCTCGGGATGAGGCTCGACAGCAGCAACCTCAACCTCTTCTACTCCGAGGAGTACCAGCGGGAGATACCGGACGCCTACGAGCGCCTGCTGCTGGACGCCATTGAGGGGGAGCGACGGCTGTTTATCCGGAGCGACGAGCTCGACGCGGCATGGGCCATCTTCACGCCGGTGCTCAGGGAGCTGGAGGAAAAGAGGGTGGCGCCCGAGCTGTACCCGTACGGCAGCCGGGGACCTGTCGGCGCGCACTACCTTGCCGCCAACTACAACGTCAGGTGGGGGGACATCAGCAGCGACGGATCCTTCTAGCTAGTGGTCTGACGAACACACCAAGTCCATGCCGTAATTGTTTTTTCTGTCACATTGGTTTCTTTCTGAAAAGGAGGAACGTGTATAGACAACCGATGCACGCAGTCACCCATCATCAACAATTATCATTTGTTGATTTGTTCCGAGGTTTCTCAGAAAATAAAACATTTGCGACAAAGATTACATGTTGCGGTGAGGCAGCGTCCGGAAAGAAAACGGACCGCTCCATTCACGTCGTCTCCTCATGGCGACTGGGGGGCGAACCCTAGCCCACTGTCTTCCCCGGACGCCGCTGAAGAGGGCAGTGGGGATTTGGCCCTAGGCTCCTGATCCTCGGTCCTTGGCTCCTTAGCGCGGTCATATGGAGGGTGGCTGCCACGTTGAGCTCGCCATGTCTGAGGGCGTTGCTCGGTGGTTTCTTCGTGCTCCTCTGCGTTTCCCCCTAGGCCGGAACCCAACGGTTGCCCCTTCACCTTGTGGCGGCGGGCGGCTCCCGGGATGACGACGAGATGCGGTCTCTGGCGGCGAAGGTTTTGCAGGTGGAACCCAAGGTGGGGGCTTTTGGACGTCGGAGCAGCGGCTTCGGGTGGTGGTGACGATGTTGGCTTTGTAGCGGGCGTGAGTGTTGGCCAACATCCCTGACCGTGCGGGCGGCGGGATTGCGGCAAGCTGATGGCGCGGTGTGTTGGCCTCTTTGTCTGCATGCCGCGTCAGATCTAGGAGATCGAACCAACAACACTAGAATATGGAACTCTTGACATGTACTCAATATCTAATAACTTGAAATGCGGAGCAATAAGAGTACTACTTCACGCATATTAAAATGTTGAAATACTTTCTTAATTTAATTTTGTTGATTAAGAAATAACACACTAGATTTTTCGTCGCTTGTAGTTTTCATATCTAGTATTTTCTTAGCAGCACCAAGATCCTTCATCTCAAACTCACTACTTTATTGTGCTTTCAAAGTAGTGATATCTTTCTTGCTCTTGGTAGAAATCAACATATCATTAACATATAACAAACAGTATATAGGTGATCCATTAACAAAATTGATGTAAACAAAACTATCATACTGATATCTCTTAAAATCATGTGCAAACATAAATGAATCAAACATTTTGTACCACTATCTTGGAGATTGTTTCAGATCATAAAGGTACCTCTTTAACTTGCAAACAAAATCCTCCTCTCCGAGCACAAGAAAACCTTCAGTAAAAGCTTCCTTACCAAACCACTTTACCAATAGCGCTACGCTCTCCGATAATGGCGCCAGAAAAGTGTTTTGATGGCTCCCAAGTGCAGGAGATTAATTGTAGTACTTCTCAATAAGAAAGATTGTCGACCCCACGAGGAGCCGAAGGTATTGGTTAGTGGATTTGAAAAGCAAACAGTAATAATAATGCAGTAGTTTTGGTGTTTTGAGTGTATAGTTTGCAACAAAATAAAGTGCATAAAGTAAATAGCAATGTGCAAATGCTCTCAATGAGAGAAATCCCAATCCTCCATGCAGCAAGAGGACAAGCTCAAGTGTGTGTGTGTGCTTATATGAGACAAGTGTCCCCGAGGACGGTATGAATTTACTAGCATTGGAGTTCTACACAACATGTAAATATTTTGTCATGTTTCATCCCCTTAGGACCGAAGCCTAAATTATGTGCAACCATAGATGTGAGCAAACACACCCCTTATGATGGATCCTAGAGCTATTTTCATGTGCAGGTATAGGAATCATTAAGACATAAATGTCTCAGCATAACAATAAGATCATTGATCCCCGACATAAACCCCTCTGATGCAACTCAAAATATTGGAAAACGGTTCTTGTCATTCCGTCCTTTCCAACACTCATTCATTACATTAAAGTGTAGTCCTATGAGCCCATATAGGTGAAGTAATATGCAGTCGATATTCACATAAAATCATCATAAAACAACATAAAAGATAAAAACTTGACCAAATACTTATTGCACATCATATATAATCGTAGCCATATCATTCTATGCCCTCGGGAACATGGGGAACTACTCACAAGTGTCAAAAATGATATCGTATAATATCTCCACCAAATAATGACAAAGTACATGATACGTCTCCAACGTATCTATAATTTCTTATGTTCCATGCTAGTTTTATGACAATACCTACATGTTTTATTCAAACTTTATATCGTTTTGATGCATTTTCCGGAACTAACCTATTAACAACATGCCGAAGTGCCAGTTCCTGTTTTCTGCTGTTTTGGTTTCGGAAATCTTACACAGAAATATTCTCGAATTGGACGAAATTAATGCCCACGATCTTATATTTCACGGAAGCTTCCGGAGAGCCGTAGAGGGACCGAGAGGGGAGCCCTGGGGGCCCCACCCCACATGGCGGCGCGGCCAAGGGGGGGCAGCCTATGGGGGGGCCACCCCTGGCTCCTCGGAGGCTACCCTTCCGCCTATATATTCTCTCCACCTCGAAAACCCTAAAAAGATAAGCCACGATACGAGAAAAGTTCCAGAGCCGCCGCCATCGCGAAGCCAAGATTCGGGGGACAGAAGTCTCTGTTCCGGCACGCCGCCGGGACGGGGAAGTGCCCCCGGAAGGCATCTCCATCGACACCACCGCCATCTTCATCGCCGCTGCTTGTCTCCTATGATGAGGAGGAGTAGTTCTCCCCAAGGCTAAGGGCTGTACCGGTAGCTATGTGGTTCATCTCTCTCTCCCATGTGATCTTTATGTGATCATGAGCTTTGTATCACTATTAATCTATGTGCTACTCTAGTGATGTTATTAAAGTAGTCTATTCCTCCTCCATGATGTAATGTTGACAGTGTGGGCATCATGTAGTACTTGGCGTAGGTTATGATTGTAATCTCTTGTAGATTATGGAGTTAACTATTACTATGATAGTATTGATGTGATCTATTCCCCCTTTCACAGCTTAAAGGTGACAGTGTGTATGCTATGTTAGTACTCGGTCTAAATTGCAACGGTCGATTATGCACTCTAGAGGTTACTTAAATATGAATTCCGAATGTTGTGGAGCTTGTTTACTCCGGCTTGAGGGTGCTCTTGTAGCCCTACACAATGAATGGTGTTTGTTATCCAACAAGAGAGTGTTGAAGTAGCACAAGTGAAGAGAAGTTATTTATTTATGTGATCAATGTTGAGAGTGTCCACTAGTGAAAGTATGATCCCTAGGCCTTGTTTCTAAGCATTGAAACACCGTTTCCAACAAGTTCTGTTACATGTTTGCTTGTTGCCATCTTTATTTCAGATTGTCATTACCACTCATATTCATCCATATCACTTGCATCGTACTATCTCTTCGCCGAACTAGTGCACATATACATCTGACAAGTGTATTAGGTGTGTTGGGGACACAAGAGACTTCTTGTATCGTAATTGCAGGGTTGCTTGAGAGGGATATCTTTGACCTCTACCTCCCTGAGTTCGATAAACCTTGGGTGATTCACTTAAGGGAAACTTGTCTGCTGTTCTACAAACCTCTCGCTCTTGGAGGCCCAACACCGTCTACAGGAATAGAAGCGTGCGTAGACATCAAGCTATTTTTACGGCGCCGTTGCCGGGGAGGTAAGGTAAAAGGTATTCACATCCTTCGACTACTAAGCTATTTCCTAGCATTGTTGCCGGTGTGTGAGTGCTCGAAGCTATTTCCTTTAGATCCTGCAATTGCATCTTTTTGTTTCTTGTTTACACTAGTTAGGCTTAATGGAAAACAACAAAAATATTAGAGATCTTTATAGTATCTATCCTGAGTTAGGACATGAGGTGTTTGAAGAGAAAATTAAAAACCTATGGAACTTTATATGCATGATAATGCCAATGTTATTAGTATGAATGCTTTGAACACCATTGTTGCTAATGATATGGAAAATTCTAAGCTTGGGGAAGCTTATTTTGATGAGCATGATATTTTTAGTCCCCCAAGCATGGAGAAGAAAATTTACTTTGATGATACTTTGCCTGCCATTTATGATGATTATAATGATAGTGGTATTTTGGTGCCACCTACTATGGAGGATAAAGTTTATTATGATTATACCATGCCTGCAATTTATGATGATTACAATGATGGTTGTGATAGTTTTACTCCCACTATTACTAATAAAATTGATTATGCTTATGTGGAGAGTAATGATACTTTTATGCATGTGAATAAGAATGCTTTATGTGATAGTTATATTGTTGAGTTTGTTCATGATGCTACTGAAAGTTATTATGAGAGAGGGAAACATGGTTATATGCATCTTAATAATATTAAGTTTCCCCTCTTTATGTTGAGAATCTTGAAGTTGCGCTTGTGTTGCCTTTCTATGCTTGTTGCTTTGTGCTTACATGACTTGTTTATTTACAAGATTCCTTTTAATAGGAAGTGAGTTAGACTTAAAAGTGTTTCATACTTGCTTTTTGATGCTCTCTTTGCTTCAACTCTCATCCTTATGTGAGCATCATTAAAATTGTTGAGCCCATCTTAATGGCTATAAAGAAAGCACTTCTTGGGAGATAATCCATGTCTTTATTTTGCTACTGTTTTGTTGTGTCTTGGAAGTTGTTATTACTGTAGCAACCTCTCCTTATATTTATTTTATTGCATTGTTGTGCCCAGTAAAGTCTTTGATAGTAAGGTTGATACTAGAATTGGATTACTGCGCAGAAACAGATTTCTTGCTGTCACGAAATTTAGCAGCCCCGTCTGTAGGTAACTCAGAAAAATCTGCAAATTTACGTGCGTGATCCACAGATATGTACGCAACTTTCATTCAATTTGAGCTTTTTCATCTGAGCAAGTTAAGTGCCCCAGAAAAATTCGTCTTTACGGACTGTTCTGTTTTGACAGATTCTGCCTTTTATTTCGCATTGCCTGTTTTGCTATGTTTGATGGATTTATTTGTTCCATTAACTTTCATTAGCTTTGTGCAATGTCCAGAAGTTTTAAAAATGATTATTTCACCTCTGAATATGTGAATTTTTGATTATGCACTAACCCTCTAATGAGTTTGTTTTGAGTTTGGTGTGGAGGAAGTTTTCAAGGATCAAGAGAGGAGGATGATACAATATGATCAAGAAGAGTGAAAAGTCTAAGCTTGGGGATGCCCCGTGGTTCATCCCTGCATATTTCAAGAAGACTAAAGCATCTAAGCTTGGGGATGCCCAAGGCATCCCCTTCTTCATCGACAACTTATCAGGTCACCTCTAGTGAAACTATATTTTTATTCCGTCACATCTTATGTGCTTTACTTGGAGGGTCTGTATGTTTTTGTTTTTGTTTGTGTTTGAATAAATCGGATCCTAGCATTCTTTGTTTGGGAGAGAGACACGCTCCGCTCGTTCATATGAACACTGGTGTTCTTAGCTTTACTTTTAATGTTCATGGCGAAGGTTGAAACTGCTTCGTTCATCATTATATGGTTGGAAACAGAAAATGCTTCATGTGGTAATTGGTATAATATCTTGAATAATTTGATACTTGGCAATTTGTGTGCTCAAATAGATCATGTTTAAGCTCTTGCATCATGTACTTTGTACCTATTAATGAAGAACTACCATAGAGCTTGTTGAAATTTGGTTTGCATGATTGATCTCTCTAAAGTCTAGATATTTTCTGGTTAAGGTGTTTGAACAACGAGGAAGACAATGTAGAGTCTTATAATGCTTGCAATATGTTCTTATGTAAGTTTTGTTGTACCGGTTCATACTTGTGTTTGCTTCAAACAACCTTGCTAGCCAAAGCCTTGTACTGAGAGGGAATACTTCTCGTGCATCCAAATCCTTGAGCCAAAAACTATGCCATTTGTGTCCACCATACCTACCTACTACATGGTATTTCTCTGCCATTCCAAAGTAAATTACTTGAGTGCTACCTTTAAAATTCTATTCTCTGTCTTTACAATATATAGCTCATGAGAAAATAGCCTTAAAAACTATTGTGGTATTGAATATGTAGCTTATGTGTCTTATTTCTTATAAGTTGCTTGTTGAGCGGTAACCATGCTTCTGGGGACGCCATCAACTATTACACCTTGGTTGAATATCATGTGAGTTGCTATGCATGTTCGTCTTGTTTGAAGTAAGGGTGATTTATCATGATCAAATGGTTTGAGTATGCATATTGTTAGAGAAGAACATTGGGCCGCTAACTAAAGCCATGAATCATGGTGGAAGTTTCAGTTTGGATAATTAATCCTCAATATCTTATGAGAATATTATCTGTTGTTGAATGCTTATGCATTAAAGAGGAGTCCATTATCTGTTTTCTATGTTTTTTTTGAAAGGAATACGGTAGGGAAAGCCCCTATAGTGTTTTTTTTAATAATAAGAACCCAAATCTGGGTCCGTGGGGACTTGAACCTGGGTGGCTGGGTTGTACATCCACTTCCCTAACCAAGTGAGCTAGGCTCACTTCTTTTATCTGTTTTCTATGTTGTCCCGGTATGGATGTCTAAGTTGAGAATAATCAAAAGTGAGAAATCCAATGCGAACTTTCTCCTTAGACCTTTGTACAGGCAGCATAGAGGTACCCCTTTGTGACACTTGGTTGAAACATATGTTATGCAATGATAATCCATGTAAATCCAAGCTAATTAGGACAAGGTGCGAGCACTATTGGTAATCTATGCATAAGGCTTGCAACTTATAGGATGTCTTATGCATAACACATATGATTTATTACTACCGTTGTCAAAATTGTTTCTATGTTTTCAAAATGAAAAGCTCTAGCACAAAAATAGTAATCCATACTTCCCTCTACGAAGGTCCATTCTTTTACTTTATGTTGAGTCAGTTTACCTACTTCTTTCTATCTTAGAAGCAAACACTTGTGTCAACTGTGTGCATTGATTCTTACATGTTTACCTATTGCACTTGTTATATTACTTTGTGTTGACAATTATCCATGAGATATACATGTTGAAGTTGAAAGCAACTGCTGAAACTTATAATTTCCTTTGTGTTGCTTCAAAACTTTCTACTAAGAATCTATTGCTTTATGAGTTAACTCTTATGCAAGACTTATTGATGCTTGTCTTGATAATACTATTCATGAAAAGTCTTTGCTATATGATTCAGTTGTTTAATCATTGTCTTTACCATTGCTTCGAATCACTTCATTCACTTCATATGCTTTACAATAATATTGATCAAGATCATGTTAGTAGCATGCCACTTAAGAAATTATCCTTGTTATCGTTTACCTACTCGAGGGCGAGTAGGAACTAAGCTTGGGGATGCTTGATACGTCTCCAACGTATCTATAATTTCTTATGTTCCATGCTAGTTTTATGACAATACCTACATGTTTTATTCATACTTTATATCGTTTTGATGCATTTTCCGGAACTAACCTATTAACAAGATGCCGAAGTGCGAGTTCTTGTTTTCTGTTGTTTTTGGTTTCAGAAATCTTACACAGGAAATATTCTCGGAATTGGACAAAATTAATGCCCACGATCTTATATTTCACGGAAGCTTCCAGAGAGCCAGAGAGGGGCCAGAGGGGAGCCCTGGGGGCCCCACCCCACATGGCGGTGCGGCCAAGGGGGGCGCGCCAGCCTATGGGGGGCCACCCCTGGCTCCTCCGAGGCTGCCCTTCCGCCTATATATTCTCTCCGCCTCGAAAACCCTAAAAAGATAAACCACGATACGAGAAAAGTTCCAGAGCCGCCGCCATCACGAAGCCAAGATTCGAGGGACAGAAGTCTCTGTTCCGGCACACCGCTGGGACGGGGAAGTGCCCCCGGAAGGCATCTCCATCGACACCACCGCCATCTTCATCGCCGCTGCTGTCTCCTATGATGAGGAGGGAGTAGTTCTCCCCGAGGCTAAGGACTCGTACCGGTAGCTATGTGGTTCATCTCTCTCTCCCATGTGATCTTTATGTGATCATGAGCTTTGTATCACTATTAATCTATGTGCTACTCTAGTGATGTTATTAAAGTAGTCTATTCCTCCTCCATGATGTAATGTTGACGAGTGTGTGCATCATGTAATACTTGGCGTAGGTTATGATTGTAATCTCTTGTAGATTATGTAGTTAACTATTACTATGATAGTATTGATGTGATCTATTCCCCCTTTCATAGCTTAAAGGTGACGAGTGTGTATGCTATGTTAGTACTCGGTCTAAATTGCAACGGTCTATTATGCACTCTAGAGGTTACTTAAATATGAATTCCGAATGTTGTGGAGCTTGTTTACTCCGGCTTGAGGGTGCTCTTGTAGCCCTACACAATGAATGGTGTTTGTTATCCAACAAGAGAGTGTTGAAGTAGCACAAGTGAAGAGAAGTTATTTGTTTATGTGATCAATGTTGAGAGTGTCCACTAGTGAAAGTATGATCCCTAGGCCTTGTTTCTAAGCATTGAAACACCGTTTCCAACAAGTTCTGCTACATGTTTGCTTGCTGCCATATTTATTTCAGATTACAATTACTACTTGCAATCATCCATATTACTTGCATCTCGCTATCTCTTCGCCGAACTAGTGCACCTATACATCTGACAAGTGTATTAGGTGTGTTGGGGTCACAAGAGACTTCTTGTATCGTAATTGCAGGGTTGCTTGAGAGGGATATCTTTGACCTCTACCTCCCTGAGTTCGATAAACCTTGGGTGATTCACTTAAGGGAAACTTGCTGCTGTTCTACAAACCTCTGCTCTTGGAGGCCCAACACTGTCTACAGGAATAGAAGCGTGCGTAGACATCAGTACCAATCACAAACATGCAACTAGCCCTTAAAACAATATTCAAGGTTCAATCAAACACAAACTACGAGGGGGATGAAGTCGATATCGTAGATGGTGTGGGTGGTGATGATGGTGCGGATGGAGATGTTGATGGAGATGCATCCCCAATATGTTAAGGAGGAGTGGTGATGACGATGACATCGATTTCCCCTTCACGGGAGGCACCGGTGCAGCAGGATTTGCCCTCTCCTGGAGTATGAGAGGACTTTCGCCTCCGCCGCCGCCTCAATTATTATGGAGAAAAATATGGCTTATGTTTTTGGGCAAAACGGAGGGGTCGGTTAAAAGGGGAACCCGAGAGGATGCCCGAGGGCCAAACGAGCCATGGTGGCGCGCCACCTGGTCTCTTTTGGACCTCGTGCCCCACCTCACATGCTTCTTTGGCCCACGGCGCTTCTTCGGATGAAAAAATAATCATGTATTTTTTCTTTGATTTTTAGGTGTCTGGAAGGTCCCTGAAACAATAAAATATGTAAAAGGAGATTTTCTGCCTCCCATGAATTAAATAAAAATGAAGGAGACTTTGTAGGAAAGTCTCGTAAATCAACTAAAAATGCATAAATAATGGTATATGATAGCAAATATCGATCAATAGAAACCAAACATATATGTAACAATATTGATGATGTAAAATGCACGTATCAGCAGTGCAACCGAAAAATCTCAACTGTAAATAATTAATAGGTGAACTAGAGCATACCTCAATTAGATTTTTCTTATCAAGAGGAATGCAAGGTGACATGTTTATCAAGTAACTTGTGGTGGAGGTTGCTTCAACCCAAAAACATATGTGTGTACTAGCATTGAAAGGTCTTTCTTTTGCACCACCAAGAAAAGTCTTGCGGGGAGGTCTCCACACATCAGCATGCACATAATCGAAAATTCCTTTAGTCGTATAAACTCAAGTATTGAATTTAAATCTTTTATGCTTACCAAAACGCAATGCTCACAGAACTAAAGCTTACTCAAATTGCAGCCATCTTGCAGGTATCTCTTGTGTAATTCTACCATGCCATGTTCACTCATATGTTCAAGACACAGATGCCACATATTAGGTTTGCTAGGTTCATCAAGAATAACAGGAGAAACAATACCAGACAAAGTGCTACCTCTAAGAATATATAATTTCGCAGAATTAATACCACCAATCATGTGAATGAGACAACCTTTTGATACCTTAAAAAATCCACAAGAACCGGAGTCTTTGTACCCATCAACATCAAGGGTACTAAGAGAGATCAAATTTGTGGCCATGCCAGGTATGTGTTTCACCTCTGTCAGTGTGCGTGTCATGCCATCATGCATCTTGATCTGAACGGAGCCAATGCACACGGTCTCACGTGGGTTTTTATCTCCCATACACACAACATCTCCACTCTACAAAAAATCATAAGAACTAAACTAGTCTTTGTTAGAAAAAATATGAAACGAACATGAAGAATCAAATATCCACCCATCATTACCAGAAACACAACCAACAAACACAAATAGGGAGTCACCATCAGAATAATCACTTGAAACAACAACAGGCTTACCATCACCATCAAATTTGTTTTTCGGTTCGTAAGTGCCGTTTATTTTCTCCTTGTTCTGTACCTTCCAACAATCATCAATATTGTGATTAGTTTTCTTACAATGCCTACCAAACTTGTCTCATCCCTTGGACTTTGAGCGACCTTTGTCTGTCTTACTCTTATCTTTGTTGTTGTAGTTTTTGTTTCTTTACTCGACCCTATCCTGAACCTGTAGTGCTTTTGCCTTAGATGGCGACCCCTCCGTCTGCACCATAGATTTTATCTTTTCCCCCCTGCTGGAGGGCCTCATAAACTTTGGCAAGGGTTAGTTCATCACGTCTTAATAATATTGTGTCTCGGAAATTCATAAATAAACTAGGCAATGAGACTAATAGTAGAAGAGCGATATCCTCATCTTCATACTTTACTTCCATGGACAACAAATAAAAAACGATCTCTCTAAAGATCGATAGGTAATTCATCATCGATGCACCTTCTTGCAACTTGTGCGAGAACAACTCCATCTTCACGGGCATCTTAGTGGTTAGATCTTTGAACATGTAGATTGATTCCAGTTTCAGCCACAGAGTCACATCAATTTTCTCCTGCAGCACTTCCTGCAAAATATTATTGGATAGATGGAGTTGAATCAAAGACAAAGCCTTATGGTCCTTCCTATTTTCCGCATCGGTCCATGTCTTTGTAGACACTTTGCTGAATCATTCGAGCACTTCATCCAGATCAAAAGTTTGGGCGAGAATGGCCCTCATCTTCACTTGCCACAAGGAAAATCTTGTGGTGTAGTCCAACTGCGGTAGATCTACCTTCAAGTAAGACATGTCGCAAACCCTAGACTGAAAACACATGATCTGATATCACTTGTTATAAACACGAAAAGCAATAACAAAGAACAAAAAGGAAATCACAGCGAGATATGCAAGATTTTAACGTGGAAACCACGTCCAACACAGAGGGGAAAAACCATGGACGCCAGCCAACAAAACTTCACCATATCGGAGAGTATTTACAAACGCAATGGGTTATCTTATAATCTGATAAACCCTAGATGACGGCTTACAAGAGGTATATATAGGTGGTGATGATGATCCGTACAGGCGACGGGCCTCGCTTTGCTCCGTCGTTAGCCTTCTAATTTGGACCACAATATAACACCTTCAAGAACTAGGAACATTTCTGGTAGTTTCAAATAACCAAACATAAAGTTCATACCTCTATGGCTCTATCCATATTTGAGTATTAAGTTGTTTATTTCCAAACATATTGCGAATACTGATTGGAGGTGGTAAATTATATGAATGAGGATGTGATGTTTGGTTCATATGTGCATATGAACTTATTATAAAAAATGCCGAAAAAACAAATGAGCACTGTTAGCCATGGTAGTCATGCAAAGTGACATGAGGGGAACAAGTATTGGGATTGTTTCATACTCATCACAAAAGCAACATCTCGATAAAGATACCACATACATATCATAATCTTTATTAATGAGACTTTGAGTTTCAAAATGATTTTTTTCTATTCACATTAATCATGTATACATACATAAATTTGACCGAACATTTCTTATACATGTGAAGTTTACATCGGGATACATCCAACTCATGTGTTAGATGCATGGCCTACATTGAACGCTGAGTTATGTGAAGTCATTGCCTCCACTTGTCAACAGTTAGCATAGCTGGAAATCTATACTCAACGTAAGCACCATGGCATCCGCTACTAAGATATGTTTTCCGCTGAAAAATGTTATATGGCATTGGATATTGATAACATATTGTGGGTTATCGCATATCCATATGTGTCCGCCTAAAAGTTTGTGCTGGAACCATTTCTAAGAATGAATGTTTCTTTGTTAAATAACCCATCCTTAGACATCGTAAGTCCTTTCCAAAAATGAAAATTAGTGGCTTTCATGGTTTGATAATTAATCTACTGCCGACTCTATGATCGTGACGAGGGTCGTGGTATGAGTAACAACCTTACATTATGCTACGAGTATTGAGTTCTGATTCATCGCATGCTTTGTATCTTCCTGCTGTCACGATGGTGGAAGAGAGGATGACTAGCCTGGATCTAGAGCTCCAAGGGAAGGATGCTGAAGCTACGACATTTTTTTTTTCTTTGGAGCTCCATCCAAGTGGCATTGAGATAGCCTTCACTATCAATCTACTACATACTTTTATCGATTGGACATCCGCTTTGAGCTCTAGTGCTGGATGTCGACCCTCTCCACTTTGCCTCATAGTACTCTCTTCCTTCCGCTAGCGTGCCAAAAGGGAGGATTGCTGACTTCAGTAGCCCCATGAAAGTCCCGTACAAGTGGAAAACTTTCCAAGATGAAGCCGGTTGTCGTGCTCGGAAGCCTCAACCCAGGGTTAGTGGAGAAGGACCCAGTTTTAATCTTCATCTTATGCTAAGGGTCCTTTTGAAAAGAAGAGGTCTATGATCTAATTTCCTTTTTCATGGGGT
Source organism: Lolium rigidum (assembly GCF_022539505.1). Lineage (NCBI taxonomy): Eukaryota > Viridiplantae > Streptophyta > Magnoliopsida > Poales > Poaceae > Lolium > Lolium rigidum. The sequence goes on from NC_061510.1 coordinate 164,672,705, forward strand.
CCTCTCTATAATTTACAATCCCACTTATCTTATTTAATGCATTTTGCGGGGCTCTCAAGAACCTAACTTTTAATCGGTCCAGAGCTAGAACTCACTTGAAACTGCGGGGCTCGCCTATTGCGTTTGTCAAAGGCGTCTAGATCAGCAAAATGCCCAGGAAGCGTCGCCCCCTCTTCGCTTTCGGCTTATGATGTGACTATTTGATCACATTTTTTGCTGCTCCATTTCTTTTCCTCCACCATTTGCCTTCCACGTCCCTCCTCCTCCTGCCACCTAGTTGGAAAGTCGCGGCCATGGACCGAACTCAAGGTTTGATTGTGGTTCTAAGCTCGAAAAGATGGAACACCACAACAACGGGTCCAAATCGCATGATCTAGCTTCTACATCGCTCCAACGAGTGTGAGGCGATAAGGTACATGCTCTAAAGATGAAGGTTGTTGGTTTGAGGTTTCATTCTGGCAAGTTTCAAGTTTTTTTTTTGCATTACATGATTTTGATGATTTTCTCAGCTATTTGCAATAACAAATGGAGATTTGCTACGTACACCAGGACAATATATATGCTCCGAAATGTTATGGTGATTTATTTTACATTGTTTTGTCATACCGTAAGAAGAAAAATTACAAAAACGTTTAGAATAAAAGTTGTGGGCGGATGTTTCATGTTGTGAACTTGTAATAATGGTCGAACGGTCTAGATGGATGAACATCGAGTGTAGGTTGTCACTTGTCAGTTGCTCTAAGCTGCATCGTTATTGCTCCTGAAGAAAAAAAAAACTGCATCGTTCTTGCTGCGTATCCAGAAGTTCTGAGAAAAGGAAAACGGAAAAGAAAAAAAGCATCACCCATGACCCATGGCTCACCGCTCAACACTTCGGTAAAGCTAGCCCAGAGCCACCGCACTGAACCTCCTTTGGCCATGTGTTCCCTTGGTGAGCTCGCCCTAGTTCCCCAACCAGGAACAAGTGAGGCGGCGTCGATGGAATGCGCAAACGGGACCAGCGCCGGCGCCGGCGTCGGCGCCGTAGGGAATCGACTGAAGGTGAGTGACACCCACATTCACATCCCCTGCTCCGATTCCTTTCTCCCCATTTTGCGTTCATGTCTGAGCTAAGCAGGCCTTCCGGCAGTCCGCAGTCCCTCAACCCTCTTAAATCCGGATGTGTGATTTGCTCCCCTTGTGTGTTGGATGGGCGAGCCTAGCACAATCTGAAGAGCTGATGGTGATCCGTTGACTACTGTTCCCTGCTTAGATAGAGACATAATCGGCATAGGACGGTAGATTCCGGTTCAAGGCCGTTACTAATTTCGTCAGTTATCCAATATAACTGCTTTTAGGCGCCACTCACTCATTGATGCCAGTACTGCGGTTTCCCTCAGTTGGGATCTCACTTTTAGATGTCATGGGATTCACATCTAATGCTGTTAAATGATTCCATGCCCTATATAAAAGGGTAAAGAAAATAAGGGTAGACTCAACTCTCGGGAGAAGGATTAAACCCCGCATGCTCGTTAGTTGGCATTAGCTATTGATTTTCTAATCAATCTTTATAAGTAACCTGAGTTCGGCAATCTTTATATCAGGAAAGTGAGTTCAGAGAACAAATTGTCAAACTTGCTGGGATTGCTTGCCATGAAGACGAGGTATGTCATCATTTAGTAATAGCATGGTTGAAATTCATCATGTGTCTGTTCTTTAATAGCAGATTTTTTTGATACTATCCATGGTTTTGTGTCACCCATGATAGGAAAAATCACGGATAGAGCTATTGGAGAAGCTCAAAGGATGTAACAAGCTCGGGCTAATTGAAATGTGTCGTTATTTTGATGTCCGAGGATCAACATCCACTAGGAAGGTTGGTCCAGCTAAGTATTTAAAAAGTTTCGTTTATCTGCTGCACTCAATTTCACAAAGAAAAACCTTTCCTTTTCTGTTTTGCAGGATGATATAGTGACAATACTGATGGAGTTTTTGATGGAACACGGTTCTCGTATGGACTGCACAGACCCGGATAAGGTTCAAGTTTTTGCCTGCCAACCGATTTGGTCATATCAGTTGTTACAGCATTTCCTCTACTGCTGATAACCGATGTTTTCCCATGTCCATCATAACCCTTAGCCTATCTGCCTGTGTATACCTCTGCATGTTAGATTAAGCCAGTTCAGCTGGTATTGTCATTGGCACACTTATTCTTTTCTTGACATTATGTTTTATTCATTTGCAGAAGCTTAGGAAAAGAAAGCGCAACAGGGATGGTGCGGATCTATCTGGTGGTGACCCTTCAAAAGTATAACATATATGCATCTTAATTCCTTCTCTAGTAATGTTTATGCATTTATGTTTGGTTTTGTTTATTGCCACTAAAACTACATATTTATCTAATATTACCTGAAATCATAAGATTCCTTGTGTGCTGTATTACTAGGAGTTCTTTCACAATTTTCATCTATGCTGCATCCACTTAGTTTTCCTTGTTCCAAACTACTGCAGAAAAGGAAACCTGATGGAACTGTACTGGAAACTCATGGTGAAGAGGAAGCAGCTGGGAAAAAGTGTGTGAAGGATAGAACAAACTGTTCCGATTTTCACTTGAGGGGTAACAGAAATGTATGTACTGATAACAAGACAGGACAGTTTTCGAAGGGAAAAGCCAAACCTGACCAGTTTGAAGGGGTAAATGGCTCCATGATGGAGAAATTAGCTGTGGTTCCTCTCCCAGGACTGCCAATCCATACACATGAACAAATACTAGTTACAACACCATGTGCAAAGTTTGCTAGTGATGTTGAGAATAATAGCATGGACATGAAGGCTTCAACAAAGAAAACTACTTCTGTTTCCAAGAAAAAGGCAACCCATACGACAGATCGCAACGAGAAATTTTGTGGTATGATTCTGGATGCTTTTCTTTCACTTGCGCACATGTGGTTGTGGGTAAATTGTGTGCACGTATGTATGTTGAGTAAGCATATAAAGAAGATTGTTTTACACATTCAGGAATGCATTATTATTATAATTTGCTAGAATTTTCATTTATAAATATTTTTTGCTGGAAAAGATGTTCCTGGCTGTACGTAGTCATTTGGGTGGTGCAATGGACAATGGACTACTACTCTGACATTAATGTTAATTTAACTAAAAAAAAGTAACTAGGACAAGTTCCATATTGTATGCTGATGTGTTTTGATAGACCATTGGCTGGAGTGTTTGCCGACCACAAAAATTAATCACAAGAGGTGGTAGTAGTTCTTTCTAAACTTTTTGTGGAGCTTCACCAGCAATTGGTTTGACATGTGTGCTTCTACTTGATTGATACATGAGATGCACAAAGCTTCTACTCATGTTTGTTACAAGCATTGCATGAATTTTCGTTGTTCCGAGTTCATGTGCCACAACCTACATTACTCTCTTTCTTTATGTTGTGCATCTTCAGTATTTAACTTTAGATTGGGATTAATAAATTGTAGTTTTCATGTTACTATGCAAGAGAAACACCTTGAACTGTGACTCTAGTCCCTAATATATTCACAAACCTTCCTTTCTTTCATATTTAAGGTAACAATTCGTCTAGAGGAGATGTGAAACCTCGAAAACAGGCAGTGAGACCAACTAAGGATGAGCTGAGACAAGCAGTCTTCTGCATCTTGGATACTGCAAATTTTGCCACGGTGAGTTACATTATAAATCATTGATCTTTAACAGATTCTTTAACCATCAAGTCTTGAGCATAAGTTAACCTTGATCTGTTCCGTTTGTTTTTACCCATTTCAGATGACTTTTGGAGAAGTTGTAAAAGCAGTTGGTATGTATTTGCTTTCTTCCTTTTTAATGTCTTCTTCGAGAAGTGTTTGGTACTCACTCGTTCCCATAATATAAGATGCTATTACAACCAACATACTCTTATATTGGTCGTAATAACATCTTATATTATGGGATGGAGGAAGTACTATTTTGTAATTATATGCATGTATGAAGCCTGAATATTGTTATCACAACTACCTGCAAATGCTTTCTGATTGGATTCCATATTCTTAGACAAATACTTCGGCAAGGATTTATTCGAGAGAAAGCCACTGATAAGGGCCTTGATAGAGGAGGAGCTCTTTAGGCTAGCAGAGGAGGCTGAGAAGAAGGAACTGGAAGAGGAAGCAATGGGAATAAAAGCTAGAGCTGAGCAAGCTGCCAAGGCGAGCAGAAAAGTTGGAAGAGTGGGATCAGATATAGTAAAGGAAAATGGACTTCAAGCTGGTCAAGATGGTAAATCCAAGGATGCTGAAAAGAATTACAGAAGTGATAATGTTGAAAAAGACGCTGGAAATGGGACTTCTGTGAAGGCTGTCGATAACAGAAGTAGCGATGATGCTGCTGAAAGTTCACAAGATGGCAAAGGTGAAGTTGAGACAGATAATGAAACTAACTGTGATGGATTTGCCAAGGATGGCGATGCTGGAAACATTGTGCAGAATGCAAATGGAGATGATGGTGTAGAAATCTCCAAAGATGGCAAAGCTGGAAGCATTGTGCAGAATGCAAATGGAGATGATGGTGTAGAAATCTTCAAAGATGGGAAAACTGGAAACATTGTGCACAATGCAAATGGAGATGATGGTGTAGAAATCTTGCAAGATGGCAAAGCTGAAGCTGACAGAAAGAATGAAAATAACAGTGATGGTTTTACCAAGGATGGTGAGGCTGCAAACATTGTGCAGAATGCAAACGGAGATGATGGTGTAGAAATCTTCAAAGATGGTAAAGCTGAAACTGTAAAGAACTGCAGCGGTAACACCATAGGAGGTTCTGAAGGTGTGAAAGCTGGAGAAGACGCGGGCACTAAAGATGGCAGAACTGAAGAATGCATAAGTGGAAATGGTGCAGAAAAAGTTGGTGACTGTGGGCCTGAAGAGTCTAACACTAACCAAAAGGCTGGGCATGTAAACTGTTCAGAAGATGGCAAATCCCAGGAAGCGGGTGACAATGCGAAGGGTCAAAATACCCCATCATGTGGTGCTGAATGTGGCAACGCAAAGGAGACCACGGAAAATGCAAGTACTGAACAAAGCCGAATAGGCGAGGATGATGATGGTAAAGCTGAAGATGCTGAGCAGAATATGAAGGTCCAAGTTGATGCAGATTCAAGCAACCATGGTACTGCTGAGGACAATGCGATAGCTAATGGCGACGGCCAAGCCTAGGATCCAAAGGCGGTGAGAGGGTTGTAGCCGAAGGTTGTAGATGTAGGCTGTAGTAGTAGAGAGGTCCAGCTTATGCTGTGTTCTTGTTTCGGCAGTAGTCACCACGTACTCCAGTAGGATGTAGAGTCAGAGGTTTGGCTTCAAACTGCATCAGTTTAGGAGATTGTAGCGTAAATTATGCAGCATGTATAGAGCTTGGACATGTAATCCGGTAGGGTTGTTGTACGAAGAAGGGTCTGTATCAGCCATGTTTAACTTGATGAGTAGCAGTTCTGTATGTCCAGTCTTGGGTTTAGGATTTGCTTGCCCCTTTTCTTCTTCAATTCAGAACTGCTTTACGGATAAGGATTTTCTTGGTTTTCTGGTTGCCTAGTCCGTGTCCACAGTCCAGCGTGGTAGACAATGCACCGTCCCACGTGTCACTGGTCCCACATGGACGGCCTGGATATGTCTGACGTGGCGGCGATGGACGGTTGCCCAACATGACAAGTGGCACACACTTATCGACTAAGGAACGGCAGGCTCCGCTCCACGTTCACAGCTCGATCCGTTCTTATCCGCGCAATCCAACGGACCCGGCCATTCCCGACCACCCTCTCCATGGCTCCACTCTCTCCTTGTTGCACATAATCTCTCAAGAACACCGACGCCTCGACACTTTTTTCAAAAATTTCGTTGGTTGGGTAGACTATATCGTTTCACTCACTCGTACACTCGTGCCGATGCATGATCAGAGTGGTTTGATGTGACCAGCTGTTTGCTCTGCTCTCTTGAGCCTTCTCTGTTTCTCTGATTTGAGGCAGAGGAGGTAGAAGAGAGAGTAGGGCCATGCCGGACTCGGACAACGACTCCGGCGGGCCGACGGGCGGCGAGCTCTCGTCGCCGCGCGAGCAGGACCGGTTCCTGCCCATCGCCAACGTGAGCCGGATCATGAAGAAGGCGCTCCCGGCCAACGCCAAGATCAGCAAGGACGCCAAGGAGACGGTGCAGGAGTGCGTGTCGGAGTTCATCTCCTTCATCACTGGCGAGGCCTCCGACAAGTGCCAGCGGGAGAAGCGCAAGACCATCAACGGCGACGACCTGCTCTGGGCAATGACCACACTCGGCTTCGAGGACTACGTCGAGCCGCTCAAGCACTACCTCCACAAGTTCCGCGAGATCGAGGGCGAGAGGGCGGCCGCGTCCACCGGCGGAGGCGGCGGCGGAGGCTCCACTTCCAGCACGCCGCAGCTGGCCGAGTTGCCGAGAAATAACAATGCCGGCGGCTACGTGGGGTATGGCGGCGCCAGCCCTGGCACCGGCCCTGGCAGCGGCATGATGATGATGATGGGGCAGCCCATGTACGGCTCACCGCCGCCGGCGCAGCAGCAGTTGCAGCAGCAGCAACAACAACAGCATCAGCAGCAGCAGCACCAACACCATATGGCAATGGGAGGGAGAGGTGGCTTTGGCCATCACGGAGGCAGCGGCGGCGCCGGGTCACATGGTAACCAATAGTTGTTTTCCGGTAATTAATTGTTTGTTACTTGATGATGTATGCATGAGAAACTGCTAATTTGAGGCCTGAGTTTTGCTTCAAGTTTTGTCCAAGATTCACGCTGCCCAGTTCGAATCTTTGAGTTCAATGGTTCGCTGTTGCAGTGCTGCTAAAGCCGTTGTATTTCTCTCTTATGGTCCTGAACTTGGTTCCTGCTCTAAGGGCACGCCAAATGTAATCCACAGTGCGTTTACTGCCACACGTGCAAGTTCGTGTATTGTCTGAAATCACCCAAGGCCGGAACTGGCCTCGAAGAAATGTGCATCTTTTTAGGCTTTTAACACGTCGACATAACACAAACATACTCACATAACATGCATTAAAGATCGAAGTTAATAGAGTTTTAATATCAACAAAGACACTACAAGCGCCCCATTGTCGATAGGAACCTATACACACAAGACGTCAACAACAAAATATTGTTGATGCCTAAGTCCGGAACTGGTCTTGGAAGAAGAGTGCATCTTTATAAAAAAAATGTCCTAAAAACATACTAGCACAATACACGGTAAAGATTGAAGTTGTGGAACTTTCATTTTCTTTCACTCGAAAATGAGGATAACCATGACATACTTGATGCGCACAACCATATTAACAAAGTCACTACAAGCACCACATTATCAATAGGAACGTCCCCATCAGGCACACAAAACAACGATAACAAAATCTTGCTGATGCGGCTCACATGGTGTGGGGGTGTCGTTGAGGCTGCCTTCAAAGGTGGAGCTAGCTCCCGGCGACCCCGGGCAGCTGCACGAGCTCAGCTGGGAAAGCTCCAAGAAATTTGAGTAAAACACGAAGATTTCTCATTAGGTTAAATGGGCAAATGGCTTAGCCGCTCAACTCTAGTTCCTGCCTTAGCTGAATAATCTGGCTAGCTCTGCCACTAGCCGCCTTGCGTGGTGGAGCTATGTGGTTAATGATGACCCACAAGTATAGGGGATCGCAACAGTCTTCGCGGACTTGTTCGCAAGAGTTTATCAGTAGTAACAGTTTTATAGCAGTAGCAGTAGTGAAATAACAGCAACAGAGTAACAAAGACAGCAGTAGTGATTATAGTAAACAGCAGGATTAAAATACTGTAGGCACGGGGACGGATAACGGGCGTTGCATGGATGAGAGAAACTCATATAACAATCATAGCAGGGCATTTGCAGATAATAATAAAACGGTGTCCAAGTACAAAGCAATCAATAGGCATGTGTTCCAAATATAGTCGTACGTGCTCGCAATGAGAAACTTGCACAACATCTTTTGTCCTACCAGCCGGTGGCAGCCGGGCCTCTAGGGAAACTACTTGGATATTAAGGTACTCCTTTTAATAGAGTACCGGAGCAAAGCATTAACACTCCGTGAACACATGTGATCCTCACATCACTACCATCCCTCCGGTTGTCCCAATTCTGTCACTTCGGGCCATTGGTTCCGGACAGCGACATGTGTATACAACTTGCAGGTAAGACCATAAACAATGAATATCATGATGAAACAATAACATGTTCAGATCTGAGATCATGGCACTCGGGCCCTAGTGACAAGCATTAAGCATAACAAGTTGCAACAATATCATCAAAGTACCAATTACGGACACTGGGCACTATGCCCTAACAATCTTATGCTATTACATGACCAATCTCATCCAATCCCTACCATCCCCTTCGGCCTACAGCGGGGAAATTACTCACACATGGATGGGGGAAACATGGCTGGTTGATGAAGAGGCGTCGGTGGTGATGGCGGCGATGATCTCCTCCAATTCCCCGTCCCGGCGGAGTGCCAGAACGGAGACTTCTGGCTCCCGAGACGGAGTTTCGCGATGTGGCGGCGTTCTGGAGGGTTTCTGGCGACTTCGACTTCTCTCCGTGCGTTTTTAGGTCGAAGGCAATATATAGTCCGAAGGAGGGCGTCGGAGGCCGGCCGAGGGGGCCACACCATAGGGCCGCGCCGCCTTATGGTGCGGGGCCCTCGGGCCTCCACTTGATTTGTCCTTCCGGCTCCGTCGCATTCTGGGAAAATAGGGCCTTCTGTCAAAATCCCGAGGTTTTTCCTGAAAGTTGGATTTCTGCACAAAAACGAGACACCAGAACAGTTCTGCTAAAAACAACGTTAGTCCGCGTTAGTTGTATCCAAATACACAAATTAGAGGCAAAACAATAGCAAAAGTGTTCAGGAAAGTAGATACGTTTTGGACGTATCAGTTAACAACATAGTTGATTGCGTGCAACGTGCAAAGCTCCAACGGTTCTGTTGTGCAGGCCAGTCCCTCAATTTTATCGGGGTTTCACCTACGAGCGGCAAAAGCGGGTCTCTCCCCTATCCGACTTTGCCACAAGATCGACGGTGTAGACTTCTATATTCTAGCCGATCACATGCTGGTATGTGCAACCCCCTTCTTCAATTTAGGAGGAAATATGCGGTGACCCAACCTACCAATGCATGTTGTAGTATGCAATTCATTGACATAACACCAATAAAACACCGTTACACTAGTATTACATCTCTCAGAGTGGTACAACAGAAACATTGCGGGTCCAAGGCATGTCTATAGGATTACACACATACTCTTTACAAAAGATTAACATAGCCTCCTACTTTACAATGAGATAAAATTGCAAATAAACTCCAGAAGAACAACGGGTAAGCTAGACCTAGTACTAGCTCTACCTATAGAGCTACTTGGCTTACTAAAGAAATACTAGATGAACTCTAATTATTTAGGTGCTAAAGGGTTAGGGAAATGTTTCCTTTCTACTACTAATGTAGGTTTCCACCATGGAGTATGTAATAGTTGACTTTGTAGACTCCTCTGACTGGTTCTTGCCCTTGTAGTGGTTGACTCCTTCGTCTTTGAGATTCATGGTAACTTCTCTTTTTATGCCTCTAGATCTAAGCAGGGGGTACAAAAGGGAACGGGCGAGTACAAGCGTACTCAACAAGTTCAATAATAGAAATAGGTGTATCATGCACTAGCTACAGCCACAGACCAGAAAGTCATTGGAAAATGCAAATTTTTGTAATCATTTCTTCAAAAAAAATTGATTTTATTCTGAAAAGCTATGTCTGTCAGCCTTCACCAGGTGTCTAGAATTTCATGGAGTTCATTTCCGGTCGCGTTCGTAGTTCCTTCCCGGAACAGGGAGTGACAAGCCACAATTTGGTACACTCTGCAGAGGTGTGTTACTTTACCCATAAGAGAACTTATCCTTGTTGCCAATCGGGCGAATCATTCCCGTCCACACTTCCTTGGTGCGGGGCCTAGTATAAGATCCAAGCCAATAATTGTCCTTCTCCGCAACCCTGCATAACCACCCTTTTGTAAGTATGTCATGTTCTATATCCTATAAGTACAACCAAGGCATATGTCCTCCCCTTTACCCTAATGGTAGACCGTTATGGACATCCACATGCCCTGCCCTATAATCTATAGATAGCACGACCCGGACCAACCCTTACAATCCATAGTAAACCTCTAACAAGTCTGCCCTCCCCTGTATCTATAGGTAGACCGATCTGGACCGCTGCCCTCCCCTTTAACCTATAGATAGAACGATCCAGACAACCCCTATTAATTGCCCGCTGATATGCGAAAGGGAAAATATACAATGACTTCTCTGTCCCACTCTAGATCTATGGTTAACATGAGATTTACGGCGCAAGAATCATTGGACAAAATTTGTTGTTAATCCTATGTGAATATGAACCCATATGCAATGTAACCTCCACCACACTCATACCATGGTTCCATTTCCCACCATATAGTCATATTCATAATGGTAAACGTAATACTTTGCTTTTAAATGCAGGAATGATACAAATACTATTTTGCAAGTAATTTTATAAAAAATTATCAAATGACATGAAAAAGTGATGAAATTTCCTTTCTTGACTGCAAAATTATGCAGACAAGAACTTCGATATGTGATAACTTTAAATTCTGAAACAACATCATCGTTTGTTAATTAAGGACAATATTTAATGAAATTGGCAAATATGCTATAATGTATAAGTATGAGATGCAATCATCTTTCTTGGTTGTTATTTGGATCTTATCCATGAGTGTTTTAGAGCTTTTGGTTAGTTCCATGACATGCTAGTTCATCGAAAACGGATTTGGCATGTATAACTTGTTGAGTTTTCGAGTTTGGTTATTTTCTCGTTTTCTCGTATTGAGGGGTTGCACCTCTAAAATTCATATAAAATCATCCCCCACTTTTTGTTGGGGTAGCTCTTGCCGTCCTCTTACCAACAAAATTGGTTTCACTCCATTCGGAGTTCTCTAACTCAAGATATCGTGTTTGCAAGTTTGCTCCTATTCGATTTCAAAAACAAAAGATAAGGAAGTTGGCTGCCTATGAGCAGCCCGGTAGTACCGCCCTTGCTGGGCCGGCATTGCTGCCCGGCCTGCCGCCACTACCGGCCTTGCAGCGCTGTACTGCCGGGCTGCCACCCACGGCACCGCCGGGCCACCCGAGGCCAGTGCTACCGGGCCACTCCTGGCTGAAGCCCAGCTCACCTCGCACCTGGCAACCTCCCGCTCACGCCCAGTCACTACTTCATGCGCGTTGACTCCGCCGTTGCTCGATCGACGCTCCCCACCCGCGCCCGCACGCCTCGTTGCTCCCGCGCTCGCTCCTGACCCCCGCTCCTCCTGATCCCCTGCAGCTGGCCGCGTGTGCAGAAACTTGGGCGTCTATATTTAAGCCTCCTTTTCTCTATCTTTGTACCACTTCTTATTCCCCAACTTGCTCTCCACCATTGTCGACATTTGAGAGCTCCCTCTCCTCTAATCTGTTTATGGTTCTTGCTCATATTTGAGGAAAAGAGAGAGGAGATCTAGATCTACAATCCCACCAATCAAATTCATCTCTTTGTGAGGGAATCCCTAGATCTAGTACTTGGAAGAGAAATTTGGTGTTCCTCATCCTATTTGTTCTTCCTCTCTTATTCCGCCAATAAGCTTGGTAGCTGATACGTCTCCGACGTATCGATAATTTCTTATGTTCTATGCCATATTATTGATGATACCTACATGTTTTATGCACACTTTATGTCATATTCGTGCATTTTCTGGAACTAACCTATTAACAAGATGCCGAAGTGCCGATTCTTTGTTTTCTGCTATTTTTGGTTTCAGAAATCCTAGTAACGAAATATTCTCGGAATTGGACGAAATCAAAGCCCGGGGCCTATTTTCTCACGAAGCTTCCGGAAGTCCGAAGGAGGGACGAAGAGGGGCCACGGAGGGGCCACACTATAGGGTGGCGCGGCCCCCCTTGGCCGCGCGGCCTGTGGTGTGGGGCCCCCGTGCCGCCTCTTGACCTACCCTTCCGCCTACAAATAGCCTCCGTGACGAAACCCCCGGTACCGAGAGCCACGATACGGAAAACCTTGCGAGACGCCGTCGCCGCCGATCCCATCTCGGGGGATCCGGGAGATCGCCTCCGGCACCCTGCCGGAGAGGGGAATCATCTCCCGGAGGACTCTACACCGCCATGGTCGCCTCCGGAGTGATGAGTGAGTAGTCTACCCCTGGACTATGGGTCCATAGCGGTAGCTAGATGGTTGTCTTCTCCCCATTGTGCTATCATTGTCGGATCTTGTGAGCTGCCTAACATGATCAAGATCATCTATCTGTAATTCTATATGTTGTGTTTGTTGGGATCCGATGGATAGAGAATACTATGTCATGTTAATTATCAAGTTATTATACATGTGTTGTTTATGATCTTGCATGCTCTCCGTTTCTAGTAGAGGCTCGGCCAAGTTTTTACTTTTAACTCCAAGAGGGAGTACTTATGCTCGATAGTGGGTTCATGCCCGCATTGACACCAGGACGGTGACGAGAATGTTCTAAGGTTGTGTTGTCTTGTTGCCACTAGGGATAAAACATTGATGCTATGTTCGAGGATGTAGTTATTGATTACATTATGCACCATACTTAATGCAATTGTACTGTTGCTTTGCAACTTAATACTGGAGGGGTTCGGATGATAACTCTGAAGGTGGACTTTTTAGGCATAGATGCGGTTGGATGGCGGTCTATGTACTTTGTCGTAATGCCCAATTAAATCTCACTATACTTATCATGTCATGTATGTGCATTGTTATGCCCTTTCTATTTGTCAATTGCCCGACTGTAATTTGTTCACCCAACATGCTTTTATCTTATGGGAGAGACACCTCTAGTGAGCTGTGGACCCTGGTCCATTCTTTAATACTTGAAATACAAATCTGCTTGCAATACTTGTTTTTACTATTTTCTCCGCAAACAATCATCTTCCACACAATACGGTTAATCCTTTGTTACAGCAAGCCGGTGAGATTGACAACCTCACTTGTTTCGTTGGGGCAAAGTACTTTGGTTGTGTTGTGCGGGTTCCACGTTGGCGCCGGAATCTGCGGTGTTGCGCCGCACTACATCCCGCCGCCATCAACCTTCAACGTGCTTCTTGGCTCCTCCTGGTTCGATAAACCTTGGTTTCTTTACGAGGGAAAACTTGCTGCTGTGCGCATCATACCTTCCTCTTGGGGTTGCCCAACGAACGTGTGAAATACACGCCATCAAGCTCTTTTTACGGCGCCGTTGCCGGGGAGATCAAGACACGCTGCAAGGGAGTCTCCACTTCTCAATCTCTTTACTTTGTTTTTGTCTTGCTTTATTTTATTTACTACTTTGTTTGCTGCATTATATCAAAACACAAAAAAATTAGTTGCTAGCTTTACTTTATTTGCTATCTTGTTTGCTATATCAAAAACACAAAAAAATTAGTTACTTGCATTTACTTTATCTAGTTTGCCTTATCTGCTATCGTTAAAATGAGTAATCCCGAAGTTGAAGTTCGTTCATTTAAACAACAAGGGGGAGAATGTTTAAAAGATGCTTGGTATAGAATTAGTGATGCCCATAATAGGTGCACTAAGAAACACTCCACCACTATCCTACTCAGGAATTTTTATGTTGGTATCTCTAGCTGGAATAGATATGTTCTTGATTGTCTCGCGGGAGGTAACTTTCTAGGTGCTCCCGCTTTAGAAGCTAGTTGCATTATTGAGAGTTTATTTGGAACACCACCTGTTAATGAAACTAAAAGTGAAACCTCCCTTGAGGATGTTATGAGAAAATTGGAAACCATAGAGAAAAATTGTAGCGTTGAAACTAAATTGGAAATATTACTTGATAATACTTGATAAACTTGATAAAATCCTAGGAGGAATTAATGAAAGAATTGCTACTCTAGAAACTTGTGCTATCCATGATAATCAAACCCATAGAATTGGTAAACTTGAAAAGGCTATGGGAAAATTGGGTTCAACTTTTTCTTCTCTTAAATTTAATGAGAAAGCTTATGTGGGTAAGGAGCAAAAATTCATGTATGTCTCTAAGGTGCCTAAACCAAAGAATTACTATAGGCCTAAAATTGATAAAACTCCCAACACCGCTGGTAATGATGTTGATGCTTCATCTCTCGATGTTACTTGATACACACTTTCTGCGCCTAGCTGAAAGGCGTTAAAGAAAAGCGCTTATGGGAGACAACCCATGTTTTTACCTACAGTACTTTGTTTTTATTTGTGTCTTGGAAGTTGTTTACTACTGTAGCAACCTCTCCTTATCTTAGTTTTATGTTTTGTTGTGCCAAGTAAAGTCTTTGATAGAAAAGTAAGTACTAGATTTGGATTACTGCGCAGAAACAGATTTCTTTGCTGTCACGAATCTGGGTCTAATTCTCTGTAGGTAACTCAGAAAATTATGCCAATTTACGTGAGTGATCCTCAGATATGTACGCAACTTTCATTCAATTTGAGCATTTTCGTTTGAGCAAGTCTGGTGGCCTAATAAAATCCATCTTTACGGACTGTTCTGTTTTGACAGATTCTGTCTTTTATTTCGCATTGCCTCTTTTGCTATGTTGGTTGAATTTCTTTGATCCACTAATGTCCAGTAGCTTTATGCAATGTCCAGAAGTGTTAAGAATGATTGTGTCACCTCTGAACATGTGAATTTTTATTATGCACTAACCCTCTAATGAGTTGTTTCGAGTTTGGTGTGGAGGAAGTTTTCAAGGATCAAGAGAGGAGTATGATGCAATATGATCAAGGATAGTGAAAGCTCTAAGCTTGGGGATGCCCCGGTGGTTCACCCCTGCATATATTAAGAAGACTCAAGCGTCTAAGCTTGGGGATGCCCAAGGCATCCCCTTCTTCATCGACAACATTATCAGGTTCCTCCCCTGAAACTATATTTTTATTCGGCCACATCTTATGTACTTTGCTTGGAGCGTCGGTTTGTTTTTGTTTTTGTTTTGTTTGAATAAAATGGATCCTAGCATTCACTTTATGGGAGAGAGACACGCTCCGCTGTTGCATATGGACAAATATGTCCTTAGGTTCTACTCATAGTGTTCATGACGAAGTTTCTCCTTCGTTAAATTGTTATATGGTTGGAATTGGAAAATGATACATGTAGTAACTCTAAAATGTCTTGGATAATTTGATACTTGGCGATTGTTGTGCTCATGTTTAAGCTCTTGCATCATATACTTTGCACCCATTAATGAAGAAATACTTAGAGCTTGCTAATTTGGTTTGCATATTTGGTTTCTCTAGAGTCTAGATAACATCTAGTATTGAGTTTTGAACAACAAGGAAGACGGTATGGAGTCTTATAATGTTTACCATATGTCTTTTATGTGAGTTTTGCTGTACCGTTCATCCTTGTGTTTGTTTCAAATAGCCTTGCTAGCCTAAACCTTGTATCGAGAGGGAATACTTCTCATGCATCCAAAATCCTTGAGCCAACCACTATACCATTTGTGTCCACCATACCTACCTACTACATGGTATTTATCCGCCATTCCAAAGTAAATTGCTTGAGTGCTACCTTTAAAATTCCATCATTCACCTTTGCAATATATAGCTCATGGGACAAATAGCTTAAAAACTATTGTAGTATTGAATATGTACTTATGCACTTTATCTCTTATTAAGTTGCTTGTTGAGCGGTAACCATGTTTACGGGGACGCCATCAACTATTTCTTGTTGGATATCATGTGAGTTGCTATGCATGTCCGTCTTGTCGAAGCAAGAGAGATCTACCACCTTCATGGTTGGAGCATGCATGTTGTTAGAGAAGAACTTTGGGCCGCTAACTAAAGCCATGATTCATGGTGGAAGTTTCAGTTTGGACACATATCCTCAATCTCATATGAGAATAATAATTGTTGCCACATGCTTATGCATAAAAGAGGAGTACATTATCTGTTGTCCATGTTGTCCCGGTATGGATGTCTAAGTTGAGAATAATCAAAAGCGAGAAATCCAAAATGCGAGCTTTCTCCTTAGACCTTTGTACAGGCGGCATGGAGGTACCCCATTGTGACACTTGGTCAAAACATGTGCATTGCAAAGATCCGGTAGTCCAAGTTAATTAGGACAAGGTGCGGGCACTATTAGCATACTATGCATGAGACTTGCAACTTGTAAGATATAACTTTCATAACTCATATGCTTTATTACTACCGTTGACAAAATTGTTTCATGTTTTCAAAATAAAAGCTCTAGCACAAATATAGCAATCGATGCCCTTTCCTCTTTGAAGGACCATTCTCTTTACTTTTATGTTGAGTCAGTTCACCTATTTCTCTCCACCTCAAGAAGCAAACACTTGTGTGAACCGTGCATTGATTCTTACATACTTGCATATTGTACTTGTTATATTACTCTATGTTGACTATTATCCATGAGATATACATGTTACAAGTTGAAAGCAACCGCTGAAACTTAATCTTCCTTTGTGTTGCTTCAATACCTTTACTTTGATTTATTGCTTTATGAGTTAACTCTTATGCAAGACTTATTAATACTTGTCTTGAAGTACTATTCATGAAAAGTCTTTGCTATATGATTCACCTGTTTACTCATGTCATCACCATTGTTATGATCGCTGCATCCACTACATATGTTTACAAATAGTATGATCAAGGTTATGATGGCATATCACTTCAGAAATTATCTTTGTTATCGTTTTAACGCTCGGGACGAGCAGAACTAAGCTTGGGGATGCTTGATACGTCTCCGACGTATCGATAATTTCTTATGTTCTATGCCATATTATTGATGATACCTACATGTTTTATGCACACTTTATGTCATATTCGTGCATTTTACGGAACTAACCTATTAACAAGATGCCGAAGTGCCGATTCTTTGTTTTCTGCTGTTTTTGGTTTCGAAATCCTAGTAACGAAATATTCTCGGAATTGGACGAAATCAAAGCCCGGGGGCCTATTTTCTCACGAAGCTTCCGGAAGTCCGAAGGAGGGACGAAGAGGGGCCACGGAGGGGCCACACTATAGGGCGGCGCGGCCCCCCTTGGCCGCGCGGCCACGTGGTGTGGGGCCCCCGTGCCGCCTCTTGACCTACCCTTCCGCCTACAAATAGCCTCCGTGACGAAACCCCCGGTACCGAGAGCCACGATACGGAAAACCTTGCGAGACGCCGTCGCCGCCGATCCCATCTCGGGGGATCCAGGAGATCGCCTCCGGCACCCTGCCGGAGAGGGGAATCATCTCCCGGAGGACTCTACACCGCCATGGTCGCCTCCGGAGTGATGAGTGAGTAGTCTACCCCTGGACTATGGGTCCATAGCAGTAGCTAGATGGTTGTCTTCTCCCCATTGTGCTATCATTGTCGGATCTTGTGAGCTGCCTAACATGATCAAGATCATCTATCTGTAATTCTATATGTTGTGTTTGTCGGGATCCGATGGATAGAGAATACTATGTCATGTTAATTATCAAGTTATTATACATGTGTTGTTTATGATCTTGCATGCTCTCCGTTTCTAGTAGAGGCTCTGGCCAAGTTTTTACTTTTAACTCCAAGAGGGAGTACTTATGCTCGATAGTGGGTTCATGCACGCATTGACACCAGGACGAGTGATGAGAAAGTTCTAAGGTTGTGTTGTGCTGTTGCCACTAGGGATAAAACATTGATGCTATGTTCGAGGATGTAGTTATTGATTACATTACGCACCATACTTAATGCAATTGTCTGTTGCTTTGCAACTTAATACTGGAGGGGGTTCGGATGATAACATGAAGGTGGACTTTTTAGGCATAGATGCAGTTGGATGGCGGTCTATGTACTTTGTCGTAATGCCCAATTAAATCTCACTATACTTATCATGTCATGTATGTGCATTGTTATGCCCTCTCTATTTGTCAATTGCCCGACTCGTAATTTGTTCACCCAACATGCTTTTATCTTATGGGAGAGACACCTCTAGTGAGCTGTGGACCCCGGTCCATTCTTTAATACTGAAATACAAATCTGCTTGCAATACTTGTTTTTACTATTTTCTCTGCAAACAATCATCTTCCATACAATAC
>NC_061510.1:164690924-164709544 GCF_022539505.1 Lolium rigidum
CACTCGGCTCGTGCAGTTGTTTTCGGGCCTATATGGAAGTGTCGGCGGTGAAACTAAAATAGGGATCGGACGGTTGCCAGTCGTGGTTCCTATATTAATTTTTTAAAAAAAATTAAAACATAACAAATTCGCCGAAAAACTAAATTCATTGATAGTTCGGCCATATATGGCCGATATTTGTAGCTGCTGCAACCCTGGCCGACGTCGCCGCGCCTCCCGCGCGGCCTAGTGGACGGGCCAGCGTCGTCGTCACCTCCGATGTCGATGGCGAGGTCAAGGTCGAGGCGGCGGCGGCGCTCCTCCTCGGCGACGCGGTAGTCCGCCGTGCTCCATGCTTCGGCGAAGGCGTCCGTCGCCGCGAAGGACTATAGTTGGGTTTGGCGCAGCCCAGGGAACTCCTACGGGTCGTCCTCCGCCTTGACGACGGAGATTGCCGCCTTGTACTCCGGCGGTGGCATCCACTCGCGCTGGCGCTGGCATGGCGGAGAGTTTTCACGGATGAAGAGGGCGCCGCGAGAGGAGGGATGGCGGCGGCTGCGCCAAGACGCATCCTCTACCGGTTCGTCCTTCACCATCGCCAAGAACCTTGGCGACGGTGTGTTGTACGGCGAGTAGCGTGATGACGACCCGCGTGCCGACGACCCCCGAGAAGAGGAGGAAGAGTAGCGTGACGAAGATGAGGATCGGCGCGGCGCCCACTGCCCGCCGCTGCTCCGTGGCGCCGCCAGCTGCAGGTGTCGTGGTGGCATCTACAGCGGCGGGTTGTTCCCGTTGACGATGTACTGGAGAACCCACGCCATGGTCCTCTCGGGCGTGCTCCACCACTGCCACCGTCCAACTATATTGTGGTTGGACTGCGGGTTGCCATTGGCGTCGTAGGTGGCGAGGCGGTGCGCACGCTGCCGGACGAAGAACGCCGTCCAGGCGTCGTCGTTGTCCGGTGACCACTGGGGGTCGTTCTTCTCCTCCGTCGTGAGGTGGTCCCAGAAATGGTCGTATATCGCCAGCGTGCGGTCGGTCCCCGTCGGTACGGGGGGAGGGGGGACCGGCAGGCCGCCATGGCTGAGCGCCCAGCCCCCCGGACAGCGCATGTCCGGCTGGACGGGGTAGCGCGCGTCCCATAGGCGCGCGACTCGGTGACGTGGAGGGAACGCCGGCCGAAGCCGTTGGCGGCGGCGCCTTCCCTCTCGCGATCTTGGTGATCCATGGCGCGCTAGGGCTGGAGGAGGACGATGCGGGTAGGCTTACTTGTTATAACGGTTTTGCGCTTTAATTCCGATCGGCGCTTCGGGTATACTGTATGCCCGTATCTCATCTGTACGCCGCGCGATGCAGATTTTTCCCATCGCGATGGATCGAGATAAGCTTTTGGATCAACGCTTTGATTTCTAGATTCATTCTCGTTTTTCTAAGCGGAAAGAGGGGGCAAAAAGCAGCGTCGTGAACTTGCTGGGCCGGCCCACTGACAAAATCACGTGAGCATTCTTAGCATGCTCTAATCCTTTTTACTCCGTAGTTCCGATCCGGGTAGCTCGGCCCATCGAAGATTGTACACGGCCTGCACTTATGTCGGTACCAGTTGTAGACGAGTCGGTACCATAAATATGTACGATACCTGTACCGCAACCTTTCTCCCTCCCTCCGCGAAAAAAAAAGATCTGTCTCCCTCCTTTCGGCTCTCGTTCGCGCGCGCTTCATTTGGTTCCCTGATCCACGATCGCGATAAGCTTTATCGATCTCTCTTTCTATTTCCAGTTTCAGATCTCGTTCTAGATCTCGCAATTTCGATCTCTATTCTTGTTTAGGGTTAGGGTTTAGATTCGATTTAATTTCTTGAATAAGCTTTTTCGATCTCTCTTTCCATTTCCAGTTCCAGTTCTTGTTCTAGATCTCTCCAATTTCGATCTTGTTTTTGTTTAGGGTTAGGGTTTAGATTCGATTTAATTTCTTGATTTTGCCCAATTTTGTAGCAATGGCTGGGCCCGTGGTCTCCGGCGGTCTTCCGCCGCTGCTGCCTACCCCGAGAAGCTGCATCGGCCTGACGCCTCCTCCGGCGTCATACGTATCCAAGAAGCGTGCCGGCCGCGCTACCTTGAGTGAGAGCTGGATCAAGGATAAGCTCGCCGGCGGCGGCGTCTCGTCGGATCGAAGCCAAGAGAGCTTGACCAAAGGCAAAGTCGGCGGCGGCGGCGGCGAATCAGCTGATCGAAACCCTAGCAAAATGCCCGTCCGAACCTCCCTGGGGTCAAGCTGGGTGGAGGACAAGCTGCTCCGCCGCGCCGGCACGTCGGCCTCGGGCGTCGAGCGCGCGAGCCGCCCGACGTGGAGGGACGGCTGGAACGGGGGCAAAAGAGCGGCCAGCCGTGCGCCGTCGGCCGACCGGTTCGAGAAGAAGATGAAGCAGCCGACAGATGAAGCTGACGATGTCTTGGAGCTGGAGACGCATCAGTACGCAGGGCCGACCTTCGCCCTATCGCCGGACCCATCCCAGCTGCCGATCCCGTTCCTCTTCATGAAGGCGCAATGAACATTGCGAGTTTGTCAGCCCAAGTTAATCCAAGTTCTCAGCCGAAGGGTGTACTGTTGAAGTTCCTCTTCGATTTACTAGCAGTTTATCAGGCTAAATCCAGTAGCATTCAGTTTCAGTTAAGCTCTGGATTTAGCTGCAAACATAGGCTTAGAGTTGTCCAGTATTTTCCCTTGTAACTCAGGTGCTATTGCAGTATAGAATAAATATTATACTACTATATCCTGTTTTGCCGAGGCAATCGTTTCATTTTAAACGAATACTGGGTACTGAATTTATCGGAATGTCCATTAGCAAAACACAGAGACAGCCTGATTCGAACTGTAAAATTACAGACCTGACATAATCCTTAGCATATTTGAACATTCAGACTGCTGGCAATAAGGAAAGGACCCTTCAGGCCCAAATGATACACAGGCGTACGAAACCTTCCAGAATTGGTGCACAGAAACTTCCCTCATTTTGGAGAGGAACACACATTCAGAAAACAAGTTGAAGTATTAGAGTTTCAAAATTTTACAGCCAATCAATCAGAGACAAAGGGATGCAAAATCTACTTGTTTCAGTGATATGGAACATCAGAAACTCAATTTCAGAACATCAAAATGACATTGATTTCCTATACCTCCGATTAATCTCGAGTTTTCATACTGTGAAGAATACAGAACTGTTTATACAAAGAGAAAAGGAGGACATTATTCACCAGTATAGAATACAATATCCTGAAAAGAATGTAACACCAGTAAACTCTGCACAGCTGAATTGACAATCGGCATCTCCTAACATCTCAAAAAATGACCCATTGTTCCAACAACTGTATCTCTTTTACAATATCTATCCAGATAGTCTGGTTAGACTGCTAAAATTGCCAGTCCGAATTGTATGTAAGAATCTGCAACCGAATTATTTTCATCTCAAAATGAATCTTCCTCCCACCCAAAAAAAAAAAGAAAACTTAACAGTTGGCTTCTCTGATGCTGTCTCTTGAGTATATATAATCTACCTCCCCGGAAGATTTCTTAACTAGGGTGCTCAAAAGCAACCCAATAGACAAACTGAAGCTTCTAGCTTCAGTGCCGTGCAAGACCATTGATGGTAAACAGAGACTGCAGATTTCCTAATGAAACATACATTCTCTGACATTTGGGTGCGAAGAATTGACATACCGCTCCCATATTGACCTGTACCGGCGAATGGCTAACTTCAGCCAAGGCTTCATGTTCCCATTATAATGCACGAGAGCAGCGCTCTCGATCAACCGATCATCTATGTCTACATCATACCCTAGCCCCAATACGTGCCACCTCCGGTCTAGGGCCTCCATCAGGCCATCATGTCAAAAGGCCTGCAGGAAGTGTCCCCGTCCTCCAAAGCAATTGATCAGCGTTTTGCTCCTGCCAATAATGGTAAAGTGCTGTTGCATTTGCTTTCCTCCAAGCTATCAGGTCAAATATATTCATTCCAAAGGCCCATCCACAAGTATGTGGATCAATTTTTGAGCTGATGATTGGTTGCGAGAAATTAAGATACTTGTGATACCGATGAAATGACTCTAAACAAGTCTCCACTGCTCCAATAACATTGCCATGCAATACTATGGAAAAAAGCTGTGTCAACTGTCAAGTCCTTCTGCACCACAACATCGTCATCAAGAAAAACCACCTTCTCCAAGTTGGGTAGTATTTGAGGAATGTAGAACCGCAAATGGTTCAGCAGAGAGGCAAACTTTGGATTGTGGAACTTTATTTCTCTTTCTGGAGTTTTCGAGCCACCAGAGTTGTAGTAACCCTTGGTTTCCATCTCTGCTAGTCGCCTTACCAGAGGGGAAGAAGCAGAATTCAACCATGAGAACTCATCTATGCAGCGGACTTCAACAGTAACCCTTTGAAGTCATTTATCAGGAACCAGGTTGACATAGCACCAAAATTGATCCTGTCTGTGACTACATGAAACACAAGTTGCTGAGGGTGGTTTGCATTTGAAACTGTAGAATTGACAACAACTGAAGTGGCGAGCACATTATCCGAGAATATACTGAAGTGATACAGATTATTGTCTACCAACCGTGTGGAATTCCTATGCTCCTCTGAACGACTCCTCGGTTCTGGGTTCTGAAGCCACTCTTCTGTCAGCTTCACCGTTAAACAATGCAGATTCTTGGGGAGAGATTCTGCAGCTATCTGACTAAACTCGGCAGTCTGAACAACTGCTGCCTTTGCACGCTGCTCTAGTGCAAGGGCATGGCTCTTCAGTGTCACTATTGTTGTACTGATATATAATGAGAGTCCTGTGATTTGTATATTAACCGTGCTAGCCGGGTTATTACAGGATGGGCTTCTTCCTGAGTGATGGCTCTTCCACTAACAACCCCTTCACACAGCAATCGTTGACAATTCCTTATTTGGGAACTAAGCTCCCATGCAAGCTGAAGGTTGCCATGCTCTTTCGCAAGGATAACATAGGCCTTTGCTAGAGTCATCTGATCTGCTAATTGTCGTGCAAAAGATGTACTGCTTGAAAGCTCTTCTGTGAAATTCACTTTCTCATGAGAAACTTCTTCAGTCTCTGGCCCTTTATTCTGGAACAAGAAAGAGCTACATGAGGAAACATGCACATGCGAGTTTAACAAAACAAACTGAAGAAGGCGAAGCCGCCGACTGATGAAATGACGATGTCTTGGAGTTGGAGACGCGGCAGTACGCAGGGCCGACCTTCTCCCTGTCGCCGGACCCATCCCAGCTGCCGATCCCGTTCCTCTTCATGAAGGCGCACTAGAACATTGCGAGTTCGTCAGCCGAAGTTTTCAAACCGAAACCTTCGATTTAACAGTTCATCAGGCGAAATCAAGTGCATTCAGTTTCAGTTCAGCTCTGGATTTCGTAGCCTGCATAGGCTTACAGTTGTCCAATATTTCACCTTGTAACTCAGGTGCTATTGTAGTATAGAATGAAATATTATACTACTACATCCTGTTTTCCCGAGGCAATCGTTTCATTTTAAACGAATACTGGGTACTGAATTTATTGAATGTCCATAGCAAACGACTGAGACAGCCTGATTCGGACTGTAAAATTACGGACCTGACTTAATCCCTAGCATATCGAACATTCAGGCTGCTGGCAATAAGGAAAGGACCCTTCAGGCCCAAATGATACACAGGCGTAGAAAACCTTCCAGAATTGGTGCACAGAAAATTCCATCATTTTGGAGAGGAACACACATTCAGAAAACAAGTTGGACGTATTCGAGATTCGAAATTTTACAAGCAATCAAGCAGAGATATGGAACATCAGAAACTCAATTTCAGAACAACAAAATGACATTGATTTCCTATACCTCTGATTAATCTCGAGTTTTTCATACTGTGAAGAATACAGAACTGTTTATACAAAGAGAAAGGGAGGACATTCTTCACCAGTATAGAATACAATATCCTGAAAAGAATGTAACACCAGTAAACACTGCACACTGCACAGCTGAATTGGCAATCAGCATCTCCAACGCGGCGACGCAAACGGATGCTGAGTGACCGTTTACGTCCGTGCGGTTGAAAACTGCGTCAGGGAGCAGGCCCAGTAACGCGGCCCAAATATGTGTCGAGTTTGCGTCTCCGCGGACGCTGCGCGGTCGCGCCGAGTGTCCGCCAAATCTCACATAGGACCTGCGCGTCAGTGGCTTGGACGCCGCTAACATTCCCGCCAGTGGCCATTCCCAGCCCGAAAAATCAAAGTTGACCGACGCCAACACTCCAGCCCATTGCGATGAGGCAGCCACCATGGATTCCGAGGAAACCCTCGCAGCCACCGCCCCGGTCTCCCCCAAAGCCACCACCACAACCCCAATGGAGACCGCATCTCCGGCCGACTCATAGTGTCACGGCCGGCGCAAGAATCTAAAGGAGAGGAATGCAGCGGCGGCGGCCGCCCAGCTGGCGCAGGCCGCTGCCCAAATGGTGTGGCAGATGCAGGTGAAAGTCGACACCCACGTAGGCCTCCATCCTGGCCTAGCGGAGGCCATGCTCTTCGTCAAGCAAGAGAGGATCGTGGGTGTCGCTACCCCGGCCTCGTCGGTGAGCTCCGTAAGTTCCCAGCTGCGTCCTGGAACGGCTGCACCCTCGCAGGTCCACGCGGCGTCACGGTTCGCCTCCGGCGCCGCGCCGGTCCAGTTCAATGGGGCCCAGGTTCCCGACCTGAACCGAATGCCGAGGAGCGGGGACTCGTGCCCGGCCGCGACACAATAGACACCATCTGCCCCGATGATGGACGACCCGATACGTTTACTCTCTCAGTATCTCGGTCTGTCGTGTGTCATTCGTTTGACATCTGGTGATTCGTAGGTCTATAGGACAGGATGCAATGAGAGCGATATCCACGTCATGATCTTCGGCGGCGACTTTGTCGGTGAAGCCGGCGTCGAGATAGGGACGCAGGATCCTGTCCCATAGACGTAGGAACAGTGGGAACATACGTTGGATGGGGCGGACATCGATGGCGA
This sequence comes from Lolium rigidum, assembly GCF_022539505.1. Classification (NCBI taxonomy): domain Eukaryota; kingdom Viridiplantae; phylum Streptophyta; class Magnoliopsida; order Poales; family Poaceae; genus Lolium; species Lolium rigidum. The sequence continues at coordinate 164,697,946 of NC_061510.1, forward strand.
CCCACGAACCCAACAACCGGTCATGTCCTAACCAGGGATGATGATGTCCTAACCACGCACCCAACCTGTCCGTTCCCTTTCTCCGGCCATCATCGGGATGGTGAAGTGGAGCTAGTCTCAGTCCATGATTCACTCCAGCGACCACATAGGAAAGATCAGGGTGAGCCTCCGCGTCTCCGGAACATTTTATCGCATCCTAGGGCCGCATGTAGTTCGGTTTCGAGATCTCACTGTAGTTGCGCCGCCGCAGAATTGCTCGCCGTCACCGTTTCCGGTGACCATTTGGTCACTGGCGCCGCTCATTCGTCTCACCACATCGGGGCGGCTCGAACACGCGTGCCCGTACGGTCGCAGGAGCCCTGTATCACCGGCACCATCACCACCCCGCTCGCCGGCGACAAACTCCTTTGTCTAGTCAATTTTGACTTGGTCAGTGCCACGTTGTCGCTGAGGTGGCGTAGACCCCACCTGTAAATGACTAGAGTTACGTATTGACCAGCTACAACTAGTGTTTTCTGCTTAAATTTAAATACCAGAAAACATTACAAACTCTGCAAATTCATATCTATTTAATATTAAATTATAAAAATACATATAATATATCAAAATACTCAAAAAATTATATCTATCCATTAAAAATATAATATCAATTTTTTATTAAAATTAATAATTTAATTGTTTAGCTCTTAATATTTAAGCATTTTCTTTTATCCTAAATACCAATAAAAATTCTAAAAATAATTAGTAATTATTTATTAAATAAAGAAAACACCAAAAGTAATTTTATTTTATAACTTTATCATTAAAATTATCATTATTAGTATTTCAACTCTAAAATTGTAATAACCCTAATTATCATTTTCTTTAAATAATAAAAAATGAGAAAATTGTTAAAACCACTATCACCTTGTATTTAAATTTTGTTTCTTAATTAAAATTTTACTAAAAACAAGTTAGTACTTAAAAATTTAATAAAAAATAAGGAAACCCTATTTGCATTATGAATAAAACCTTAATTTCATGTCATATGAAACCCCAATTTAATTTCACCTCTAAAACCCTAGGAACTTATTTTTTTTGAACAAGTATGGCCTCGAAAGGCCTGGAAGATTCATTGCAAGCGGTGGGTAGAGAAATTACATCGTTGCCCGTTTGCTTCTACTGCCCTAGAAAACCTAGTATTTGAAGTACAGGCAACAAAATTTGCAAAAAGGACACTAGCAACAAAAGGTGAAAAGCAATCCACTGCTTGGGCACCATCTCCACCGAACGCCGGCGACCTTCAGGCGTAGAGCGCCGAGATCAGAGAGGAATTAGCTCGATGTGCTCTCCATACCGACTTAGACTCAACCGCGCCGGCCATCTCAACACCTCCGGGGACGAACCACTTGGAGAAGAAGCTATGGAGAGCTCCAGCGCAAAGTTGAAGAGAGCCTCCTGAGGAGGTTGAACTCCTGGACGAGGGCCACCAGTCGACCATGGAATTTGGGGGCGAGGCAGAGAAGCCGGCTTGGGTCCCCCATTGAAGAACTCGCCATAGAGAGCGAGTGGTAGAAACCACAATCTTCCAACACCACAGCTCCGTAGATCTGCAAAGAAGAACAGACCGAAGCATCCCTCTGCGACCTTCACCACGATGGCAAGGCAGAGGAAGCAGATCAACCCCTTCTCCCCGATCTAGAGAGCTCAGATCGAGCTTTATTGAAGAGGATCCTGGTGCCGCCATGTTCCCTCTGACTCCTCCCGCCGGAGCACCAGGAGCAAGCACATCGCCACCAACCGCCGCCATGAGGATCTCGAAAACCTCAGCAGCTTGAATTCCCATGGCATCTCGCCAAAATCCACATGGGTAGATCCTAGAAAACTAGCCCTAAAACTATACAGAGGGGGCCGAGCCCCTCTCCCCCGCCGTCTCCGGCCGGCAGAGCCGCCGGAGAGGAGGGGGAGAGAGGCTCGAGAAGGTCGGGTGGCTCTCACAGACGAGGGGAGGAGAGAGAGATGAGGGGGAATGAGAGCCTCCCCCTAGGAACTTATGAAATATAATCATATGGACTTAACCTTACTCATAGATATTTACTAAGTAAATGAATGCATGCTTATATTCTACTAGAGTTATACAAGCCCTATTACAACTGAAATTGTCATTTCATGTGTTCATTTCAAATAGAACTTATATTATGAAGTAATGATAAACCCTAACTTGTTAACTCTTGTCCTCACACTTAATCACTACTCCTTGGTATGAACACATGCTATTGATTCTCAAAGCAACCATGTAGAACTATTTTGATGTACTATGACATGCATGCTCAAGCTCTACTAGAATTCTACAAGTCCCAGATACAAGTAAAGTTGTTAATTCCCTTTCATCACCATTAATCGTCACTAATTAGTATCACACCACATTGATCATATAAAATAGCATCCATGTGGAGTCATTTACCCAATGTGTTTATGCTTAACTAAAACATGCAACTACTAAATGATTACGAAACCATCTTGTTTAAGACCCATCTAATACCTACCCGTGGATCAATGGAAAAAAGAATAGTAAACCCTAGAACTCAACAACCCTAATCACCAGTCTTTAGTATAACATTGATGTGATTAACCAGAATAGCCATGTCAGGTAGCAGTTCAACTTATATGTTCATGTTCAACTAAACCCTATAAGTACTAAAGAATTATGAACCCTATTGCTTGAAAACCAACCATTCCTTACTTAGTAAATCCACTAGAAAACCCTAGAAACCAAAAGCCTTATTTGAACTACTTCTTATTCCTTAAGGAACATGTTCTTCAAAAGTTAATTCTTTCGAAGTAAATAACAAGTAATCCTCAACAATGCCTTATAGCACTTAAAACTGACAAATGTTCATTACATGTTAGGATTATACCAACTATTATTTGTTGTGTGCTAGTAATATTATTGTTGTGATGTATTATACCAGTTGTATATGATACCAAGTTAACCAAACCTTAATAAGAACCTGTTTATGAAACCACTCTAAAAGTGCAACACACCCTAAAGAAATCCTTACAATTCACTAAACCTAAATTATCGGGGTTAAGTTACGCTTAGAGCGATTGCATCTCATACTTATGCATTATAGCATATTTTCCAATTCTTTAAACATTGTCCTTATCGGACGATGATGCTATTTCAGAATTTGGAGTTATCCCGTATCGAAGTCCTTGACTGCATAATCTTGCAGTCAAGAAAGGAAAGTTCATCACTTGCTCATGTCACTTTGATTATGTTTATCAAATTAATTGCAAATTAATATCACTCTTGCATTACAAAGAAAATATTACTTTTCAATTATGAATATGACTATGTGGTGGGCAATGGAACCATGGTATGAGTTTGGTGGAGGTTCCATTGCAATTGGGTTATTCATCTACAATTAACAACTAATGTCGTCCAGTGATTCTTGCATCGTCATACTCATGTTAACCATAAGATTTGAATTGGGACAGAATAGTCAGTTGTATTTTTTCCTTTTGCACATCAACGGAAACACTTTACCATAGCAGTTGTGTCCTGCTGGGAACAACCGGAGTGGTGGGGAGCCCTAAAGTTCTCATGGTATTGTGGTCTATGATGGGTTGTAGAAGACTGATACGTCTCAAACGTATCTATAATTTCTTATGTTCCATGCTAGTTTTATGACAATACTCACATGTTTTATATACACTTTATATCATTTTGATGCATTTTCCGGCACTAACCTATTAACAAGATGCCGAAGCGCCAGTTCCTGTTTTCTGCTGTTTTTGGTTTCAGAAATCCTACACAGGAAATATTCTCGGAATTGGACGAAACAAAAGCCCACGGTCTTATTTTCCACGGAGCCTTCCAGAAGTATGAAGAGGAGAAAAAGAGGGGCGACGAGGTGGCCACACCCTAGGGGGGCGCGGCCCCACCCCTGGCCGCGCCGCCCTATGGGGTGGGCCCCTCGAGCGTCCCCCGACTCTGCCCCTTCGCCTATTTATTCTCTCCGTCGCGAAAACCCTAGTACCGAGAGCCACGATACGAGAAAAGTTACTGTGACGCCGCCGCCGCCAATCCCATCTCGGGGATTCAGGAGATCGCCTTCGGCACCCCTGCCGGAGAGGGGAATCATCACCGGAGGGCTCTACATCACCATGCCCGCCTCCGGACTGATGCGTGAGTAGTTCATCCTTGGACTATGGGTCCATAGCAGTAGCTAGATGGTTGTCTTCTCCTCTTGTGCTATCATGTTTAGATCTTGTGAGCTGCATATCATGATCAAGATCATCTATTTGTAATGCTACATGTTGTGTTTGTTGGGATCCGATGAATATGGAATACTATGTCTAGTTGATTATTGATCTATCATATATGTGTTGTTTATGATCTTGCATGCTCTCCGTTGCTAGTAGAGGCTCGGCCAAGTTGATACTTGTGACTCCAAGAGGGAGTATTTATGCTCGATAGTGGGTTCATGCCTCCATTGAATCTGGGACAGCGACAGAAAGTTCTAAGGTTATGGATGTGCTGTTGCCACTAGGGATAAAACAACAATGCTTTGTCTAAGGATATTTGTATTGTTTACATTACGCATAGTACTTAATGTAATTTTCTGTTGTTTGCAACTTAATACTGGAATGGGTGCGGATGCTAACCCGAAGGTGGACTTTTTAGGCATAGATGCATGCTGGATAGCGGTCTATGTTCTTTGTCGTAATGCCCTAAGTAAATCTCATATTAGTCATCATGATATGTATGTGCATTGTTATGCCCTCTCTATTTGTCAATTGCCCAACTGTAATTTGTTCACCCAACATGCTATTTCTTATTGGAGAGACACCACTAGTGAACTTTGGACCCCGGTCCATTCTTTTACATCTGAAATACAACCTACTGCAATCATTGTTCTGTGCTGTTCTTTGCAAACAAACATCATTCTCCACACCATACGTTTAATCCTTTGTTTACAGCAAGCCGGTGAGATTGACAACCTCATTGTTAAGTTGGGGCAAAGTATTTTGATTGTGTTGTGCAGGTTCCACGTTGGCGCCGGAATCGCTGGTGTTGCGCCGCACTACACTCCTCCACCAACAACCTTCACGTGGCCTTCATCTCCTACTGGTTCGATAACCTTGGTTTCTTTCTGAGGGAAAACTTGCTGCTGTGCGCATCACACCTTCCTCTTGGGGTTCCCAACGGACGTGTGCATCACGCGCTATCAAGACTGTTTTCTGGCGCAGTTCCCGGGGATATCAAGACACGCTGCAAGGGGAGTCTCTCACATCCAATCTCTTTACTTTGTTTATTGTCTTGCTTTACTTTATTTTATTTCATGTCTTGTTTGCTTTCTTTATATCAAAAACACAAAAAAAATAGTTACTTGCCTTACTTTATTTAATTTAGTTTGCTTTACTTATTTTTATTATTGTTAAAATGAATACTCCTCAGAACACTAAGTTGTGTGATTTCACTAGCACAAATAATAATGATTTCATATGTACTCCTATTGCTCCACCTGCTGCTACAGCAGAATTCTATGAGATTAAACCTGCTTTACTAAATCTTGTTATGAGAGAGTAATTTTCTGGTGTTAGTACTGATGATGTTGCTGCCCATCTTAATAATTTTGTTGAACTTTGTGAAATGCAAAAGTATAAGAATGTAGATGGGGACATTATAAAACTGAAATTGTTTCCTTTCTCCTTAAGAGGAAGAGCTAAAGATTGGTTGTTATCTTTGCCTAAGAATAGTATTGATTCATGGACTAAATGTAAAGATGCTATCATTGGAAGATATTATCCTCCAGCTAAAATTATATCTTTGAGAAGTAGCATTATGAATTTTAAGCAATTGGATAATGAACATGTTGCCCAAGCATGGGAAAGAATGAAATCTTTGGTAAAGAATTGTCCTACCCATGGACTAACTACTTGGATGATCATCCAAACCTTTTATGCAGGATTAAATTTTTCTTCGAGGAACCTATTGGATTCAGCTGCTGGAGGTACTTTTATGTCCATCACTTTGGGTGCCGCTAATACGCGTACAACACGCGTCCGTTGGGAACCCCAAGAGGAAGGTGTGATGCGTACAGCGGCAAGTTTTCCCTCAGTAAGAAACCAAGGTTTATCGAACCAGTAGGAGCCAAGAAGCACGTCGAAGGTTGATGACGGCGGGATGTAGTGCGGCGCAACACCAGGGATTCCGGCGCCAACGTGGAACCTGCACAACACAACCAAAGTACTTTGCCCCAACGAAACAGTGAGGTTGTCAATCTCACCGGCTTGCTATAACAAAGGATTAGATGTATAGTGTGGATGATGATTGTTTGCGAAAACAGTAGAACAAGTATTACAGTAGATTGTATTCAATGTAAAAGAATGGACCGGGGTCCACAGTTCACTAGAGGTGTCTCTCCCATAAGATAAATAGCATGTTGGGTGAACAAATTACAGTCGGGCAATTGAAAAATAAAGAGGGCATGATCATGCACATACATGATATAATGAGTATTGTGAGATTTAATTGGGCATTACGACAAAGTACATAGACCGCTATCCAGCATGCATCTATGCCTAAAAAGTCCACCTTCAGGTTATCATCCGAACCCCTTCCAGTATTAAGTTGCAAACAACAGACAATTGCATTAAGTATAGTGCGTAATGTAATCAATAACTACATCCTCGGACATAGCATCAATGTTTTATCCCTAGTGGCAACAGCACATCCACAACCTTAGAACTTTCTCGTCACTCGTCCCGGATTTAATGGAGGCATGAACCCACTATCGAGCATAAATACTCCCTCTTGGAGTTAAGAGTAAAAACTTGGCCGAGCCTCTACTAATAACGGAGAGCATGCAAGATCATAAACAACACATAGGTAATAGATTGATAATCAACATAACATAGTATTCTCTATCCATCGGATCCCGACAAACACAACATATAACATTACGGATAGATGATCTTGATCATGTTAGGCAGCTCACAAGATCCGACAATGAAGCACATGAGGAGAAGACGACCATCTAGCTACCGCTATGGACCCATAGTCCAGGGGTGAACTACTCACTCATCACTCCGGAGGCGACCATGGCGGTGAAGAGTCCTCCGGGAGATGATTCCCCTCTCCGGCAGGGTGCCGGAGGCAATCTCCGAATCCCCCGAGATGGGATTGGCGGCGGCGGCGTCTCTGGAAGGTTTTCCGTATCGTGGCTCTCGGTACTGGGGGTTTCGCGACGAAGGCTTTAAGTAGGCGGAAGGGCAGCCTCGGGAGGGTCACGAGGGACCCACACAACAGGGCCGCGCGGCCAGCACCTGGGCCGCGCCGCCCTGGCGTGTCGTCGCCTCGTGGCCCCACTTCGTTTACTCCTCGGACTTCTGGAAGCTTCGTGCAAAAATAGGATCCTGGGCGTTGATTTCGTCCAATTCCGAGAATATTTCCTTACTAGGATTTCTGAAACCAAAAACAGCAGAAAACCGCAAGCGGCTCTTCGGCATCTCGTTAATAGGTTAGTGCCGGAAAATGCATAAATACGACATAAAGTATGCATAAAACATGTAGATATCATCAATAATGTGGCATGGAACATAAGAAATTATCGATACGTCGGAGACGTATCAGCATCCCTAAGCTTAGTTCTCGCTCGTCCCGAGCAGGTAAACGATAACAAAGATAATTTCTGGAGTGACATGCCATCATAACCTTGATCATACTATTGTAAGCATATGTAATGAATGCAGCGATCAAAACAATGGTAATGACATGAGTAAACAAATGAATCATAAAGCAAAGACTTTTCATGAATAGTACTTTCAAGACAAGCATCAATAAGTCTTGCATAAGAGTTAACTCATAAAGCAATAAATCAAAGTAAAGGTATTGAAGCAATGATGACCCACAAGTATAGGGGATCGCAACAGTCTTCGCGGGAAGTAAAACCCAATTTATTGATTCGACACAAGGGGAGACAAAGAATACTTGAAAGCCTTAACAGCGGAGTTGTCAATTCAGCTGCACTGGAAACAGACTTGCTCGCAAGAGTTTATCGGTAGTAACAGTTTTATAGCAGTAGCAGTAGTAAAATAACAACAGCAGAGTAACAAAGACAGCAGTAGTGATTTTAGTAAACAGCAGGATTAAAATACTGTAGGCACGGGGACGGATAACGGGCGTTGCATGGATGAGAGAAACTCATGTAACAATCATAGCAGGGCATTTGCGAGATAATAATAAAACGGTGTCCAAGTACAAAGCAATCAATAGGCATGTGTTCCAATTATAGTCGTACGTGCTCGCAATGAGAAACTTGCACAACATCTTTTGTCCTACCAGCCGGTGGCAGCCGGGCCTCTAGGGAATCTGCTGGAAATTAAGGCACTCCTTTTAATAGAGCACCGGAGCAAAGCATTAACACTCCGTGAAAACATGTGATCCTCATATCTAAGCCTTCCCCTCCAGTTGTCCCAATTTCTTCACTTTGGGGCCTTTGGTTCCGGACATAGACATGTGCATACAACTTGTAGATACAATCTAAGCAATAAGTATAGAGCTCAAATCTAAGATCATGCCACTCGGGCCCTAGTGACAAGCATTAAACACAACAAGATTGCAGCAACAATAACTTCATAAACTTTGTAGATAGACAATCATAACGTAACAATCCATCGAATCCCGACAAACACAACACCGATTACATCTGATGAATCTCAATCATGTAAGGCAGCTCATGAGATCATTGTATTGAAGTACATGGGGGAGAGAATACCAACTAGCTACAGCTAGAACCCGTAGTCCATGGGGGAACTACTCACGGAGCATGATGGAGGCGATGGCGTTGATGGAGATGGCTTCCGGGGGCACTTCCCCGCCCCGGCAGGGTGCCGGAACAGAGACTTCTGTCCCCCGAATTGGAGTTTTGCGATGGCGGCGGCGCCCCTGGAGTCTTTCTGGAGTTTCGTCAATTGGTACGGTGTTTTTAGGTCGAAAGGGGTTTTATAGGCGAAGAGGCGGCGCAGGGGGGCACCTGGAGGCGCCTCACCCTAGGCTGGCGCGGGCCCAGGCTTGGCCGCGCCGCCTTAGGGTGTGGTGGCCCTCCGGCCCCTCTCCGACTCTTCTTCGGTGTTCGGAGCCTTCCGGAAAAAATAGGAGGTTTGGCGTTGATTTCGTCCAATTCGAGAATATTGCCCGAACAGCCTTTCCGGAACCAAAAACAGCAGAAAACGAGAACCGGCACCGTGGCATCTTGTTAATAGGTTAGTTCCGGAAAATGCATGAAAACATTATAAAGTGCAAGCAAAACATGTAAGTATTGTCATAAAACAAGCATGGAACATCAGAAATTATGGATACGTTGGAGACGTATCAGCATCCCCAAGCTTAGTTCCTGCTCGTCCCGAGCAGGTAAACGATAAAAAAAAAAATTCTGTAGTGACATGCTACTTACATAACCTTGATCATACTATTACAAAGCATATGAAATGAATGAAGTGACTCAAGGCAATGATCTATAGTTGCTAACAAATAGATAACATATAGCAAAACTTTTCATGAAGAGTACTTTCAAGACAAGTATCAAAAGTCTTGCACAAGAGTTAACTCATAAAGCAATAAATTCAAAGTAAAGGCATCGAAGCAACACAAAGGAAGATATAAGTTTCAGCGATTGCTTTCAACTTTCAACATGCATATCTCATGGATAATTGTCAACATAAAGTAATATGATGAATGCAAATATGCAAGTATGTAAGAATTAATGCACAGTTAACACAAGTGTTTGCTTCTAAGATGGAAGGAAGTAGGTAAACTGACTCAACATAAAGTAAAAGAATGGCCCTTCGTAGAGGGAAGCAGGGATTAAATCATGTGCTAGAGCTTTTGTTTTGAAAACATATAGAGAGCATAAAGGTAAAGTTTTGAGAGGTGTTTGTTGTTGTCAACGAATGGTAGTGGGCACTCTAACCCCCTTGCCAGACAAACCTTCAAGAGCGGCTCCCATGAATTATTTTTATTTTTGGGTGGCACTCCTTCCAACCTTTCTTTCACAAACCATGGCTAACCGAATCCTCGGGTGCCCGCTAACAATCTCATACCATGAAGGAGTGCCCTTTTATTTTAGTTTTATTATGATGACACTCCTCCCCACCTTTGCTTACACAAGCCATGGCTAACCGAATTCTTCGGGTGCCGTCCAACAATCACATACCATGGAGGAGTGTCTATTTTTGTTAATTAATTTGGGACTCGGGAATCCCATTGCCAGCTCTTTTTGCAAAATTATTGGATAAGCGGATGAAGCCACTAGTCCATTGGTGAAAGTTGCCCAACAAGATTGAAAGATAAACACCACATACTTCCTCATGAGCTATAAAACATTGACACAAATTGAGAAGCATTTTGAATTGTTTAAAGGTAGCACTCAAGCAATTTACTTTGGAATGGCAGGAAATACCACATAGTAGGTAGGTATGGTGGACACAAATGGCATAGTTTTTGGCTCAAGGTTTTGGATGCACGAGAAGTATTCCCTCTCAGTACAAGGCTTAGGCTAGCAAGGTTGTTTGAAGCAAACACAAGTATGAACGGGTACAGCAAAACTTACATAAGAACATATTGCAAGCATTATAAAACTCTACACTGTCTTCCTTGTTGCTCAAACACTTTTACCAGAAAATATCTAGACCTTAAGAGAGACCAATCATGCAAACCAATTTCAACAAGCTCTACAGTAGTTCTCCACTAATAGGTTTAAACTACATGAAAAAAAAACTTAATCATGATCTACTTGAGAGCTCAAAACAATTGCCAAGTGTCAAATTATTCAAGACCATATGAGGCATTTTCTGTTTCCAACCAAATAACCATAAGTGATGTAGCTTCCAACTTTTATCATTGAACATTAAAAGTAAAACGAAGAACAAGTGTTCATATGAAAAAGCGGAGCGTGCCTCTCTCCCAAACAAGGATTGCTAGGATCTGATCTTATTCAAACAAAAAGAAAAATAAAAGCACACAGATGCTCCAAGTAAAGCACATATGATGTGACCGAATAAAAATATAGTTTCAATAGAAGAAACCTGATAAGTTGATGAAGAAGGGGATGCCTTGGGCATCCCCAAGCTTAGACGCTTGAGTCTTCTTGAAATATGCAGGGATGAACCACGGGGGCATCCCCAAGCTTAGACTTTTCACTCTTCTTGATCATATATCATCCTCCTCTCTTGACCCTTGAAAACTTCCTTCACACCAAACTTCTCATAAACTTCATTAGAGGGGTTAGTACTCAAAAAATTTGAATCCACCTTGGTCCTGTAGTGGCACATTGCAAGAACTCAATAAAACATTAGCTACAGCTCTCCACGTCTAGAAAACCTCGCTTAAAGTCCACAAGAGACAATGCAAAAAACAGAGACAGAATCTGCCAAAACAGAACAGCCAGTAAAAACGAATTTTAAATAAATACTTCCGTTGCTCAAATCAGAAAACTCAAAACTAATGAAAGTTGCGTACATATCTGAGGAACACGCACGTAAATTGGCATATTTTTCTGAGTTACCTACAGAGAAAACAGCCCAGATTCGTGACAGATAGAAATCTGTTTCT
>NC_061510.1:164709644-164829670 GCF_022539505.1 Lolium rigidum
CGCTCGCACAGCCTTGCCAGCTCGGGAACTTATGGTTTCCGCGGCGCGAAACTAGATGGCCCGGATTTTTTTGTGTGTGTGTGGGGTGCGATGCGGTGTTTGGACGGACCCTTTCTTCCGCCAAAAACCGAAAAAGGCGATTATTACGCGGAGGAGGGTCTGATGCGGTGTCTGTTAGAGATGCTCTTAGGCCAGGCAGAACCTGTGGCGGCTGGCGTGTTGTGTTTTTTTTTTCCATTGATGCCTATCTTGTGGTGTCAACTTCGATGTTTTGGACATCTTGGTCCGTCATAATCTTTTGTCTAAGAAAATCAAAATTTTATTAGGGCATTTCGCCCAACACAAGACCAGCAATAGGTTCTGGCACCTCATAGTCCTAGAGCATAGCTCGGAGATTTCCTGGTTCTCGAAAAAAAAATCTCGGGAATATGTTCCTCTTTGTACTTCGTTTTTGGTTGATTTTCTTCCTGTGGGCATTTGACTCTGTTCTTTAGTTGCAGATCGACGACGTTCCTGTTCCGTGCGTGATCGCTGTTGCCGGCCGCCGGGTCGTGGTCCTCACCCCGATCCCGATGCGCGGGTGGTTAGCGGCATTGCTTCGGCCCTAGATGTTCCTCCTGCGGGTTTTGGACTCTCTTCTCTTGCTCTGATTCTGCCGGGTCGTGGGTGCCTTTGTTTGAAGCTTCTCAATCTCTTCAAGCCACTTCTTACGGCCAGCTAGCTACAGGTTCGTTTGTTTTCAGACATTTACGCGGTCAATACAGTTCTTGGTAGTCAAATAAGCGTGTTACATTATTTGTTGCTAACAAATGTTTATCAATGTCAGTTTCATTCTTAATAATCTTGAGCGTTGCAAATTCGAAAAAACACTCACACCATGGGACCAATCTAGAACCGTACCAATTTCCAGCTTCCACCACACACAATTGCAAAACTACAACTTATCAGTCAACTGAACAAAGGGCCTGAACGTCTGAATCCTAGCAAGCCGCAGCACCACCAGAATTTCTAGATCAAAAGCAGAACATGAGATGAAACTGAGACAAATTTGACCAACAATCAATTCGGAACCTTCCCTAGTGATTGCCCAAAGTAACCCAATAATCACACACACCAGAGTTTGCAGGCAACAAGGTCCAAAACGGGTGGATGGACACAGCCGAACCTGTCAAGCGCACCAATCAAGTTTACACCAACGTCTCAGATTTTCACGCCACAAACGTGTTTTCAGTAAACTAACATACAAATTTCCAGTGCAAGCAACAACTGTTTCTAATTTACAGCAATTTCCTAGCTTTCCACGTCACAAGTATACATTGTTCTTTTGACGCAAAGCAACTGCAACTTCAACTAGTAGACGTTCTTCACTAACATGATCCTGGGAAGGCCTTGCTACCGCAGTGTGGCACCCAACATAATCATCCCGGCGCCAGTAGGTAAGGTCATACTTAGTTGCTCACAGCAGGGCGCGCACGGCGCACATAAACACGGCCATACTTGGCCAAACGAGTGAGTGAGCGGCGCCTGTAAACAAGGCCAAACATGACATCATCGCGGAGTAGCTTATCTTGGATTTTGAATTGAGGATAGTTGGCTTGAAACTTTGTGAGATCTTCCCATGTTGCTGCTGAATAGGGGCAGCCAGGCCATTTCACCAGTACCTCCCGCACTCCGAGAGAAGTTCTTGACGCAAGGACCTGTTGTGGAGGCAGCAACGGCAGCTCGGTTGGCGGATCTCCATTGAAAGGCTTCAGCTGGCTTACATGGAAATCTCTATCAAGGAGTGCACACTGGGGAAGCTTCAGCCTATACATCCTGTCGAGATTCTTCTCAGCCACAGGGTAAGGCCCATAGAAACTAGGAGGGAGCTTCTTTCTGGATGGTGCAAAATCGTGATCGAGGCAGACATACACCCACTGGCCGACGGCAAATTCATCTCCTGCCCTTTTCTTTCCCTTATTTTTGTCTTCAGTGGCATGCAGCGTCGCGCATAGTTCCCTTGGTTCTCTTGTTTTCCGATCGAATCCTCTTACACAAATATATCCTGCACAAAATTACAACATAAAGGAGCTGTAATTCACAAATGAGGGAACCTCCGTTAGTTCTCTTTCATGCTAGGTGATACGCATATTGTTTAGGTGCTACGCCATCTAACTAACTTTTGCCTTTTCACATCATATCCAGAAAGTTGTAAAGCGGGGTGTCTGTCCGCCAGCTACTCCCCTATATTAGGGTTTTCTTTTCTTGGGTCAAGTTGTAAGGCGGGGTGTCTGCCCTCTCGGGGACTTGTAAATATAACCTTCTTATCTATCAATGCATGGGCTTTTATGTTTTCAAGAAAAAAATCATATCCAGAAAGAAAAAGAAAAAGAAAAAGAGACATCCATAAAGTGCGGTTTCTTCATTTTGATCAAATATGTCATGAAGATTCTTAAATAGCTAAAACATTGTTACCATTCTTGAAGCAGTCTTGAATTTTTGGGTAGGTTAGGCCTGAAATTGACAAGAATATGCATTTGTTAGTATCAGTAAGTGATTGCACAATTTCATTGATCAGAATAAGATATATATATACACACCTTGTGTGATCGAATGTATTGATGAACCCATATATACAGTGCATCTCTCCAGGTGCCAGATACTTTTTCTAGGAACCGTTACTGGTAAACTGCTAGATGAGTCATCTGCGAACACCTATGTATAAACGATATTTTTGATTGCTTAGTATATCTAGCTAGCTAGCATGTCTGATCTGGCATCATATCATACTTAACTAGTAAATGTACAACGTCACGACAGAGCAGAAAATAAATTGAAGGGTGCATATACCTCATTGTTCTGGAAGTAGGTACCATCCAATGGGAAGTTTCCGCGGTTTGCTGTCCGACAGGGTATCTTATGCATTAATTAAGAGAGAACAAAGTTAGTGTCGAAAAACGTTGGAGAGCTTAATCGCGTGGTCGTAAAACTCTAAGCATTAGAATCAGACGCTGCAAGATCCAGAGACATGCTTACATCGTAAGAGCAAGGAACAGTAATTGCTAAATACCAGTTCAGAGGTTACAATTATAAATTATTGCTAAATACCGCTTCTTTTAGGAATGATCCGGGGTTTGAGACACCAGATAATAGTATCCCATTCGCTTTAGATGTTCTTTTGATAGCACTAGAAAAAATGGTGGTTTTTGTATAAAGAGTTAAGACTTAAGACTTATAGGTAATGTAACAATTTCTATACTTACTACCTTTGAGATTAGTACTGAGAGTTGAATGGTTTGTTCAGAATAGATCTAGTTTCAAAATTCCTTTACGTCATGTTAACTAACAGTAATTTATACAAACATTCCTAAACATCTTACTCCTTAATTATCTAGTTACATAACATTATCCTTTATAGCAAACTATTTAACAGTTCTTCTATACAAGTATGTTCCAAGTGAGTGCTCACCAGAACTGTGCCTTTCACTGAGTAATCATCGTCGTTGCATGAAGGAGTAAGAACCAGAAGATAAGGCACGCGATCTCCCTCAACTTTCTTATCAAACTGAAATAAGAAATGCATGTAGCAAAAAATATATATTAAATATACTCCCAGACAATCAAAGTAATGACTCTAATTTTCCATCTTCTATCTTTTACGTATGTATTCTAATACTCCCTCCGATCCATAATAAGTGTCGAGGTTTTAATTAGTTCATTTTAGCTCAAATTTGAACAAAAAACCTGACACCTTTTATGGATCAGAGGGGGCAGTAAAAACCAGACCTGTTCCAAGACTTTATGGTCATCTGGGAGCTTGAACCTGCAAATAATATAAAGCATGTCAAGCTTAGGGGCGCAAAGAAAATTTGCAAAGATAAAAATTATATTGTTGCATACGCATGGTGTTCAGTCCTCAGGCGGTATACGGTTTTCAGTTGTGGTCTTGTTCGCACCATCTCTTTTCTGTTTTCTGGTTTCCAAAAGCCAAAACATCTGTATGCTTTAGCTTGGTAATATGCTTCTGCCGCATCTTCAATGTCAGAAAGTTGATCGTTGTGCTCTTCATACTCCGGACTTGGCGGAATTTCGATAATGGGCTCATAGTTATCAGAAAGTTGATCGTTAAGATCTTCATACTCCGGACTTGATGGAATTTCGATAATGGGCTCATAGTTATATGCACGGTTAGTGTTCCCATGAATAACCAAGCTTGTATGGTCTTCACCATATTCAAGCTCAGGAGTCACTATAGGAGGAAGTGTAGGACGGACTTTTTCTCTGCAGCAACAAAATTAACAACCATGTCACATGTCATTGCTCAGTATCTCCCTTCATAATTAGTTCCCTCTTGTCCCTCGTATCAGAAAGTGAAACATACCTGGAATTGTTGTACTTGCATTTTGCACGGAAAGGACAATCAGTGCATTTTGGTGTTTTCTTTCTGCATATTACCTGCAGAATGATATCTATCATCATCTGAACTCAATCTTATAAAAACTATTGTGGTTAAAACCCGCAATTTGGAAAAGCAATGTTAGCGCCGCATATCTAAGCAATCACTATGAATCTAATAACTAGTAAAGTACCTTTCCAAATGTAATCATTCCACAGTGCAGTATGTACCTGTTCAAAATGATAAGGTTTCTAGATATATGAAAATTGTCATGACGGAATACATTTGATATAAATCACAACACTTACAATTTTTCCTTGTCCATGGTGCACAACCGGGGCCACAGGTATTTCTGCACATCACGCAGCAGTGGATATCTTGAACAAACAAAAGTGAAGGCCAATGTAAGCAATCATCATACTTGTATTATTACTATCTCATCGTATACTCAAATGAGTCAAATCTTACTCGTCAACTAGATGAAAAATGTCCTCCTCAAGATCTGACCACGGCGTTTCGAGTTCAACCCAGCCTAGCCTGACGGCTATACGACAGACATTAACATCTACCTGAAATACAAATTGCAGTTCAAATGCACAAGACTGGGTAGATTTAGTTCATCCATGAAACACACGTAGAACTTACTGGAAACGCACGGTGCCCTAGGGTGAGAAGACGAATGCAACCGACACTTTTTTCGCCAATCCCATGTATACCTAGTAAGAATTTTCTGGTAGCCAAGAAAAACTAAATTAAAATAAGTTTAGTAGAACTAATAATTAATGCAAGTTTGATAATGATATTCTTCATCCAATATTATTTGGTGTGTCTACTTGTAGTAAAGAGGTTATTTGATATTCCAACATGCATAAAAACAAGAACTAAACCACTGCTTGCTTCAAATGGCAGATGGGTTCAATAACAAGAAAACAAAGAACACACAATTTGATTTTAAGAAATACAAGATTATGATATATGGTCATACTGAGCATTGTACGGAGACAGATATCTCAGCCACTCCAGGTTATAGCTTCCATGGTTAGTCTTTAAGAGCTTTAGAAATTCCTGTAAGAAGTTCAAATAAGTATGCATCAGATTCAGAAAACTAAACAAGATCAATTAATCGTACTTTAAATGATATTTTTTTCTAAATGATGTAATAATTCAACTAGTACTTCCTTGAATTTATAGTATGGCTAAAAATAGTAGTATCGAAGGCTAATCACATTGATTTGCTAAAAACATAGAATATGGTAGTATTTACAAACATATTTGTTTGACCAAGATACCCAAACATACTCCTGCTACAAAAATGTTGTGATAAAATTACAGTTGTAGAAATAAGTAAAGTAAGTATTTCAATAACATATTACCTGCATCCTCTCTGCAATGTTTAGCTGTTGGCCCCTGCACGCAATCGTGTCTGCAACCACGTACACTGATGCATCTAGTACAGCTTGCCAATCTACTTTGTCAGGGATTGGGGTGACTCTACTTATGTCAGAGCTTCTATATATCTCCTTCCTAAGCGCCTCCCAGTCCACTTTCTCACTTTCTATTGTTGCTTTTTTCTTTTTTGCATTAATTCTAGTTCTATTATTGGCAGGAACTAACGCACCATGATGAGGAGTCAAATTGAAGCTTTCATTGAGATGACCTATTAAAGCCACATGTTGAGTATTTTCTTGTGGCTTGTTTGGAAACTTGGCCTCCAGGAACATAAAGGCATTGCTGTATATAGAAAAAGGGTAATGGACATCCATGAAATGTGCAAGAGATGAATTAATAGAAGGTGAATATAGTGGAATACCATCCAGTTTTACCTTGACAAATGGTCGCCAGCATTTTGCGTTAGAAATGCACCCATCACCGAATCAATGACTGATCCTCCCCACGGACGCAAATTTCTTGGTCCTAACACACACACACACACACAAAAGACAGTGATAAGAAGAAAGAAGAACTGCAAATAGTGTCGTAATAGTGTAGCGCTGTTTTACTATACAACTCACCATTTACTACCTACAATCAATACACTATTTCACCATGAATAGTATGTTTTTTTCTGTTTAGATAATAAGCTAATAATGTGCGATGGGCGAGTCATCTGGATCGCACAAAATTATAAAAGGTCGGTTGGCGAAGGTAAATTCGTGGTTTCATAGTCAAGAAGAAGTGAATTAATAGAACAAATTGTGGAGTGAAACGGTTTTTTTTTTTTTTTGCGAATCTGAAACGGTTAATAAAATTCCACACGAAATAACGACCTACATTGCAAAGCAAATTAGAAGCGCGCATTCTTCTGAAGGAAATTTCATTTAGGTCACTCAATTAATAATGAGATGAACACGTGTCCAATTTATAGGAAAAATAATACGTAAGAAAATGTAAGAGGAGAGTACCGAACAAATCGTGCATGTGAGCGATAAACTCATCCGCGCGTCGCTCGTAGTCTCGCCGGATTTCATCCCACTCGGGCCCGCTCCCTATGTCGAACCCTTCGAAATCGTTGCTGGTGCTTTTCTCCCACTCCACGAGAGCCGCATGGGCTCTTTTCGTCTCGGCGTTGAGGCCTATCACTTTGAGCTTGGGTCTCTTGCGCTTGACTCCTATGGGCACCAACGCAGAAGAGGTCTCTTCGAAAGGAACGATAGCGAGTTGTCCACTTCCTCGTTTCCTCTTCTTCCCTGCAAGGGAACCATCTTTGGTGCTGCTCGCCGGCTTGCGCTTCACCGTCTTGCGCCTCACCGGCTTCGGTGGTGCTGGGTTCATGGGATCTACTTTTACTACCTTCAATTTAAGACAGTCCTGAGTGGTGGACTTCTTTCTGGATCTCCGTATGGTATGCTCCAGTTTAACCGGCGTACGCATAGAAGAAGAAGAAGCGCTGGCACGAGGAGTCTTGCCAGCCATGGCTTCTTCTGGCGGTGCGGTCTTGTAAGAGTGGCGACTCTCATGCGGCGGTTTCGCCGTGAACACATAGCCAAGGCCAGTGGCTTGGTGTTCTGGCGTCATCGGAGGCCCTGCTCCATAGAGAGAGAGAGAGAGAGAGAGAGAGAAAATTTAGAATCGTAAACACATAGTACTACACTACACACGCAGCAGCAAGCAACTCGGGTTGATGCATGGATCGATGAACACGAGATTAGTCATATACGTAAGAACGGATTCAAATGAAAGCACCCACGTACGTACCATGATCTCGTGGTAGAGGCGAGGCCGAAGCCGAGGCCCGACGTCGAGGCCGAAGCCCATAGAGATTATCCATCACGTACTGTTCCGAAACCGCTCGATCGAGGCTGTGCTTGTTCGTGAGGGGAGAAGATTGAGACGGGCGATGGAAGTGAGAAGCGAGAAGTAGAGGCGATGGTTTCCTTTTGTAAACAAATCTGGGACGACTCCGATTCTATAGCTCTTATCTTCCTTTTTGAAACTCCCAAACGTATAGTAACTGCTCGTCCGATTATAACGTAACGGCACGGGGGTATATGCAGATTCGTATCACAATGCCGAGTGTGCAACTGCACAGCCACCCCGGCCAACTGATTAGGGGCCCATAATTTCTACCATTTAGTAACATAATTAAGAGAATAATGAAATCGACAATTTACAACGGTAACTGCTCGCCGCTCGCTCCTACTCCCTCTGCATGTGAACTTTTAATTTGCACGTATAACAAATTCAGTGAATTGTCCACGCTTATCGCACGGCGGACTGGGAGATAGAGTGCTCCATAGTAATATTTTTTCTCTCCTATTAAGGGCATGCATCTCCACCAACGGCCCACCATATAGTATCCGGCAACAGCGTCCGAAAAACATTTTAGGGGCACATACCATGAATTTAGGAGAGCCTGCCCACACCGGGCCTCCTAAATAATTTTCCAAAAGAAAAACAAAAGTACGAAATGGGAAAAATCCATTCAAACTTTTATGTTTGTACAAGGTTTGAACGAACTTAAACTAAAACCTAAACCATTGATTCAGTCGCGGAGGTCGAAAGAGCTTCAGTCGAGGTTGCTGGCATCGTTGTTCGCCATTGTCGACGTTCTCATTCAAGAAGGAGGGCAAGAACCTGATGGACTCCCCGACGTCAACATCGATGACAATGTCATTGTCTTGCACCGAGCACCACTTGGAAAACTATTCTTCACTGGCGGCACGTTGTTGGTAGAGCGTGCCCACACCTTGCTGAGCCCCGGCATGTCGGCCGGGTCATCGAAGGCACGTAGAGCCGCTTTCAAACATAAATACTCCGCGACACAGTCTGACTTCTCCTTCTTCGGCGGCGATGTTGCCTACTTCTTGTCGGGCGCCGGAGAAAGAGGTGCGCCCGAGGCTGCCCCGCCTCCTTCTCCGTCTTAGAAGGAGTGGCTTTGTCTTCAAGATGAGAAATGCCTCCCAGAAGATGACGCCATGTAACGACCCGAAAAAACCCTAACAATAGATTTTCTCCCGCTGCTTGTTTTTTTTTCGTTTCGTTCCAAAAGCCATAGTCATCATGCATGCATCATAAACATGTTTTGACAAAAAAATATAAACCCTATTTCAATATTTTTTCCTCACATATCGTTTATTTAATAAACCCTCCTCTTGTCTTTCTTTTAACAAAAACCCTAAAAAAAACAAAACAATCAAAACAAACAAAAATTACATTTTGTTTCTCTCTCACACCTCTGGTTGAATTCAAAATTGAGTTGAAATTCAATCCTTTTTCTTAACTAGTTTTCAAATCAAACAAAGAAGGAAAAGGTTTTAAAAGAAAACCCAATCCCTGGGCCTCTCTCTCTCTCCCTGGCCCAGTTTTTCTCTCCCTCCCTTCTTTTCCAACGGCCCACTCTCTCTTACCCCTCTTCTTCCTCTGGCCCAGCCTAGCCCGCAGCGAAACTGTATGTGCCACCGTGTTGTCGTCTTCATCAGCACGAGCATCGCGTGAGCCCCTCTGTCGACGTCATGAGCGCACCCACACCACCACCTCATCCTCACCTGCTTCCTCCCATCTCCCTTAAAGCCACACCGAAACCTAGCGCCCACCAACCCTTCTCCATGTCCCTCGCGCCGCCGGCAACTTCTCCCTATCTTCCTTTTTCTTCCACAACCGGAGCCATCCCGCAGCAATCACCATGGCACCGCCACTTCCGACCACCCCGCGCCCAACCACTGGTACCTGGAGATGCGCCTCCATGTCCTCTCCACACCTCTGCAAGGAATTGGCCTAGGAGCATGTCAATCATTGCCATTTTCGCCGTTTTTTCTACAACCCCGACGACATTTTTCTTCGATTCCGGCGACCACCGTCCACCTACGGAACCGGTGCTTGCACGTCAAGCTTCAGGGTGAGCTCCTGCACCTCCTAGAAAACCCCTTTTCCTTCTTTGTTGTCTGCTTGTCCACTTCACTGTGGTGATCGTCGCCGCTTCCGCAGAACCTCGCCGCCGGCAACGCTACGGTGGTCTCTAGGTGACGGTGCCGCATCCATATGGTCCGCGCTGACAAGACACATCGATCGCCCGCACGCGTGCTTTCTGGAACCTTCTACATTGACCGCGCGGAAACACACCATCCGTCGGTGGTCACCGCCGTACGCCGCGCGCGCAGGTTGCCACGCTGGCCGCCACGTCATCATCGGGTCCACTCAACAGCCTCAGGGCTTGCCCCCCACCCGGTGAGAAATCTTTCCCATATCCAGATCTTGAATCTTTGAACTTAGCCCCTGCAGCTTGTTCTATCTAACCTGTGGTACCTAGATCTAAAGGTTTTCTGGAAAACCCGATCCTGAGTAGAAACACCACTTCTAGTGCTTATTGCATAAGCATGTTTTTCCCTAGAAGCATTAACTAGCAAATCTTTTTGCACTCTAGTGATCTGATCAATTTGAGTTTGAACCATATGGAAATGTTTAATAAGCATTCTAACATCATTAGAGGTTCTTTCCACAATATCATGCAAATTATTAATAGCTCTAGAATTTTCCATTAGATGATTTTGCACTCTCATATTAAAGTTATCTTGATTAGCAATATAATTATCAAATTCATCTAAGCATTGATCAGGAGGTTTGGAGTAGGGAATATCTCTATTATCAAAACGTTGGAGAGAGTGTACCTCAATAGTGGATGGATGAGGAATTGGCTTACATAATTCTTCTATAGGTGGTAGATTCTTCACATCTTCAGATTTAATACCCTTCTCCTTAAGAGATTTCTTGGCTTCCCTCATCACTTCATCATTGAATTCAATCATCATAATTTTGGATTATTTTGGCTAATAATTCCTCAGCTTCAGCAGGAGTTCTTTTCCTGAAAACACAACCAGCACAACTATCCAGGTATGTCCTAGACTCAACAGCTAGTCCGATGAGGACATCCCAACCGAACTACTACCTCCCTCATTGCAAGATGAAGATGATGTTGTTGTGAAGCTCAAGTCCAATGAAGTTAGGATTGGACCTATGACAAGAGCTTGTGCAAAGCTACTAAAACAACAGGTGAACTTGTTCTTAAACGATACTTTGATTGATGAGAATTTTATACTACCTCAGTTCTTTGACTTGTGTATGATCAGGTACGAGGATAAAGTAAGCATCGCACGAGAAGGAGGAGAACAGCTGGACATGGTGCTGGACATGAAGACATCCCATGGAAGCGCGAGGGACGAGAGGGAGGCATGCGCGAAGGAGGAAGAAGAAGTCCAGGCCAGTGCTACGCTCGGCGCGACCGGCCGCCATGCCGGTTGATACGTCTCAAACGTATCTATAATTTCATATGTTCCATGCTAGTTTTATGACAATACCTACATGCTTTATTCATACTTTATATCGTTTTGATGCATTTTCCGGAACTAACCTATTAACAAGATGCCGAAGTGCCAGTTCCGTTTTCTGTCGTTTTTGGTTTCGAAATCTTACACAGGAAATATTCTCGGAATTGGACGAAATTAATGCCCACGATCTTATTTTCCACGGAAGCTTCCAGAGAGCCAGAGAGGGACCAGAGGGGAGCCCTGGGGGCCCCACCCCACATGGCGGCGCAGCCAAAAGGGGGGGCGTGCCAGCCTATGGGGGGCCACCCCCTGGCTCCTCCGAGGCTGCCCTTCCGCCTATAAACTCTCTCCGCCTCGAAAACCCTAAATCAATAAGCCACGAGACGAGAAAAGTTACGCAGCCGCCGCCATCGCGAAGCCAAGTTCGGGGGACAGAAGTCTCTGTTCCGGCACGCCGCCGGGATGGGGAAGTGCCCCCGGAATCCATCTCCATCGACACCACCGCCATCTTCATCGCCGTTGCTGTCTCCCATGATGAGGAGGGAGTAGTTCTCCCCCGAGGCCGAGGGCTCTACCGGTAGCTATGTGGTTCATCTCTCTCTCCCATGATGTGATCTATATGAATGTGTAGATGTTACTCTTGTCTATTATGCTCTAGAAGTTACTTAAATATGAACTACGTATGTTGTGGAGCTTGTTAACTCCGGCTTGAGGGAGCTCTTGTAGCCCTACACAATGAATGGTGTTTGTCATCCAACAAGACAGTGTTTGAGAGTAATACTTATGTGTTCATCTATGTGATCGTGAGCTTTGCAATCTTGATGTCTTATGTTATTCAAGTGGATTTTACTTATGTGATCTCCGGAGACTCCTTGTCCCACGTGTGTAAATGTGACAGTGTGTGCACCGTGTGGGTCTCTTAGGCTATATTTCACATAATACTTGTTCACTGGGTTATGATTTGAGTTGGATGTCTCTATGAAATTGTGGTGTGTTAGTACCTCCTATGAATGCTCAAAGTGACAACGTGGGGTGTTTATTAGTACTTGGGAATACATCTTTAAGGTTTGCTTTGCAGCCCTACACGGTGAATTAGTGTTCGTTATCCCGCCAGAGAGTAATTCGGAATAGCATAGTGAAGTGCTTATTTATATTCAATTATGATTGCAATGTTGAGAGTGTCCACTAGTGAAAGTAGGATCCCTAGGCCTTGTTTCCAATACTGCAAACACCGCTTACTTACTGTTCTAATCGCATGTTTACTTGCTGCAATATTTACTTCATATCGCAATTACCATCTACCACCATCTATATCATCTGCGTTTTAATATCTCTTCGCCGAACTAGTGCACCTATACATCTGACAAGTGTATTGGGTGTGTTGGGGACACAAGAGACTTCTTGTATCTTAATTGCAGGGTTGCTTGAGAGGAATATCTTTGACCTCTACCTCCCTGAGTTCGATAAACCTTGGGTGATTCACTTAAGGGAAACTTGCTGCTATCCTACAAACCTCTGCTCTTGGAGGCCCAACACTGTCTACAAGAATAGAAGCACACGTAGACATCAAGCTATTTTCTGGCGCCGTTGCCGGGGAGGTAAGGTAAAAGGTATTCACATCCTCCGACTACTAAGCTATTTCCTAGCACTATTGCCGGTGTATGAGTGCTCGAAGGTATCTCCTTTAGATCCTGCAATTATATCTTTTTGTCTCTTGTTTTTATTTTCACTAGTTAGGCTTAATGGAAAACAACAACAAAAAATTAGAGAACTTTATGAACTTTATATTGAATTAGGACATGATGTGTTTGAAGAGAGAATTAAAAAACCCATGGAACTTTGTTTGCAAAATAGTTGTAGCAATGTTATTAGCATGAACTCTTTGAACACTATTATTGCGAATGCTATGGAAGAATTTAAGCTTGGGGAAGCTGGTTTTGAGGAGCATGATATTTTTAGTCCCCCAAGCATGGAGGAGAAAATTTACTTTGATGATACTTTGCCTCCCATTTATGATGATTACAATGATGAATATGATATTTTCAGTCCACCTACTATTGAGGAGAAAATTAATTATGATTACAATATGCCTCCTATATATGATGATTATGGTGATGAGAATAATAATGATAGCTATTTTATTGAATTTGCTCCCACTACAATTAATAGTAATGATTATGCTTATGTGGAGAGTAATAATTTTATGCATGTAGCTCATGATAAGAATGTTTCATGTGATAGTTATATTGTTGAGTTTGTTCATGATGCTACTGAAAGTTATTATGAGAGAGGGAAACATGGTTATATGCATCTTAATAATATTAAGTTTCCCTCTTTATGTTGAGAATATTGAAGTTGCGCTTGTGTTGCCTTTCTATGCTTGTTGCATTATGCTTACATGACTTGTTTATTTACAAGATTCCTTTTCATAGGAAGTGGGTTAGGCTTAAATGTGTTTTGAATTTTCTTCTTGATGCTCCTTTTGCTTCATTTTCTATTTTTCATGTGAGCATCATTAAAATTACTGAGCCCATCTTAATGGCTGTAAAGAAAGCACTTCTTGGGAGATAACTCATGTGTTTATTTTGCTACTGTTTTGTTGTGTCTTGGGAGTTGTTACTACTGTAGAAACCTCTCCTTATCTTTATTTTATTGCATTGTTGTGCCGAGTGAAGTCTCTAATAGAAAGTTGATACTAGAATTGGATTGCTGCGCAGAAACAGATTTCTACCTGTCACGAATTTGCGTAGATCTCTCTGTAGAAAAATCAAAAACTTCTGCCAATTTACGTGCGTGATCCTCAGATATGTACGCAACTTTCATTAGTTTTGAGCTTTTTCATCTGAGCCTGTTAAGTGCCCCAGAAAAATTCGTCTTTACGGACTGTTCTGTTTTGACAGATTCTGCCTTTTATTTCACATTGCCTGTTTTGCTATGTTTGATGGATTTCTTTGTTCCATTAACTTTCAGTAGCTTTGGGCAATGTCCAGAAGTGTTAAGAATGATTATGTCACCTCTGAATATGTGAATTTTTGATTATGCACTAACCCTGTAATGAGTTTGTTTTGAGTTTGGTGTGGAGGAAGTTTTCAAGGATCAAGAGAGGAGGATGATACAATATGATCAAGAAGAGTGAAAAGTCTAAGCTTGGGGATGCCCCCGTGGTTCATCCCTGCATATTTCAAGAAGACTCAAGCATCTAAGCTTGGGGATGCCCAAGGCATCCCCTTGTTCATCGACAACTTATCAGGTCACTTCTAGTGAAACTATATTTTTATTCCATCACATCTTATGTACTTTACTTGGAGCGTCTGTTTGCTTTTATTTTTGTTTTTGTTTGAATAAACTCGGATCCTAGCATTCTTTGTGTGGGAGAAAGACACGCTCCGCTGTTTCATATGAACACTGGTGTTCTTAGCTTTACTTTTAATGTTCATGGCGAAGGTTGAAACCGCTTCGTTCATTGTTATATGGTTGGAAACGAGAAAATGCTTCATGTGGAAAATGGTATATTGTCTTGAATAATTTGATACTTGGCAATTGTTGTGCTCAAATAGATCATGTTTAAGCTCTTGCATCATGTACTTTGCACCTATTAATGAAGAACTACCATAGAGCTTGTTGAAATTTGGTTTGCATGATTGGTCTCTGTAAGGTCTAGATATTTTCTGGTGAAGTGTTTGAACAACAATGAAGACAGTGTAGAGTCTTATAATGCTTGCAATATGTTCTTATGTAAGTTTTGCTGTACCGGTTCATACTTGTGTTTGATGCAAACAACCTTGCTAGCTAAAGCCTTGTACTGAGAGGAAATACTTCTCGTGCATCCAAAACCTTGAGCCAAAACCTATGCCATTTGTGTCCACCATACCTACCTACTATGTGGTATTTTTCTGCCATTCCAAGTAAATACTTCATGTGCTACCTTTAAACAATTCAAAAGTTATTATCTCTTATTTGTGTCAATGTTTTATAGCTCATGAGGAAGTATGTGGTGTTTTATCTTTCGATCTTGTCATTTACTTCGACGGACTTTCACCAATGGACTAGTGGCTCATCCGCTTATCCAATAATTTTGCAAAAAGTGCTGGCAATGGGGTTCCCAGCCCCAATTAATTAACTTGCATTAATGATTCTCTTCATATGCTTTGCCCTGATCAATCAGTAAGCAACTTAATTTTGCAAAAAAAAGAAAAAAAAAGACACTCCTCCATGGTATGAGAATGTTGGAAGGCACCCGAGGATTCGGTTAGCCATGGCTTGTGTAAGCAAAAGGTTGGGAGGAGTGTCATCTATAAATAGTGAAACTAAAATACATGTGTAAACAAAAGATAAGAGGGATGATCTACCTTGCTGGTAGAGATAACGTCCTTCATGGGAGCCGCTCTTGAAAGTCTGGTTGATAAGGTAGTTAGAGTACCCGCTACCATTCGTTGACAACAAAAAACACCTCTCAAAACTTTACTTTTATGCTCTCTATATGATTTTAAAACTTGAAAAGCTCTAGCACATGATTTAATCCCTGCTTCCCTCTGCGAAGGGCCATTCTTTTACTTTATGTTGAGTCAGTTTACCTACTTCTTTCTATCTTAGAAGCAAACACTTGTGTCAACTGTGTGCATTAATTCTTACATGTTTACTTATTGCACTTGTTATATTGCTTTCTATTGACAACTATCCATGAGATATACATGTTACAAGTTGAAAGCAATTGCTGAAACTTAATCATCCTTTGTGTTGCTTCAATGCCTTTTACTTTGAATCTATTGCTTTATGAGTTAACTCTTATGCAAGACTTATTGATGCTTGTCTTGAAAGTACTATTCATGAAAAGTCTTTACTATATGATTCAGTTGTTTAATCATCATCTTTACCATTGCTTTGAATCACTTCATTCATCTCATATGCTTTACAATAATGTTGATCAAGATTATGTTGGTAGCATGTCACTTCAGAAATTATCCTTGTTATCGTTTACCTACTCGAGGGCGAGTAGGAACTAAGCTTGGGGATGCTTGATACATCTCAAACGTATCTATAATTTCTTATGTTCCATGCTAGTTTTATGACAATACCTACATGCTTTATTCATACTTTATATCGTTTTGATGCATTTTCCGGAACTAACCTATTAACAAGATGCCGAAGTGCCAGTTCCTGTTTTCTGCTGTTTTTGGTTTCAGAAATCTTACACAGGAAATATTCTCGGAATTGGACGAAATTAATGCCCACGATCTTATTTTCCACGGAAGCTTCCAGAGAGCCAGAGAGGGACCAGATGGGAGCCCTGGGGGCGCCACCCCACATGGCGGCGCGGCCAAGAGGGGGGGGGGGCGCCTGCCTATGGGGGCCACCCCTGGCTCCTCCGAGGCTACCCTTCCGCCTATAAAGTCTCTCCGCCTCGAAAACCCTAAATCAATAAGCCACGGGACGAGAAAAGTTACGCAGCCGACGCCATCGCGAAGCCAAGTTCGGGGGACAGAAGTCTCTGTTCCGGCACGCCGCCGGGACGGGGAAGTGCCCCCGGAATCCATCTCCATCGACACCACCGCCATCTTCATCGCCGTTGGTTGTCTCCCATGATGAGGAGGGAGTAGTTCTCCCCCGAGGCTGAGGGCTCTACCGGTAGCTATGTGGTTCATCTCTCTCTCCCATGATGTGATCTATATGAATGTGTAGATGTTACTCTTGTCTATTGTGCTCTAGAGGTTACTTAAATATGAACTCCGTATGTTGTGGAGCTTGTTAACTCCGGCTTGAGGGAGCTCTTGTAGCCCTACACAATGAATGGTGTTTGTCATCCAACAAGAGAGTGTTTGAGAGTAATACTTATGTGTTCATCTATGTGATCGTGAGCTTTGCAATCTAGATGTCTTATGTTATTCAAGTGGATTTAGTTATGTGATCTCCGGAGACTCCTTGTCCCACGTGTGTAAAGGTGATAGTGTGTGCACCGTGTGGGTCTCTTAGGCTATATTTCACAGAATACTTGTTCACTGGGTTATGATTTGAGTTGGATGTCTCTATGAAATTGTGGTGTGTTAGTACCTCCTATGAATGCTCAAAGTGACAGCGTGGGGTGTTTATTAGTACTTGGGAATACATCTTTAAGGTTTGCTTTGTAGCCCTACACGGTGAATTAGTGTTCGTTATCCCGCCAGAGAGTAATTCGGAATAGCATAGTGAAGTGCTTATTTATATTCAATTATGATTGAAATGTTGAGAGTGTCCACTAGTGAAAGTAGGATCCCTAGGCCTTGTTTCCAATACTGCAAACACCGCTTACTTACTTGTTCTACTCGCATGTTTACTTGCTGCAATATTTACTTCATATCGCAATTACCATCTACCACCATCTATATCATCTGCGTTTTAATATCTCTTCGCCGAACTAGTGCACCTATACATCTGACAAGTGTATTGGGTGTGTTGGGGACACAAGAGACTTCTTGTATCTTAATTGCAGGGTTGCTTGAGAGGAATATCTTTGACCTCTACCTCCCTGAGTTCGATAAACCTTGGATGATTCACTTAAGGGAAACTTGCTGCTGTCCTGCAAACCTCTTCTCTTGGAGGCCCAACACTGTCTACAAGAATAGAAGCACACGTAGACATCACCGGCCGGCCTGGTCCCACGCCCGGCCAAACCGTCTCCTAGGCCGGATGAGCTCGGCACCCGCCGGCTCCTGGACCGGTGCCATCCGGGCACTATCCAAGGAACCTGGCACCCCCGTCCGGTGCCAGCCCGGTCCCTGGCCCGGTCCAAACCGGACCGTCCGCCCCTGGCCCGGTCGACCGCCCCCCAGGCCGGCCGTGTCCGAGTCAATATCGACCAGATGCCGATCTGGGTCGGTTATTATTGTCATTTTTTCGACTTATGGTCGTCCTGAACCCCTATATAAGTGCCCAAGACGCCCCCATAATAGTTTTAGACCACGTTTAAGATAAACCCTAGTTCATAGTTGATTGCTTTGCAACTCTATTGAATATATACACCAATTCGCATCGATCTGGTGTTTTGCTACTGAAAGTTTTGTGTGATCTGCTGTTCCATTGGAAATTAGACGGTTGCAATTTACCGCTTCATGGTCGGCGGCTACATGCGCAAGTGTATGGAGTTGCGAATATCTTGCAGGGTTCAGAGCTGTTGAACTGGCGACAGGAATCAATCGAGAGACTTCGTCGGCGTCATACAAGTTATCTCCACCTCCTCATCGTGTTATCTTCACTGTGTTCATCGTGTGTTCATCACCACCACCGTGCTTACTGAGAAGATCGGGCAACCCCTTATCATAGTCCATTATGGAATATATCAAGAATTTAATTTTTAGCTAATGGATGTCTAGGTAGTGCTCTAATTAAAGAACAAAACCTTGCCCAAGATTCAGGCAATTTCTCTCCTTCTACCTGCACAAAGTCAAAGATTTTCTGCAAAGAAGAATGTTGAGCACTAGCAGGAAAATACTTCTGAAAGATAGCATTAATCAAACCAATAGGACTATCAATAGATCCAGGAGACAGATTGTCATACCAAGTTTTACTTGCACCTTTCAAAGAGAAAGGGAAAATTTTAGTGACAAAATAAGTGTGTTTCTTAATATCATCAGAGAATAAGTTGCTCAAACCAGAGAGCTCATTCATATGTCCCATAGCACTTTCATTTTCAGTACCACAAAAAGGTTCCTTCTCAACAATAGATATATAAGATAAATCCAGAGAGAAATCATAACCCTTATCTATATGTTTATGGGATATGTGGCAAACTTAGCATCAGGAAACAATTTATATCTAATAGCTCATCTTGCGAGAAAACTTATAATAGCGCTTGCACCTATAGTAGCATGACATTCTTTAATGAAGTCATCATCAAGTTCAATATAAGTTTCCTCAAGATCATCACTAGGACACTCTCTAGACTCAGGTGAACTAACAGGTGTAACAGTATTTTAATTAGGAATTTCAGTGTTTTCAATTTGTTTAGCTCTAGCAATTATAGTATCTAGGAAAGGATCTAATGAACCACTCTCACCAAGCACAGTAGAAGCATCATCAAAATTATTAGAAGCATTTTAAGATTCAGCAGAAGTAGC
Source organism: Lolium rigidum (assembly GCF_022539505.1). Lineage (NCBI taxonomy): Eukaryota > Viridiplantae > Streptophyta > Magnoliopsida > Poales > Poaceae > Lolium > Lolium rigidum. Next base: position 164,728,871 of record NC_061510.1, read on the forward strand.
AGTATGTGTAGCATGTGCATGTGGAGTAAGAAGCTTACTCATCACAGATGGCGAATCAAGAGCAACAGAGGTGTTCAGAGTTGTACCTCTTCTTGTAGTGGATGCAATATAAGGAATTTCTCTTCACGAGCTTTCCCCATAATAAATAAATTGCTGCGAACAGTATCACTTTCAAGTGGGCTTATAAATAAAACTATGCTCCCTGGCAACAGCGCCAGAAAATAGTCTTGATGACCCACAAGTATAGGGGATCGCAACAGTCTTCGAGGAAAGTAAAACCCAAATTTATTGATTCGACACAAGGGAAGCCAAAGAATATTTATAAAACTTAACATATGAGTTGTCAGTTCAGCTGCACCTAGAAATAGACTTGTTCGCAACAGTTTATCAGTAGTAACAGTTTTATAGCAGTAGCAGTAGTGAAGTAATAGCAGTAATAAAATAAAAACAGTAGCACAGTGATTGCAGTAGACATCAGGTTAAAATATTGTAGGCATAGGGATGGATGAACGGGCGCTGCATGGATACGATAATTCATATAATAAACAAGACATGGGCATTTGCAAGTAACAATGATAAAAGCATCCACGTACTAAGTAACCATAGGCGTGTGTTCCTATTTAGTCGTACGTGCTCGCAAGGAGAAACTTGCACGACATCTTTTGTCCCACCAGCCTGTTTGCAGCGGAGCCTCAAGGGAATCTACTGGTAATTAAGGTACTTCTTTCAATACAGCACCGAAGCAAAGCATTAACACTCTGTGAACACACGTGATCCTCACATCACAGCCATCCCTCCGGTTATCCCAATTGTTGTCACTTTGGGGCCTTGGGTTACGAACAACAATATGTGTACACAACTTGTAGGTAAGATAAAAAACAATAATTATCCTCATGAATCAATAACATGTTCAGATCTGAGATCATGGCACTCGGGCCCAAAGTGACAAGCATTAAGCACAACAAGTTGCAACAATGTTAAAAGTACTAGTAATGGATACTAGGCACCATGCCCCTAACAATCTTATAGCTATTACATGAATGATATCATCCAATCTCTACCATCCCCTTCAGCCTACAGTGGGGGAATTACTCACACATGGATGGGGGAATCATGGATGGTTGATGGAGATGCGTCGGTGATGATGATGGCGATGATCTCCTCCAATTCCCCGTCCCGGAAGGGTGCCAAAATGAAGTTTCTGGTTCCCAAATTGGGGTTTTCAGTGGTGGCGGAGTAGCGGAACTCTTTCTGGAAAAACGTCGAACCTCCCTCTGTTTTTTAGGTCATGGGCTTATATAGCCAGGACGAGGGGTCGAGGAGGTGCCCAAGGCGGCCACACCACCCCTAGGCGCAGCCACGGGGTGGCCCGCACCTAGGCATGGCGTGCCCCCCCCCCCGTGGCTCTTCTCCGTCTCGTCTTCTAGCTCCGTGAGTCTTCGGGTAAAATAGGGACTTTGCGATAATTTTCGGGGATTTTCCTGAAAGTTGGATTTGTCCACAAAAACGAGATACCAGAGCAATTCTGTTGAAAACAACATTAGTCCGTGTTAGTTGTATTCAAAACACACAAATTAGAGGGAAAACAACAGCAAAAGTGCTCGGGAAAGTAGATACGTTTTGGACGTATCACCATGCCATCAAAAAGAATTTAACAAGTGTTAAGAGAAATCTCTCTTTTACTGCTTTTATGGCTTATCCAGCCTGCCAGGGTTATGAGTATCTTGCTTCGTAGCTAGAGAAAGAAGATGCTATATAAGCTGGTTATAAGTGCATGCAATTGGGCAATGTTCCTAAGGTCATAATGCCAGATTTTTTGAAGCCACCTCCTATATAGATGCAGTTTGGACATTTTCAGTCTGCAACGATGGAGGTTGGGGAAGAGGAGATTGAGCGGGATGTGGTAACAGATTCGACTGCCAGTGGGCCACCTTAGGATTCTCATAGCTCGGCCCTTGATTCGGCCCAAGATCTTGCTTTTACTGCTATGATCGAGGAAATGATAGATCGTGTTTGGACTTGCGATCGTTGCCTCGGTTTTGCGCATGTTACCAAGGAATGTACTGGTACTTTGCTTTGAAAATCTTGTTACCGATACGGTCATGAAAAAAAGAGTGCGGGAGGAAGCCACCATCAATGTAAGGGTTGCCAAAGTTTTATCCAAAACTGGCAGTCCCGATTCATGCGCGGATGGACATCACATGAAGGAAATATTCCCTACTGGTTCGCCTCCTCTAGTTCCTTCCATAGGAAAACCCCCCTCTACTCCTCCGCTCCCTGGCAATTCCACCATGGCGAACTTCCCTGTTAATCCTCACCGCTTCACGCCACAAGGATTCTAGGTCCTCCAGCCCTAGGGAGCTGACAAGCGGCCATCTCGCATGTAAATTACGGCGGTGACTCCACCACCCTGCCGCCATGAGTCCTGGGCCATACCGCAACTAATGCCAAGGCCAGAAGGAGATGAGATCGACCAACTCCTTAACCAAGTACATGACCACATCGAAGGAAATCCACATTGGGATGTTGTTAACTTTGCGGAGAGTGTTGTGGGGCTTGGTTTGTTTCGCATGCGTGATAACTCGATTAGAGATCTTCTGGTTGAACAATGCTCACCACCTTGGTAATGGGCATATGGTCACCTTTGCTCGGCATGATGATGAGGGGGAGAACTTTAGATCCACTGCGTACACTCGATTGAGTTGGCTGATGATGCTAAACATGCCAATGGATTACCGCAATGAGGATTTCTTGCGTGACTTTGTTTGCGAATTCGGTAAAATGAGGGGCTGGATTCGGGAGGACCCAACTCCTGCTCGTACTCGGATAAGGTGTGCATATGGCAACACAAATGATATTCCTCGTTCTATTGTCGTCAGGGAGCCACACCACTATGGTGGTACTGTTGTTTCGTGGAGAGTGCCAGTTTACATCCTGACAAGTGAACTGATGGGATTCGTAGCATAGAAAACAAAAAATTTCCTACCGCAAGAACAAAACATAAGCCAAGATCTAATCTAGTAGACGGTAGCAACGAGGAGATTTAGAGACTAACCCTCGAAGATCGCAAAGCTTAACGAGATTAGATCTCGGGATGGATGTAGTCGATCACTTGCCGCTTGCAAAAGCGCGTAGAAGATATTGACGGTGCCACAATCGGGCAGCACCTCCGTACTCGGTCACACGTACAGTGTTGATGAAGACGACGTCCTCCTCCTCGTTCCAGTGGGAAGCGGAAGTAGTAGATCCTCCTCGGAATCCCGGCAGCACGACGGCGTGGTGGCGGTGGTGGTGGAGAACTCCGGCAGGGCTTCGCCTATGCGCTGCGGGAGTATTATGTGGAGGAGGGGCGCTAGGGTTTGGGGAGAGGCTAGGGTTTGGGGCGCCGACCTTGAGGGGGTGCGGCCAACTATGGCTTGTTGTGGCCGGATGACATAGGCATCCCCCAATGGGCCTGCCGAAGATGGTACCCGGGGTTTACTGAAGGCCCACAAGTCGAAGGATATGAAGTTCGGAAGCCCAGTTAGTGTTAAGGAAAGTTAGAGTTGTATTAGGAAATATAGAGACTTGTAATTTTACGGGACGGGTTAGAAACCCTCCCGGACTCTGTAACTTGTGTATTACGAATCCCTCGACTCCGCCTCCTATATAAGGGGGAGTCGAGGGACAAATAAAGGATCGAATCAATTGTCAACATAACCCTAGTTTCTGAATCGTCGAGTATTGATACGTCTCCAACGTACCTATAATTTCTGATGTTCCATGCTTATTTTATGACAATACTTACATGTTTTGCTTGCACTTTATAATGTTTTTATGCATTTTCCGGAACTAACCTATTAACGAGATGCCGAAGGGCCAGTTGCTGTTTTCTGTTGTTTTTGGTTCCAGAAAGGCTATTCGGGCAATATTCTCGGAATTCGACGAAATCAAGACCCAGGACCTTATTTTTCCCGGAACCTTCCAGAAAGTCAGAAGGGGACCAGAGGGGTGCTTGGGGGCCACCACACAACATGGCGGCACGGCCCCGGGCACAGGCGCGCCGGCCTATGAGGGGAGGCCCCGTGGCCCCTCCGACTCCGACTCTTCGCCTATTTAAGCCCCGGTGACCTAAAACCTCGATACCAATTGACGAAACTCCGAGAAAGACTCCGGGGCGCCGCCACCATCGCGAAACTCCAATTCGGGGGACAGAAGTCTCTGTTTCGGCACCCTGCCGGGACGGGGAAGTGCCCCCGGAAGCCATATCCATCAATGCCACCGCCTCCATCATGCTCCGTGAGTAGTTCCCCCATGGACTACGGGTTCTAGCTGTAGCTAGTTGGTACTCTCTCCCCCATGTACTTCAATACAATGATCTCATGAGCTGCCTTACATGATTGAGATTCATCTGATGTAATCGGTGTTGTGTTTGTTGGGATCCGATGGATTGTTACATTATGATTAGTCTATCTATAAAGTTTGTGAAGTTATTGTTGTCTGCAATCTTGTTGTGTTTAATGCTTGTCACTAGGGCCCGAGTGGCATGATCTTAGATTTAAGCTCTATACTTATTGCTTAGATTGTATCTACAAGTTGTATGCACATGTCTATGTCCGGAACCAAAGGCCCCAAAGTGACGAAATTGGGACAAGCTGGAGGGGAAGGCTTAGATATGAGGATCACATGTTTTCACGGAGTGTTAATGCTTTGCTCCGGTGCTCTATTAAAAGGAGTACCTTAATTTCCAGATGAGATTCCCTAGAGGCCCGGCTGCCACCGGCTGGTAGGACAAAAGATGTTGTACAAGTTTCTCATTGCGAGCACGTATGACTATATATGGAAAACATGCCTACATGATTAATAATCTTGATGTTCTGTCTTAATGCTATTTCAATCCTATCAATTGCCCAACTGTAATTTGTTCACCCAACACTTGTTATTGGAGAGTTACCACTAGTGTAGATAGCTGGGAACCCCGGTCCATCTGTCATCATCATATACTCGTTCTACATGTCATTGGAAGTAGTATCAACTATTTTATGGTGCCATTGCTCTCATATTACTGCTACTGCTGCTATGTTACTATTACTACTGCTCTCATATTACTACTGCTTTCACATCACCCCTGTTACTAGTGCTTTTCCAGGTGCAGCTGAATTGACAACTCAGTTGTTATGGCTTATAAGTATTCTTTACCTCCCCTTGTGTCGAATCAATAAATTTGGGTTTTACTTCCCTCGAAGACTATTTTTACGGCGCCGTTGCCGGGGAGGCATAGCTCTACTCATAAGTTGACCTGGGGAGTACACTCCACCTCTCTCTCTGTTTTATTTTATTTTGTTTTGCTTAGTTTACTTTTGTCTAGATTATTTGTGCTTAGTTTATTTCTGTCTAGTATTATTTTGCTTAGTTTACTTTTGTCCAGTTTGTTTTTGTCTTGTTTTATTTTCCTTGTATACCCAAAAATCCATAAAAATTTGAAAAACCGAAAAATTAAAAACTGTTGCTATGGAAGAACCCACAACCTATTTGGAGCTTATAGAATTATATAATAATTATAGAGAATCAAGAACGGGAAAAGTTATGAGTGCTGTGATAGAAAAGCTGAATACAATTGCTAAAATCTTGCTTAAACGCCATGATATAAATTGTTGCTCTAAACAGGATACTAAACATCTTAAATTTCAATGTGGCTTTAGTGAGGAAGTTTTAATTAAGAACTATAATTGGAATAGCTATCTTCATTTTGGGTTCGAAGAGGTAGAACAATTTGTCATATTTATGGGAGCCTCTGAGATAGAATCCTTCATTGCTAAAAATTATGAAACTTGTGTTGTTTGTAAGGACCTTAAAGATTATGTCTCTTCTATCCTTAATTTTTGCATAGAAAGTTACAGCAATAATCCTTAGATCATTGATTATAAAGAGAGACTCATTAATGCACAAGAATGCACTCACAATTTGCAGGATCCAGTGGAAGAAGAAATTGATGAACCTGAAAGCTCATTGGATGAAAAAGAGGAGGAAATTGATGAACTACGAAAGTTCATTGGATGAAAAAGAGGAGGAGAGTGATGAACAAAAGGAGGAAGAATGGATTAGCTGTAACACCCCATTTTTCAGAACCTGCATTTTTCCTACTGTTTTAAATTTTGGGCCAACAAAAACTTTTCATTTTATGATTGCATGAGTTTTTGATTGAGTTCATATGTGTTCTGGTCTTGAAAATTTCTTTAGGTTTATTAAAATTGGGGAGTTACCTTGGTTAATATTGGAACCCCATTTTAAGATCAGTAGGGTTTGAAACATTTTGTGATTGACTATGACCTTCACCACCATTTCTTTTCCCTTTACTAAAAACCCTAGCTTTTTGCTGTTGACCATCACCATCCTAATGAGGGGGAAACACCTCCCTCCCTTATTGGGAAAATGATATAGTATCACCTAGGGTTACACCAACACCACCCCATTTTGTTTATACTACTCCCATATTTTCCTTCATCTTGTGAAATTACACTTGGGACACACCATGGCACATGCAATGATATGGTCTCTTCTTTTTCTCCCCTGCCCTTTTTCTTCTCTCCCTTTTCTCTTTTGGTTTTTGGCCGAGAGACAAGAGGGGGAACTGTCCCCTCTCTTTTCTTTCTCTCTTCCCTCTCTTTTTCTTCTCTCGCCTTGGACCGTGGCCGACGCCACTCCCTCTCTCTACCCTGGCCCAACCCTACCTTGCACCACCCCCTCTCTTTCGGCCCAAAACACCACCAGCACCCCCTCCCGCGCCAAAACCCTAGCCACTAAACGCACGCGCGCGCCACGGTGGTCAAGCGACATGATGGCTCGACGCCTAGCTTCGCCCGCCATCACGCCTCGCCTGCCGTGCACCGCCTCGGCTCCCTCCCTTGCTGACACCCACGCCCGACGTCACCGCAGGGCCCACGCGTGACGCCAGCCCTCGCGCGCCCGTTGGCCGTCGCCACCGCCCACGCCACTACCGCGCCCCCGCCGCCTATAAAACCCGCCCAAACGCCACCCTCTCCCCTCGGCTCCCACCTCCACTACGCCGTTAGGCTGCCCCGCTACTCCCTCGGCTGCTCGAGCGGCGGCCGAGCCCTCGCTGCGACGCGCCCAGGCGCTCACCACGGTCACCGCGTGGGTGACGCGCAGGTGGTCACCGCCACGACGCCGCCGACGCCTCTCTCTTCTCTCCCTCGTCACCAGCACACCTCCTGCCTCTCCTAACCCCTCTCCGTTGCCCCTGCCTCGCAGATCTGCAGCGGAGCGACGACACCGACGACGCACCGGCGACGCCCGTGACGCCGAAGCCGCCAAGCCAGGCGACGTCGACGTGTCCGAGCTTCGCCAGGACATCCCCGAGCAGCACACCCTCACTGCCAACCCGTCTGCGTCAAGCCTCGCCATCGCCAGCCTCTGGTAAGCCGTCGCGCCGCCCCTTTCTCCCTCCGCGCCGGCGAGCGCCTCCGACGTCGCGCACGCGCCAGATCTGGGCCGTCGGATCCAGATCGGGCGGGCGCATGGCGCATGCACGGCCACGTCGGCGTGCATGGCCACGTCGGCCTACCTGGCCCGCCACGGGCCCCCGGCCTTTTTTCTTTTTCTTTTTCCACCAGCCACCGGAGAGCCCCACTGGGCCGGCCCATTCGGCACAGCATCTGCACGGCCCAGGGCGTTCCCGCCCTTTTCCTTTATTTGAAAATTTGTCAAACAAAAATTTAAAATGCAAATCTGCCTGTAAACTGTTTCGTTAATAAAATTTGTTTGGTAACTCTGATTGACATGATTCCAACTGCATTAGAACCAGTATGTAATTACCTTTCAGATGCCACTGGCCTTGTATTTTTAGGATTTTTGTACGATTTTTAAGGTATTAAACATGATCACTGTATTCTGGTTAGTATTTCTAATTCCTAAAATTGAAAAATAAATATTTTTGAATGATTCCAGTTGTGTTGATCTTGTATTGTTACTGTACATCTAGGAAAAATACCAGAAGCCTCTGTTAGTAATGTTTAGTCTCTGGTGATGATTGTATGTGTGTCACATGAAATGATAGGGTTAGAGTTTGATGTTTTTAATTGAACCTTGATGCATTGTTTATCAAAATGGCCAAATCCTGTTTGTTTTCTGCCAAATCACTCCCCTGCATACTTTCCCCTTTTATTTGTTACTCTTGGTTTTTGAATATATGTTGATTGTATGTATCGTTTACTTTGGCAACGCTAGATACGAACGAGGGAGAAGTTGAAGGGGAGGACTTTGGAGAAGGATTTGAGGAGGACCAGGGACAAGCCAACCAAGGCAAGCCATCTTTGAACTCTGAATGATGTGGTGTTGGATGTCATTTGTTGATATCCCTAAGCATCTTGTCTCTTTATGTGATGATCTCTCTATGTGGTCTATGTATGGTTGTAATAGGAATAGTTCCTTGTGGTGGTTTTTCATCTTGGTTCACACATGGGAGAGATGCATGGTGTCACGGCCATGCTATTTCCTTGGGTCTTCACAAGTGCTCAACCCGGGCATATACCACTCCTAATTTTAGTTTTACACCCCACCCCTACTTTGTTGAGTAATTAGGTATCAAAGTCTTGATGCTTGGTGTAATTCTCAAATTGAGAGAAGTATGCCGTGTACTCCCTTGAAAAATGGTTGGGTATTACAACTACTCCACTCAAGTAGAATTGTAGCACCACAAATCTGAAAGTTTGATCCACCCCCTTTGTTATCATCTTACATGCTTACCTTAAGCAAGTAGGACCCCCTTTTTATGTCACTTACCTATACCCTCTTGAGATAATGATCTACATCTCGGCCATGTTATTATAGTTGTTCCTACTCATGAAATTTTAGGATGGGAACCCCTCAAGGTTTACCTTGTTGTAAATGTTTATGAAAACCTTGGGTGTGTTAGCCCAAGTGTATGGTTTAAGAAAAACAAAGGATCTTGATAAGGATATTTGGGAAAGTGGTTTATGGTCTGTTCGTGGAACACCAAGGTGTTGTGGGAAAAACAGATGGTTTCTAAAAAGTGGCACTTGCGTATATGTGTACACCAGCCCAACTTTTATTCGCGCAACCACATTATCCAAAGTGGGCACGGGCTTAGTCCGTAGTCTGTTGAAGTTGGCATAAGCACCCTTCACACTCTCTAGGGAGGGTCAAGATGACCTCTGACGCCGGGTTGCGCTCTGGAGGAGGCAATACACTGTCTTAACTGATAGCCGGACGATTACTGAGGGTCCTCCGTTGTGGCGCCGGAGATACGCTCAAAAAGGAGGTATGCTGCCGGGGTGCGTGTAACACCCCAACTTTTACAACCTTGTTTAAGTGTCCAGAGTGCAAAAATCAGGGGGAACAATTTTTTTTTCTAAAGACTAATTAAGATGTTTTGCGTTGATCTGCTTGCACATGAATTGCATTGATCTGCTTGTTAATATGAATTGCTTTGATCTGCTTGTAGATAATTTACCTTGATCCGTTGGTTGAGATAGATTTTCTTGAGTTACCTCTCACCATAACCCTTCTAGGGGTAAAACCATCTTGCGACTCACTAACTAAAACCCTTCCATTTGTGAAACCATGAATGCACATACCTTGTGATCCTCCTTGTGATGCGCTTGAGCTCACCTATACTTTATTCAAGTTTGAAATTCATCTACTCCCTAACCCTTCTATATCTTGCACCTTTGACATCAACCTTGGCATAGCCCCAAATTTGGCTAAGTCCTAAAACTGGTTATCACATTCACTTTTGGAGACTCTAGCTATATTCATCCTTTGCCATCTGAGGCAAAGCATTTAGCCCTTGACCTACCTCTTCATGCGCACATCCCAACCCTACAAATGCCCTAGACCAGATCACTGATCTATCCCTTTATCCTTGATAGTTTTGAGGCCTAGTCAAAATTCTGTTTTGGTAGGCTTAAAAGACTTAAACTTTGGCGATTGATCCTTAATCACCCACGTGTGTTATAGGTGAACTCAAGGCATGGATCTCATATATGAAACTCCATATACAACTTCCACGTCATGCATGTGCCATGCAAGTCCTTCCACCTATATTTTCCACGTGACCTGATACCCTATCCATTGTTGCACCCCTAGACCCCATTTTCAACTTTACCTCTTGTTTTCTTTGATTCAAGTTTAATCTTTACAAAACCAAGAGTGGATATGCTGGCTACATTATGTAGTAATCATCTACCCTTGAGGAAATATTTTCCAAAATTGTTTTACCCGAAACCCTATTTTAAGATCCTTGTCTAATTCTCACTATAAAGCTATTTCTAGTTTTATCAAAACTTTTCAAGTTATTTTTCTCAAACAAAATAGGGGATGTGGGTGGTATTTTATATCATCTCATTTCACCCAAAAATAATTTCTAGAAATTATTTTATTTATTCTATTTTCTTTTTAACGAAATTCTTTGTAATGGTACATATGCCATTCCTCGTGTCTTATTAATGCGAGGAAAATCTACTATGCAATGTTAAGCAAAGTAGAAACTTTTTAAATTAAAAATATCCTTATTTCATTATCAAAATTTTGGAAAATCTAGTTCATTTTGATTTTCTTCAAGGTTGACTCAGCCCACCGTTAGTGATCCAATGTTGTGAAATTAAACCCCACATTGACATGGCATCTCCATTTCATCTAACAATCCTCTCGGATCTATCTACTACCATACTCCGTTTGGCAAACAAAATGGAAAAGAAGTAACAGCATGATACTATCATCACACTTCGTTTCTAGCTCTATCTCCCTAAACGTTTTCTAAGCATCATCAAGACCATCATTTTTGGCATCCATCACCAGCACTCAACCGTGGAAAACTTGCACTAATCCTTCGGCATTGTTTTGTCCATTTGTGCTCAGCTTTGGAGAGAGCCGGCCATGTCATGTTTTATCATCATGTGAACCAATCCCTCTCCTCTCCATATCTCTCACTTACTTTTGTTTTCTGATCACCACAACTCCACCACATGCACTCTCCAGCACGATCACCTCCCTCTCTTTTGGCTCGACCTGCTTGTCCTGGAGGCTCAGCTCTGTTCCCTCTCTCACGCTGACAACCTCCTGTTCCCTCCCCTAGCTTCTTAGGCCGCACACTCGTCAGATCCCACCCGTGATCACCCAGATGCGGCCAACCCTTCCCTCCGTTCACCCTGCTGCTTGTGCCGAGAATCCTGCGTGTCATCGACACTCGCTGCACCCCACTAAACCTCCTAGACACCTCCCTGGCTCCTCTCTCTCACTCCTTCTCTCTGACCCGCCGTGGTCACCCCCAATGGGCGACGAGCACGCGGCGTTGACACGGCCACAGTGGCGACCTCAACTCCTCGTGAATGTGCTCCTGGATGACCCTGAGGTGTTCTGGAGAGGGTCACGCGCCTCAGCGACATGAGCCACGCCGTCCCCTCCCATCATCTGCACGCCACCGTCGACGCCATGTCGAGTCGATCCGTCGAACGCCTGGCAGGCGTTCACTCTCCCGTCGCGTCTTCCCTCTCTGCCTCGCTGCAGGCCGACGCGCACTTGCGTCCAAGCCGTGGCATCGCTCCTCTGAGCTGCAGCGACGCCGCCCCGTTCGACCAACCGTCTGCCGCCGCTCTCTCCTTCGACGGTGCACGGACGCGGTGCACGGTGCACCGTGCGCATCCCTTTAAATAGCAGCACCGCACCCCTCCTGCCCGTCCCATTCGCCACCAGACTCCATTTCCCTCGCCAAATCACTCTCCCAGCGGAGAGGAGCGTAGCTCCAACCTGCTGTCCGCGAACACGCTCGACGTCTGCCGGAGACGGTCGAGTTTGCTGTCGGCCGCCGTCGCCATCTCTCCCCTTCTTCTCCCTCACTCGATGCCCCGCTGTTTCCTCCCTCTAACGCACCTTCGTGCATCTCCCAGGAACCTCTGTAGAGGACGCCGTGGTGAACAGCGCACTCGGAGTCGCCGTCGTCAAGCGCCCTGGCCAGCAACCTTCCGTCACGGACGCTGCTCACGCGTATCCACCTGCGCCGGCATCCGCATGTCCGCGTCGCGGAGAGGATGCTCCACGAGCTCCACGTCTCACCTGCAACGCCGCCATCGTCGACACCCCGCCGGTGAGCACCCCTCTGTCCCCGCCCTCATCTCCGTCGTCCGGGAGCTCTCGCGCGCCTATCTTCCGGCCGAGAAAAACACCGCCGCCTCCTTCCACGTCGCCGTCGTCGTTGCCTCCTAGCCACCCCCGGTGAGCCCAGCCTCTGTTCCGTCGTCGCGTCGCGGCGGCGCCGCTCGTTCCCGTCGTCGCGGAAGGAATGGCCTGGGGCCGTCCCCGAGTCCAACGGCCGCATGCAGCACGGCCCGTGCAGGGTTGCATGGCGGCGGGCCCCGCGTGTCGACGTGGTCGGCCACGTCCCTGGCCGTTTGAAGCGGCATCTCCCGCGCACGCCTGGACGAATCTGGGCCGGCCCACGATGGATCTGGGCAGATACGGTTGTTCCAGCCCAATTTCCCTTTTCCTATTAATTCTGAAAATACCTATCTGTGTAGATCTGTAGGTTTTGAAATGCCGTAAATTCCTAGATGACCCAAATTTGATGATTCAAATTTCTGTGTGCTCGCTAACAAAATCCTAACCACAAATAATTGCATGCATGTGCTTTTTGTAGGTATATCTGGCTATATAAATCTTGTTCTGAAATGTTACTGTATGGGTATTTTATTTAGTGTGGTAGTTGTACTGATCCTTTCTGCATGTGGTCAATTTTGTTGTGCTGTAGATGTGAGTACCTTTCTTTTGGCACTGGTCCCACTTTCATAAGCTTGCTGGTTATTGTTTGGTTCACAAATCAAATATCAACCAGAGAGCTATTCTGTGATTTTTAATTTGAAAACTACAAATGATTTTGGAGCAAACCCAAGGGATACTGGTAGATATCATGTTAGGGTATCTTTTTGCCAAAGGAAATAGTTTTCAGAGTGGTAGTTTAATTATGAGGATTTTATTACTGAAACAGTATACCTTTTCAGTATCTGATTTTTGTAAAATCATTTACAAATCAGAAAAATGCCAAACCAGTGGGGTTAGATCACATTTAGTATTAGCTATCAAGGGGTATGCTTGGCTCTGGTTGGTTATGCTCTGATGACTGTGTGCCTTGAAAATGGTTGGCTCTAGTTTCTGCATTGTAAAAATATTTAAAAATATTTAAAAGCTTATTTTTGAAAACTTCTAGTGCATGTGAGTTCCACATGTTAATATCTTGCAGTATATATGCTGCATGTATTTTTGTGAGCAACAGAAATATTTAGGTCATTTATTTAGTTCCTAAGCCATTTCTGGTTTTATAAAAATCATATCTATTGTTTTAAAAACCCAAATTTAGTGAATCCGATTTCTGTAGCTTTATAAAGTCAAGCTTTACTCTCTGTGATTTTACCGAATTTTGGTGTGAATTTTTATAGAGTGGTTTGTTAATATGGTGTTGTTGCGTATTTTACCCATAGGGAAATTGTGTTGTTTTTGTTTAAAATGTTTTATACTAAACTTTGGCACCAGACCCTACTGGTGGTTTCCACAAGTTATTGGCCTCCTGAGGTTGTGTAGATTATGTTTTGATGAGAGATAAAACCCTTTTGAGCAAATAGATGTTTGCTAAGATCTTTTCTAGTGAAAATAGAAATAGTCCTTTTATAAATAAATTGACCATTCTTGCTCTGGGTGTTGTTTGTTTGACATGTTATTAGTCCCAGATTGAGTGGTTTGCTATTATTAGTGTGTGAGTGGTTAATTCCATGGTTGTGTGTTGATTGTTCTCTTTTATTTTGCAACGTTAGAATGCGAGTACTATCGGAAAGGAAGGAGAGGATCATGGTGAGGACTTCGAAGAGGAAGGAAGAGCAGATGGTTCGTGAAGATGAAGTCCAGGGACAAATAGCCAACCAAGGCAAGCCACCTCTTGATGCATATCTCATCCTAATTATCTTACTCTTGCATTATTAGCAGTTTTATAAATTGCATGATTTTATTTATTTATGTGGGTGGTTATTGCCACCCGGAGTTTTATTATTCCACCCTTAGGGTGCAGTCCTCGTTGGTACCTACTAATCAAACCCCTTGTCCTCTTAGTGATATGGTGCTTACCACCTTGTCATCCTTGTCGCCAATTTTCAAGAAAAGTTGGACTATAGGTTTGGAGCCCTGGAAAAATGGTTGTGATATTGTTTTCAAGAAAAGAAGTTTTTCAAAAACCTTGGAATGGGGTAGCCCTGCCCAAGTGTGAGTTTATGAAAGGAAAAAGGTTTATGGGAAGAAGATTTGCTGGAGGCAAGTGGAGGAATGAAAATGTTTTCGAAAACTTTAGCGCCTAAGTACTCACCCGGACTAAAAGACAGTGCAACCACATTACCCCAAAGTGGGCACGGGGCGTAGCGTAGTAGTTTGTCTCGCCTTAGTTTGAGTCCTGCAAGTGTAGTGGCGATCCGACCATGGACGCTTCGACCGGGGTTCTTCCCATGAGAAGGGACGCAACCCATTTGCCTTTTTAGGTACGCGGGGTACAACTTATGAGCTCCCATTGAAAGATGCCGAAGTGGTTGGATGGCATTCCGGAGGGTCGGGTGTCGGGGACTTTGCAACTCCTGGGTAAACGGCATCCCGGACTGCGGTGTTGGGAGGTACAACTCATTCGGCATGTCTTAGGCTAAGGCGAGCAAGCGAAAAACTACGATCGGTTATCCGAACCTCGCGTTTCGACGCTTGGTGAACCGGGGATAATCCCGGCGGATTTATCGAATCTTGTGGGGAAAGTGTACGACCTCTGCAGAGTGAAAACTATTCGAATAGCCGTGTCCGCGGTTATGGACGGTTGGGAAGGCTGTTGCTTAGCCTGAAGAGTTTTGGCTTATAAAAGTGTTTTCTCAAAAATGTTTCGGGAAAATGATGCTAGTGGGACTGGTGGAAATGTACCTGGGAGGTACGGTGGAAAGTTGGAAAAGTTGTTTTGGCCATATGAGATGGCCGGAAAGGAAAAATGGGTCATCCTTACCTATTAGTCTTCAAAAGAAACTTGTTTTCAAAAAGGCTTTCAACAAAGATATAGAGATGTCATACTCTCGAGAGAAACTATCTCTCACTCCTTGTAACCCTAGAATAGTGCCTATTCCTTGCTACTCGCCAAATATGCATATCCTTTACTTCTCTCTAAGGTGGTTTGCGGGTACAATTCATAATGTACTCATGGCTTTGTCCACGGCTATTTACTTGGCCGGACTTGGTGGAATCCAACGGATGAAGAAGGAGTCGACGACGTCTATGCGAGCTAGGAACGTCTTCCCGATCGGTTGCTGTAGGGTTATGGCATGACTTGGGCCATCCGAACGCTTTTGCCCGAAGTATTTCCACTGTGTGATTGTTGATCTTCCGCCATTGCGGCTCTTATGTAAGTATTGGTCATGTGACCTGTTGTAATCTTTTTATTCGGTATCGAAATGGATGATGTATTTGATACCAGTTCGGTTATGCTTTCACGACACACTGATCATGGGATCGTGAATGTGTATGCATAACGGGTGTTTCGGACAGCTAGTCCGGGGCCTCACAGAGCTGGTATCAGAGCCATCCTGACTGTAGGAGACCCTAGTTAGCATGGACGTTTGTTAGGAAACAAGTACTTTGGGAAAAACTACTTTACGAAACGAAATTTTCTTTAGTAGCAGGAAGCATAGCTTCTAATTTTCTTATCCCTTCAAAACTTCTAATTCTTAACTCGCTCACCAAAGACTTTGAAGACTTTTTACTCTACTATCTCATCCCCTTCCAAAACTAGATATTGGACGATGTCCGCAACTCAGACTCGGAGACTCGAAGCCGAAGATGGATCAACCCTTCAGGAAGTCTCAAGGATCTCCGCCTGCAAAGTATTGAAGATTTCAGCCGACTTAGCAGTACGCGTGTAGGGGTCTTAAGATCGTGCGTTTGGTTGTCACCAAAGTCTGTCACAGAGCTGACCTTGTTCCTCCATGGACTTGCACTTTTGCAGTCGTCTGGGATCAAGTCCTCAGTTTCTTGACTAGTAATTTTTAGGTTCGTCGCGGAAGTTGTTGACCGTGGGCACTTCAGCAATTACCATCCGAAGACCTTACGTCCTCGGGATGTTGAGACTAGAAGATCTATGTAGTTTCTGTCTCCAACTCAGCATCGACGACTCAACATCAGGTCTGCTTCACCACCAACTTCTACAAGAATCACTGTGAAGTCAATATCAGCAAAACGAAGACGTCTGCATCTATAACCAACCGAAGCCTATAGGATGGATAGGAAAAACTCAATTGTTCTTGATTGAGCTACCCCCGCATATCAGGCATCCCTGGGTATTTAAAGTACCTCATGTAGTTTTCATGATTGCCTGTGGTATTGTGAAATTGCTGCTTGAGTGCTTGTGATTGCTTGTTGTGTGTGTGCTTGTTTTAGCCTTTCGGCCTGAAAAACCCCTTTTGTGTGGTAACCCTGTCTAGGAAACTCTCCCTAAGATGTTTTTCCTCGCGTTCGGGCATTACTCGGGTAGAAATTCTAACTGTTAGTTTGAAAGGCTAACGGAGAACCCTAACTCTAACTTGGGTAACAACTACGTCGAACCCTGTTTTCCTGGAGTCCCCAACTTAGTGCGCCATTCAACCGAAGACACCCTACGACGTCAAGGAAGCAGAAGCCAGTACTTCAAGATTGACTACAACCCCACATGAACATGAAGCCTACTAACATGTCCTCACCGTAGGATAGAACCTCGCTAGCCATAAAGAAACCTTCTCAAGGCCCAACCATAGGGTACCAGCGGCCCATCAGAGCAGCCAAGCGAGAAGCCATATCGAAGCCAAGATATCCTACATGGTGCATCTGGTTATCATCAAGAGAAGCATGTGAAGAGAATTACAAACTCAAGACTAGGTGTACTTACCCGCGCATTCCTTAACAGATATGAGTCAGCGCCTACCCGAAGGCTGAAGACTGTTTTCGACAAGTTGCTGCTTTATGTGGAGACTGGCCATGATTTCTGCTGACTCACTAACTTAACGAGCGCCTTGCAGAGTAGCAAACATCGTGTGTGCCTCTTGAAGCTGCGGACTGCATTTCGCCCCCCCGAAGATTCTTCAACTCAAGACGAGAGATCGACGACTTCTTCAAAAGCGCCCGACAGGACTCCATGGCGTAAGCTTTGAGTTATTTTTCCGAACCCCCGGATGAACAATCTTAAGGGTGGAAGACTTCGTCTTCCAGTAATTTTTTTTTTTTTAGCCAACTCTGAAAACTTTCCAACTTTCTAAAAGAACCGTTTGGATGCTCTAGCCGTCCAAGAGTCATGGACCCCTCGAAGATTGTTAGGAAGCTACAGATCCAACACCGGCATACAAAAGTCAGCCTCTTCACGAAGCTTGTCCACGACGGAAATCTACTGTGTCTCTCAGGAGCTGAAGTTGTGATCTTCCAACAACAACACATCCACCGAAGGATGGAGTCTAACTTAGGTTAACCTGTAAAACCTTTCTAGTCCTACACTTAGTAATCTCGGGACGAGATTATTTTAAGGGGGGAAGGATCTGTAACACCCCAACTTTTACAACCTTGTTTAAGTGTCCAGAGTGCAAAAATCAGGGGGAACAATTTTTTTTTCTAAAGACTAATTAAGATGTTTTGCGTTGATCTGCTTGCACATGAATTGCATTGATCTGCTTGTTAATATGAATTGCTTTGATCTGCTTGTAGATAATTTACCTTGATCCGTTGGTTGAGATAGATTTTCTTGAGTTACCTCTCACCATAACCCTTCTAGGGGTAAAACCATCTTGCGACTCACTAACTAAAACCCTTCCATTTGTGAAACCATGAATGCACATACCTTGTGATCCTCCTTGTGATGCGCTTGAGCTCACCTATACTTTATTCAAGTTTGAAATTCATCTACTCCCTAACCCTTCTATATCTTGCACCTTTGACATCAACCTTGGCATAGCCCCAAATTTGGCTAAGTCCTAAAACTGTTATCACATTCACTTTTGGAGACTCTAGCTATATTCATCCTTTGCCATCTGAGGCAAAGCATTTAGCCCTTGACCTACCTCTTCATGCGCACATCCCAACCCTACAAATGCCCTAGACCAGATCACTGATCTATCCCTTTATCCTTGATAGTTTTGAGGCCTAGTCAAAATTCTGTTTTGGTAGGCTTAAAAGACTTAAACTTTGGCAGTTGATCCTTAATCACCCACGTGTGTTATAGGTGAACTCAAGACATGGATCTCATATATGAAACTCCATATACAACTTCCACGTCATGCATGTGCCATGCAAGTCCTTCCACCTATATTTTCCATGTGACCTGATACCCTATCCATTGTTGCACCCCTAGACCCCATTTTCAACTTTACCTCTTGTTTTCTTTGATTCAAGTTTAATCTTTACAAAACCAAGAGTGGATATGCTGGCTACATTATGTAGTAATCATCTACCCTTGAGGAAATATTTTCCAAAATTGTTTTACCGAAACCCTATTTTAAGATCCTTGTCTAATTCTCACTATAAAGCTATTTCTAGTTTTATCAAAACTTTTCAAGTTATTTTTCTCAAACAAAATAGGGGATGTGGGTGGTATTTTATATCATCTCATTTCACCCAAAAATAATTTCTAGAAATTATTTTATTTATTCTATTTTCTTTTAACGAAATTCTTTGTAATGGTACATATGCCATTCCTCGTGTCTTATTAATGCGAGGAAAATCTACTATGCAATGTTAAGCAAAGTAGAAACTTTTTAAATTAAAAATATCCTTATTTCATTATCAAAATTTTGGAAAATCTAGTTCATTTTGATTTTCTTCAAGGTTGACTCAGCCCACCGTTAGTGATCCAATGTTGTGAAATTAAACCCCACATTGACATGGCATCTCCATTTCATCTAACAATCCTCTCGGATCTATCTACTACCATACTCCGTTTGGCAAACAAAATGGAAAAGAAGTAACAGCATGATACTATCATCACACTTCGTTTCTAGCTCTATCTCCCTAAACGTTTTCTAAGCATCATCAAGACCATCATTTTTGGCATCCATCACCAGCACTCAACCGTGGAAAACTTGCACTAATCCTTCGGCATTGTTTTGTCCATTTGTGCTCAGCTTTGGAGAGAGCCGGCCATGTCATGTTTTATCATCATGTGAACCAATCCCTCTCCTCTCCATATCTCTCACTTACTTTTGTTTTCTGATCACCACAACTCCACCACATGCACTCTCCAGCACGATCACCTCCCTCTCTTTTGGCTCGACCTGCTTGTCCTGGAGGCTCAGCTCTGTTCCCTCTCTCACGCTGACAACCTCCTGTTCCCTCCCCTAGCTTCTTAGGCCGCACACTCGTCAGATCCCACCCGTGATCACCCAGATGCGGCCAACCCTTCCCTCCGTTCACCCTGCTGCTTGTGCCGAGAATCCTGCGTGTCATCGACACTCGCTGCACCCCACTAAACCTCCTAGACACCTCCCTGGCTCCTCTCTCTCACTCCTTCTCTCTGACCCGCCGTGGTCACCCCCAATGGGCGACGAGCACGCGGCGTTGACACGGCCACAGTGGCGACCTCAACTCCTCGTGAATGTGCTCCTGGATGACCCTGAGGTGTTCTGGAGAGGGTCACGCGCCTCAGCGACATGAGCCACGCCGTCCCCTCCCATCATCTGCACGCCACCGTCGACGCCATGTCGAGTCGATCCGTCGAACGCCTGGCAGGCGCTCCCTCTCCCGTCGCGTCTTCCCTCTCTGCCTCGCTGCAGGCCGACGCACACTTGCGTCCAAGCCGTGGCATCGCTCCTCTGGGCTGCAGCGACGCCGCCCAGTTCGACCAACCGTCTGCCGCCGCTCTCTCCTTCGACGGTGCACGGACGCGGTGCACGGTGCACCGTGCGCATCCCTTTAAATAGCAGCACCGCACCCCTCCTGCCCGTCCCATTCGCCACCAGACTCCATTTCCCTCGCCAAATCACTCTCCCAGCGGAGAGGAGCGTAGCTCCAACCTGCTGTCCGCGAACACGCTCGACGTCTGCCGGAGACGGTCGAGTTTGCTGTCGGCCGCCGTCGCCATCTCTCCCCTTCTTCTCCCTCACTCGATGCCCCGCTGTTTCCTCCCTCTAACGCACCTTCGTGCATCTCCCAGGAACCTCTGTAGAGGACGCCGTGGTGAACAGCGCACTCGGAGTCGCCGTCGTCAAGCGCCCTGGCCAGCAACCTTCCGTCACGGACGCTGCTCACGCGTATCCACCTGCGCCGGCATCCGCATGTCCGCGTCGCGGAGAGGATGCTCCACGAGCTCCACGTCTCACCTGCAACGCCGCCATCGTCGACACCCCGCCGGTGAGCACCCCTCTGTCCCCGCCCTCATCTCCGTCGTCCGGGAGCTCTCGCGCGCCTATCTTCCGGCCGAGAAAAACACCGCCGCCTCCTTCCACGTCGCCGTCGTCGTTGCCTCCTAGCCACCCCCGGTGAGCCCAGCCTCTGTTCCGTCGTCGCGTCGCGGCGGCGCCGCTCGTTCCCGTCGTCGCGGAAGGAATGGCCTGGGGCCGTCCCCGAGTCCAACGGCCGCATGCAGCACGGCCCGTGCAGGGTTGCATGGCGGCGGGCCCCGCGTGTCGACGTGGTCGGCCACGTCCCTGGCCGTTTGAAGCGGCATCTCCCGCGCACGCCTGGACGAATCTGGGCCGGCCCACGATGGATCTGGGCAGATACGGTTGTTCCAGCCCAATTTCCCTTTTCCTATTAATTCTGAAAATACCTATCTGTGTAGATCTGTAGGTTTTGAAATGCTGTAAATTCCTAGATGACCCAAATTTGATGATTCAAATTTCTGTGTGCTCGCTAACAAAATCCTAACCACAAATAATTGCATGCATGTGCTTTTTGTAGGTATATCTGGCTATATAAATCTTGTTCTGAAATGTTACTGTATGGGTATTTTATTTAGTGTGGTAGTTGTACTGATCCTTTCTGCATGTGGTCAATTTTGTTGTGCTGTAGATGTGAGTACCTTTCTTTTGGCACTGGTCCCACTTTCATAAGCTTGCTGGTTATTGTTTGGTTCACAAATCAAATATCAACCAGAGAGCTATTCTGTGATTTTTAATTTGAAAACTACAAATGATTTTGGAGCAAACCCAAGGTATACTGGTAGATATCATGTTAGGGTATCTTTTTGCCAAAGAAAATATTTTTCAGAGTGGTAGTTTAATTCTGAGGATTTTATTACTGAAACAGTATACCTTTTCAGTATCTGTTTTTTGTAAAATCATTTACAAATCAGAAAAATGCCAAACCAGTGGGGTTAGATCACATTTAGTATTAGCTATCAAGGGGTATGCTTGGCTCTGGTTGGTTATGCTCTGATGACTGTGTGCCTTGAAAATGGTTGGCTCTAGTTTCTGCATTGTAAAAATATTTAAAAATATTTAAAAGCTTATTTTTGAAAACTTCTAGTGCATGTGAGTTCCACATGTTAATATCTTGCAGTATATATGCTGCATGTATTTTTGTGAGCAACAGAAATATTTAGGTCATTTATTTAGTTCCTAAGCCATTTCTGGTTTTATAAAAATCATATCTATTGTTTTAAAAACCCAAATTTAGTGAATCCGATTTCTGTAGCTTTATAAAGTCAAGCTTTACTCTCTGTGATTTTACCGAATTTTGGTGTGAATTTTTATAGAGTGGTTTGTTAATATGGTGTTGTTGCGTATTTTACCCATAGGGAAAATTGTGTTGTTTTTGTTTAAAATGTTTTATAATAAATTTTGGCACCAGACCCTACTGGTGGTTTCCACAAGTTATTGGCCTCCTGAGCTTGCGTAGATTATGTTTTGATGAGAGATAAAACCCTTTTGAGCAAATAGATGTTTGCTAAGATCTTTTCTAGTGAAAATAGAAATAGTCCTTTTATAAATAAATTGACCATTCTTGCTCTGGGTGTTGTTTGTTTGAAATGTTAATAGTCCCTGATTGAGTGGTTTGCTACTATTCGTGTGTGAGTGGTTGATTCCATGGTTGTGTATTGATTGCCTTCTCTTTTATTTTGCAACGTTAGAATGCGAGTACTATCGGAAAGGAAGGAGAGGATCATGGTGAGGACTTCGAAGAGGAAGGAAGAGCAGATGGTTCGTGAAGATGAAGTCCAGGGACAAATAGCCAACCAAGGCAAGCCACCTCTTGATGCATATCTCATCCTAATTATCTTACTCTTGCATTATTAGCGAGTTTTATAAATTGCATGATTTTATTTATTTATGTGGGTGGTTATTGCCACCGGAGTTTTATTATTCCACCCTTAGGGTGCGGTCCTCGTTGGTACCTACTAATCAAACCCCTTGTCCTCTTAGTGATATGGTGCTTACCACCTTGTCATCCTTGTCGCCAATTTTCAAGAAAAGTTGGACTATAGGTTTGGAGCCCTGGAAAAATGGTTGTGATATTGTTTTCAAGAAAAGAAGTTTTTCAAAAACCTTGGAATGGGGTAGCCCTGCCCAAGTGTGAGTTTATGAAAGGAAAAAGGTTTATGGGAAGAAGATTTGCTTGGAGGCAAGTGGAGGAATGAAAATGTTTTCGAAAACTTTAGCGCCTAAGTACTCACCGGACTAAAAGACGAGTGCAACCACATTACCCCAAAGTGGGCACGGGCGTAGCGTAGTAGTTTGTCTCGCCTTAGTTTGAGTCCTGCAAGTGTAGTGGCGGTCCGACCATGGACGCTTCGACCGGGGTTCTTCCCATGAGAAGGGACGCAACCCATTTGCCTTTTTAGGTACGCGGGGTACAACTTATGAGCTCCCATTGAAAGATGCCGAAGTGGTTGGATGGCATTCCGGAGGGTCGGGTGTCGGGGACTTTGCAACTCCTGGGTAAACGGCATCCCGGACTCTGGTGTTGGGAGGTACAACTCATTCGGCATGTCTTAGGCTAAGGCGAGCAAGCGAAAAACTACGATCGGTTATCCGAACCTCGCGTTTCGACGCTTGGTGAACCAGGGATAATCCCGGCGGATTTATCGAATCTTGTGGGGAAAGTGTACGACCTCTGCAGAGTGAAAACTATTCGAATAGCCGTGTCCGCGGTTATGGACGGTTGGGAAGGCTGTTGCTTAGCCTGAAGAGTTTTGGCTTATAAAAGTGTTTTCTCAAAAATGTTTCGGGAAAATGATGCTAGTGGGACTGGCGGAAATGTACCTGGGAGGTACGGTGGAAAGTTGGAAAAGTTGTTTTGGCCATATGAGATGGCCGGAAAGGAAAAATGGGTCATCCTTACCTATTAGTCTTCAAAAGAAACTTGTTTTCAAAAAGGCTTTCAACAAAGATATAGAGATGTCATACTCTCGAGAGAAACTATCTCTCACTCCTTGTAACCCTAGAATAGTGCCTATTCCTTGCTACTGCCAAATATGCATATCCTTTACTTCTCTCTAAGGTGGTTTGCGGGTACAATTCATAATGTACTCATGGCTTTGTCCCTGGCTATTTACTTGGCCAGACTTGGTGGAATCCAACAGATGAAGAAGGAGTCGACGACGTCTATGCGAGCTAGGAACGTCTTCCCAGTCAGTTGCCTGTAGGGTTATGGCATGACTTGGGCCATCCGAACGCTTTTGCCTGAAGTATTTCCGCTGTGTGATTGTTGATCTTCTGCCATTGCGGCTCTTATGTAAGTATTGGTCATGTGACCTGTTGTAATCTTTTTATTCGGTACTGAAATGGATGATGTATTTGATACCAGTTCGGTTATGCTTTCACGACACACTGATCATGGGATCGTGAATGTGTATGCATAACGGGTGTTTCGGACAGCTAGTCCGGGGCCTCACAGTGCCGGGAAGGGGTAAGCCCGCAGGGAAGGACTTGTGCCAAGGGAGATGGGCGAAAGACTATGACTGATTATTCGAGTCTCGCATACTTTCGTATGACGATCCGGGGATGATCCCGGCGGATTTATCAGTTCTTGTGGGGAAAGTGCGCACACTCTGCAGAGTTAAATCTATTCGAATAGCCGCGTCCGCGGTCATGGACGGGTTGCAAAGGTCTACCTTTACCGGGGCTTGAGTTTTGTTTTATGAAATGCTTTGCAAAGATGTGTTGTGTTGGTGAGTACCGGAAAGGTACGAAAAAGGGCGTGTCTCGACCATATGGAGATGGTCGTGGGAAAACCAAGACCTAATGGGGGACTTCTCCTAGTGTTTCATGTAGAGGAACCCTTCTTCAATAAAGATATAGAGATGTCATAGAACCTTTCCTCGCATATCCATCAATTGAGATGGAGAAATGCAACCCTTCTTCAATAAAGATATAGAGATGTCATAGAACCTTTCCTCGCATATCCATCAATTGAGATGGAGAAATGCAACTTTTCTTCAATAAAGATATAGAGATGTCATAGAACCTTTCCTCGCATATCCATCAATTGAGATGGAGAAATGCAACCCTTCTTCAATAAAGATATAGAGATGTCATAGGATGTCTTTTGAAGTATCTTCTTCAATAAAGATATAGAGATGCCATAGAACACCAATAGTGTCCCCTTCACTTGAGAAGCCGGGACGCTATGTCGACACTTGTTGTGGATGCATGCTATATCCACAAGAGAAACTGTTCTACCTCTCTTGTCTCTTTTAGATAGCTTTGTTAGCACCCCTTTTGATGGTTTGCGAGTACAATTCCAAATGTACTCACGGCTTTGTCCCTGGCTGTTAACTTGGCCAGACTATGAGGAGGACTATGAAGACGATGGAGGATACCAAGACGACTATGCGACCTAGGACGATCTCCAAGTCAGACGCCTGTAGGTCTAAGGCACGACTTGGGCCCGACGACGTTGACGTGTATCCGCTGCTATGTGTTTGAACTTGCCCGTTGCGGCATTTATGTAAGACTGGGTCATGTGACTCCGCTATTGTAAGACTTATTTATTCGGTACTCGTAATGGATGATGTAATTCTGGATATTCGGTTCGGTTATGTGCTCACGGTGCATCGATCATGGGATCGTGAGTTGAATGCATAACGAGGAATTTCGGACAGCTAGTCCGGGGTCCCCACAGAGCTGGTATCAGAGCCATCCTGACCCTAGGAGGCCCTAGTTAGCATGGACGCTAAGATAGTACAAAAACTATTTTCTAAAATAAAAACGAGATGACTATATGCTGAAATAAAGCCTAGTCTCTCCCCTACTTTCTCTTAGATATTAACTTTACTTGCATTAGTTATTAATGTTTTTACTTTATGCACTTAAAATTTGGCACACTTTGATCATCTTACTAATTAAGAACTTAAAACTTTTGTGTAGATGGATCCACCAATGTTCACCGAGAGCATCCAGCTTGGCTTTAAGAAGCCTCCCTACCTGTTTGAGACCGCCCTCGTCGAGGTGTCACAGGCCGTTGGACGCCTGGCACCCGAAGTGAAGGGAGGACAGATGGAGAGCACCAAGGACGGCGAGATGTCCTGGATGGTGGTTTGCACACTTCGTGGCTCTCATGTGAAGCAGCTTGAGGAGATTGAGGTCCAGGTCTTTGACCGCACTTGGGAAGATGGACTTGTGAGGGTGCTTCAAGCAGCCCTCTCTCGCCTTGTCTTCCACCACCGTGTCGAGTTGGAGGCCATGGGTCTTCCTCACGCCCTCTTGGGACGCCGCAATGAGGAGGGGGTTCCCACTATGACCCCCTACTTTTGCCCCCTTGGCCGCCGAGTGAGCCAGATGGAGAACTTGTTGTTCAAGACTCAGCTTAGCCTTGACTCCAACCGGATGGAGAACGAGGTGTTGAAGCATGAGCTTGAAGGGCTCAAGATGGATCTGAAGTTGGCCAAACTCAAGCATCGCCGCCAACAAAAGAAGACCCTCCGTATCCGCGAGTCCAACTACATGCTCAAGGTCAAGGTTATGCACCTCAAGGCCGCCCTCCGCGACGCCGAGGACAAGCTCGAGGACGCCCGGAGGATGGCGAGGACATCCGCAAGGAGAACACCGCACTTGTTAGTGATGATGAGGATTTCATGGAGGAGGAAGGACTTGATGGACTAGATGATGAAGATGACGAGGACCGCGCCTTCATCAACGACGCGCCCGAGGAACCCGCACCACTCCACACCGTGGAGGCTACTCCGGATGATGAGGAGGATCCCGAGGAGCCCCCGTTCGATGGCCCTTCCGCACCACTTGATGATTTCTAGATGTGCACCTTCGAGACTTGGTCTATGTTAGGATGTCCCGTATGATGCGACGAACTTGTTGGTCCTTATGTGACCTTGTTGGATGTGAACTTGATGCTTTTGGTGGAACCAATGTTTATGGTTGAATGTTAGTATTTGAGTTCGCTTTTGTTTCCCTTATTTGGAGTTTTTCTTTCTCATGCATGCACATTCCTTTCCCCTTATGTAACACGGCGCTTAAAACCCCCGAACTTTTTCATCATCTCATTTCCATGTCTATCATCTTCACCTTTCCAGATGGTTGAGACCCGCCGTGGAGGTAACACTTCCGACAATCCACCACCACCCCCGGATCCTGACATGACACAAATCTTGCGCCTCCTGATGGAAGACCGCCAACGCGCTCGCGCGGAGAGTGAGGCAAACATAGCCGCACTTAGGCAGATTGCCCAAGCCGCCGCAGGAAACCGCAACAACGAAGAAGGAGAAGGACACGGCGAGGAAGCACCAAGATCCCGTCTTAGAGACTTTCGAATACCAACCCGCCTGTATTCTCCAAATGCGTCGCTCCCCTCGATGCGGATGACTGGCTCCGCACCATTGAAAACAACCTTGAAGTTGCCGCGGTAGGAGATCACGAGAAGGTTCTTCTCGCCACTCACTTCCTCTCGGGACCCGCTCGGGCTTGGTGGGAGAATGTCAAGGCCATGCAGGATCCTGATCATGTCATCAACTGGGAGGAATTCACCGCCAAGTTCCGTAAAGCTCACATTCCCACGGGTCTGATCAAGATGAAGCGTGATGAATTTTTCAACCTGAAGCAGAACAACTCCAACGTGGTGGATTATCTTGAGAAGTTCAATACTCTGGCCAGGTATGCCCCACAAGATGTAGACACCGACGAGAAAAAGCGCGACCGTTTCATGAATGGTCTGCATGAGGAGATTCAGAGTATCCTAGTGGCTGTACCTTACCCCGACTTAGAAGCGCTTGTGGATGCCGCTATTATGGTGGAATCTAAGCGCAAGGCTGCCTATGAAACCAGGAAGCGCAAGATGCAACAGCAGCAGAGTGGACCCAACAACCCCAAGTACCGCAGTCCGCCCTCATCAAGGCCTGCCAACCCACCTCAGAGGAACTCAACCCCAGCTCCAGCTTATCGCTCCAACAACTACACCCCCAACCGTTCAGCTCCACATCACCGTTCCAGAGGAGGAGGGTATGATAACAACCCTCGCCCCAATCAGCCAGCTCGTCCTCAAGGAGATGGATGTTTTGCTTGTGGGAAGCCGGGGCATTTCTCTCGTGATTGCCCTACCAAGATGAGGACACCTCAGCATGCCAACGCCCCCAGACCCAATCAAGCTCAAGCTAGGACTGCGTCGGGAAAGAAACCTGTTGTCAAGAAGCGGGCAAATGCCGCTCATGGCCATCCGAACCATGCTAGTGCTTGAAGAAGCGAGAGGAAGCTCCGGACATCGTGATGGGTACGTTCCTAGTCAACTCCACTCCTGCCCGAGTTCTTTTTGATTCCGGAGCATCTCATTCCTTCGTTACCGAACCCTTCGTTAAGAAGAGTGGGCTAAAACCAACCATAATGAAACGTCTCATGCTAGTCCAAATTCCTGGATCCACCGCTAAAACCCGCTTATCTTGCAAACAAGTTCCTATTATTATACAACAAGTACCTTTCCAAGCAGAACTCATAATCTTAGGAGCCCAAGGCCTAGAGGTAATATTAGGAATGGATTGGATGACCAAGTATAAGGGACACATAGACTGCGTCGAAAAATCCATTACCCTCACCAATGATCAAGGTCTACCGATAGAAATACACCGCTACCGTGCACTCATCCAAAGCCTTCTGTAGGAAAGGCATCGCTAGACCCCATCTCGAACAAGTCCCTATTGTCTGTGAGTATCCTGATGTTTTTCCGGAGGAATTGCCCGGTATGCCCCCAGACCGTGACATCGAGTTCATCATAGAACTGATTCCGGGTACCGCACCCATAGCCCAGAGACCTTACCGTATGAACCCCCAAGAATTGATCGAGTTAAAAAGACAATTGGATGACATGTTGGCCAAAGGACTGATCCGACCTAGTGCTTCGCCATGGGGATCGCCTCGTGATCTTCGTGGACAAAAGAGACGGAACCATTCGCTTATGTGTGGATTACCGGAGGCTCAATGAAGTCACCATTAAAAATAAATATCCTCTGCCCAAGATCGATGATTTGTTTGATCAGATGAATGGAGCTAAGGTTTTCTCCAAGATAGACCTTCGCACTGGGTATCACCAACTCAAGGTTAGAGAAACAGACATTCCCAAGACTGCCTTCACCACCCGTTATGGACTGTATGAGTACACCGTAATGTCTTTTGGACTCACTAATGCCCCCGCCTACTTCATGAATCTCATGAACAAGGTTTTCATGGAATACCTGGACAAGTTTGTGGTAGTGTTTATTGACGACATCTTGGTTTATTCCAAAACTGAGGAAGAGCATGAAGAACATCTACGACTCGTTTTGGGCACCCTTAGGCAACATCGACTGTATGCTAAGTTCAGTAAATGCCAAGTTTGGCTCAAAGAAGTTGGATTTCTTGGCCACGTTTTGTCAGCCGAAGGACTCTCTGTTGACCCCTCTTTGATCAAGTCCATTGTGGACCGACAGCCCCCTAAGAATGTTACAGAAGTGAGATCTTTCCTCGGATTGGCGGGATATTACCGCAAGTTCGTTGAAGGATTCTCAAGTATCGCCAAGCCAATGACCCTCCTGCTTAAAAAGGGTAAGAAGTTTGAATGGACAGAAAAGTGCGAAGAAAGCTTTCAAGAGCTTAAGAGACGACTTGTTTCAGCTCCCATCCTAACCATGCCCGACGTCACTAAGGACTTCGTGATCTATTGTGATGCTTCCAAACTTGGTCTTGGAAGTGTTCTCATGCAAGAAGGGAAGGTGATCTCTTACCTCTCCCGACTGACTTAAACCTCACGAGGCCAATTACCCCACCCATGATCCGGAGTTAGCCGCCGTAGTTCACGCTCTCAAGACTTGGCGCCATTATCTTATAGGAAACAGGTGTGATATATACACTGATCATAAAAGCCTCAAGTATATTTTTACCCAAAGGGAGTTGAATATGCGACAAAGGAGATGGATTGAGCTCATCAAGGACTATGATCTTAGTATCCATTATCACCCGGGAAAAGCCAATGTAGTTGCCGACGCCCTCAGCAGAGAGCCCTGTTCCCTCAACTACCGATTGAAAGTCGAACAACCCCTGCTTTACCAAGAATTTGAAGATTTTGGATTAGAATTGGTTAGCCATGGATTTCTTGCTGCCATGGAAGCCAAACCAACACTACGGGACCAAATCAAGGAAGCCCAAGTAGGACATAAAAGTATTGAGGGGATCAAACGTCGCATGGGCAAGGAAAAAGTTGAAGGATTTTCAATAGATTCAAATGGAGTACTGTGGTACAATGGACGTCTCTGCGTACCAAACATTCCTGAATTGAAAAATCTGATAATGGAGGAAGCCCATAATACTCCTTATTCTATTCACCCTGGAGGATCTAAAATGTATCAAGATTTGAAGGACACCTTTTGGTGGCATGGGATGAAGCGGGATATTGCCTTCTTCATCGCTCGATGTGACGTTTGCCGGAAAGTTAAAGCTGAGCACCAACGCCCGCCGGATTACTGCAACCTTTGAAGATACCGTTATGGAAATGGGAAGAAGTGGGGATGGACTTTATCACCGGACTTCCCGGGTCTAGCCGTGGACATGACTCCATCCGGGTAATAGTCGATCGTCTCACCAAAGTAGCTCATTTCCTGCTGTCAAAACCACCGATCGTGGGAGAGCGTTAGCCGATACGTATATCTCAAGGATTGTCGGTCTTCATGGAGTTCCCAAAGTCATCGTATCTCGATCGAGGAACCCAGTTTACCTCTCACTTACGGAAACGAGCTTCACGAAGCCATGGGCACCAAACTATTTTTCAGCACAGACCTATCATCCTCGGACCGGAGGACAGACCGAAAGGGTGAACCGGATTCCGGAAGACATGCTCCGAGCATGTGTTCTCGCTTATGGAACCAAATGGGAAGATTGCCCGCCTTTCGCCGAGTTCTCTTATAATAACGGCTATCAAGCCAGTCTTCGGATGGCCCCCTTTGAAGCACTCTATGGGAGGAAATGCCGAACCCCTCTCAAGCTGGACCGAGACCGGAGAAAGCCAAGTGTTCGGTCCAGACATACTTCGAGAAGCGGAAGAACAAGTTCAGCTTATCCGTGACCGTCTAAAAGCTGCACAGTCCCGCCAAAAGAGTTACGCCGACAGCAAGCGGCGGGAATTAACTTTCGGCACCGGAGATTTCGCCTATCTTCGGGTAACCCCTCTCAAAGGAATGAAACGTTTTCATGTCAAGGGCAAGCTTGCGCCCAGGTATATTGGTCCTTTCAAGGTGCTAGGCCGAAGAGGAGAAGTGTCCTACCAACTTGAGCTACCCCCTGAATTTTCAGAATTCCATGATGTCTTCCATATCTCTCAACTTCGGAAATGTCTCCAAGCACCTAACAAAACAGAAGTCTTCAAGGATATCGACTATCGTGTAATAGACCTCAACCACGACTTAACCTACCGAGAGAATCCCATTCGTATCTTGGAAGAAGCCATGAGGGTTACTCGCCGAAGGAAGATTAAGTTCTTCAAGGTCCAATGGAGTAATCACTCTGAAGAAGAAGCCACCTGGGAAAGAGAGGACTATCTGAGACAAGAGTTTCCCCATCTGTTCGAACACCTAGCCGTGGAATCTCGGGACGAGATTCTTCTAAGGGGGGAAGGTCTGTAACACCCCATTTTTCAGAACCTGCATTTTTCCTACTGTTTTAAATTTTGGGCCAACAAAAACTTTTCATTTTATGATTGCATGAGTTTTTGATTGAGTTCATATGTGTTCTGGTCTTGAAAATTTCTTTAGGTTTATTAAAATTGGGGAGTTACCTTGGTTAATATTGGAACCCCATTTTAAGATCAGTAGGGTTTGAAACATTTTGTGATTGACTATGACCTTCACCACCATTTCTTTTCCCTTTACTAAAAACCCTAGCTTTTTGCTGTTGACCATCACCATCCTAATGAGGGGAAACACCTCCCTCCCTTATTGGGAAAATGATATAGTATCACCTAGGGTTACACCAACACCACCCCATTTTGTTTATACTCCTCCCATATTTTCCTTCATCTTGTGAAATTACACTTGGGACACACCATGGCACATGCAATGATATGGTCTCTTCTTTTTCTCCCCTGCCCTTTTTCTTCTCTCCCTTTTCTCTTTTGGTTTTTGGCCGAGAGACAAGAGGGGGAACTGTCCCCTCTCTTTTCTTTCTCTCTTCCCTCTCTTTTTCTTCTCTGCCTTGGACCGTGGCCGACGCCACTCCCCTCTCTCTACCCTGGCCCAACCCTACCTTGCACCACCCCCTCTCTTTCGGCCCAAAACACCACCAGCACCCCTCCCGCGCCAAAACCCTAGCCACTAAACGCACGCGCGCGCCACGGTGGTCAAGCGACATGATGGCTCGACGCCTCGCTCGCCCGCCATCACGCCTCGCCTGCCGTGCACCGCCTCGGCTCCCTCCCTTGCTGACGCCCACGCCCGACGTCACCGCAGGGCCCACGCGTGACGCCAGCCCTCGCGCGCCCGTTGGCCGTCGCCACCGCCCACGCCACTACCGCGCCCCCGCCTGCCTATAAAACCCGCCCAAACGCCACCCTCTCCCCTCAGCTCCCACCTCCACTACGCCGTTAGGCTGCCCCGCTACTCCCTCGGCTGCTCGAGCGGCAGCCGAGCCCCTGCTGCGACGCGCCCAGGCGCTCACCACGGTCACCGCGTGGGTGACGCGCAGGTGGTCACCGCCACGACGCCGTCGACGCCTCTCTCTTCTCTCCCTCGTCACCAGCACACCTCCTGCCTCTCCTAACCCCTCTCCGTTGCCCCTGCCTCGCAGATCTGCAGCGGAGCAACGACACCGACGACGCACCGGCGACGCCCGTGACGCCGAAGCCGCCAAGCCAGGCGACGTTGACGTGTCCGAGCTTCGCCAGGACATCCCCGAGCAGCACACCCTCACTGCCAACCCGTCTGCGTCAAGCCTCGCCATCGCCAGCCTCTGGTAAGCCGTCGCGCCGCCCCTTTCTCCCTCCGTGCCGGCGAGCGCCTCCGACGTCGCGCACGCGCCGCGATCCGGGCCGTCGGATCCGGATCGGGCAGGCGCATGGCGCATGCACGGCCACGTCGGCGTGCATGGCCACGTCGGCCTACCGGCCCGCCACGGGCCCCGGCCTTTTTCTTTTTCTTTTTCCACCAGCCACCGGAGAGCCCCACTGGGCCGGCCCATTCGGCACAGCATCTGCACGGCCCAGGGCGTTCCCGCCCTTTTCCTTTATTTGAAAATTTGTCAAACAAATATTTAAAATGCAAATCTGCCTGTAAACTGTTTCGTTAATAAAATTTGTTTGGTAACTCTGATTGACATGATTCCAACTGCATTAGAACCAGTATGTAATTACCTTTCAGATGCCACTGGCCTTGTATTTTTAGGATTTTTGTACGATTTTTAAGGTATTAAACATGATCAATGTATTCTGGTTAGTATTTCTAATTCCTAAAATTGAAAAACAAATATTTTTGAATGATTCCAATTGTGTTGATCTTGTATTGTTACTGTACATCTAGGAAAAATACCAGAAGCCTCTGTTAGTAATGTTTAGTCTCTGGTGATGATTGTATGTGTGTCACATGAAATGATAGGGTTAGAGTTTGATGTTTTTAATTGAACCTTGATGCATTGTTTATCAAAATGGCCAAATCCTGTTTGTTTTCTGCCAAATCACTCCCCTGCATACTTTCCCCTTTTATTTGTTACTCTTGGTTTTTGAATATATGTTGATTGTATGTATCGTTTACTTTGGCGACGCTAGATACGAACGAGGGAGAAGTTGAAGGGGAGGACTTTGGAGAAGGATTTGAGGAGGACCAGGGACAAGCCAACCAAGGCAAGCCATCTTTGAACTCTGAATGATGTGGTGTTGGATGTCATTTGTTGATATCCCTAAGCATCTTGTCTCTTTATGTGATGATCTCTCTATGTGGTCTATGTATGGTTGTAATAGGAATAGTTCCTTGTGGTGGTTTTTCATCTTGGTTCACACATGGGAGAGATGCATGGTGTCACGGCCATGCTATTTCCTTGGGTCTTCACAAGTGCTCAACCCGGGCATATACCACTCCTAATTTTAGTTTTACACCCCACCCCTACTTTGTTGAGTAATTAGGTATCAAAGTCTTGATGCTTGGTGTAATTCTCAAATTGAGAGAAGTATGCCGTGTACTCCCTTGAAAAATGGTTGGGTATTACAACTACTCCACTCAAGTAGAATTGTAGCACCACAAATCTGAAAGTTTGATCCACCCCCTTTGTTATCATCTTACATGCTTACCTTAAGCAAGTAGGACCCCCTTTTATGTCACTTACCTATACCCTCTTGAGATAATGATCTACATCTCGGCCATGTTATTATAGTTGTTCCTACTCATGAAATTTTAGGATGGGAACCCCTCAAGGTTTACCTTGTTGTAAATGTTTATGAAAACCTTGGGTGTGTTAGCCCAAGTGTATGGTTTAAGAAAAACAAAGGATCTTGATAAGGATATTTGGGAAAGTGGTTTATGGTTGTTCGTGGAACACCAAGGTGTTGTGGGAAAAACAGATGGTTTCTAAAAAGTGGCACTGCGTATATGTGTACACCAGCCCAACTTTTATTCGCGCAACCACATTATCCAAAGTGGGCACGGGCTTAGTCCGTAGTCTGTTGAAGTTGGCATAAGCACCCTTCACACTCTCTAGGGAGGGTCAAGATGACCTCCGACGCCGGGTTGCGCTCTGGAGGAGGCAATACACTCGTCTTAACCGATAGCCGGACGATTACCGAGGGTCTTCCGTTGTGGCGCCGGAGATACGCTCAAAAGGAGGTATGCTCTGTCGGGGTGCCGGAAGGGGTAAGCCCGCGAGGGAAGGACTTGTGCCAAGGGAGATGGGCGAAAGACTATGACTGATTATTCGAGTCTCGCATACTTTCGTATGACGATCCGGGGATGATCCCGGCGGATTTATCGAGTTCTTGTGGGGAAAGTGCGCACACTCGCAGAGTTAAATCTATTCGAATAGCCGCGTCCGCGGTCATGGACGGGTTGCAAAGGTCTACCTTTACCGGGGCTTGAGTTTTGTTTTATGAAATGCTTTGCAAAGATGTGTTGTGTTGGTGGTACCGGAAAGGTACGGAAAAAGGGCGTGTCTCGACCATATGGAGATGGTCGTGGGAAAACCAATACCTAATGGGGGACTTCTCCTAGTGTTTCATGTAGAGGAACCCTTCTTCAATAAAGATATAGAGATGTCATAGAACCTTTCCTCGCATATCCATCAATTGAGATGGAGAAATGCAACCCTTCTTCAATAAAGATATAGAGATGTCATAGAACCTTTCCTCGCATATCCATCAATTGAGATGGAGAAATGCAACTTTTCTTCAATAAAGATATAGAGATGTCATAGAACCTTTCCTCGCATATCCATCAATTGAGATGGAGAAATGCAACCCTTCTTCAATAAAGATATAGAGATGTCATAGGATGTCTTTTGAAGTATCTTCTTCAATAAAGATATAGAGATGCCATAGAACACCAATAGTGTCCCCTTCACTTGAGAAGCCGGGACGCTATGTCGACACTTGTTGTGGATGCATGCTATATCCACAAGAGAAACTGTTCTTCCTCTCTTGTCTCTTTTAGATAGCTGTTAGCACCCCTTTTGATGGTTTGCGAGTACAATTCCAAATGTACTCACGGCTTTGTCCCTGGCTGTTAACTTGGCCAGACTATGAGGAGGACTATGAAGACGATGGAGGATACCAAGACGACTATGCAACCTAGGACAATCTCCAAGTCAGACGCCTGTAGGTCTAAGGCACGACTTGGGCCCGACGACGTTGACGTGTATCCGCTGCTATGTGTTTGAACTTGCCCGTTGCGGCATTTATGTAAGACTGGGTCATGTGACTCCGCTATTGTAAGACTTATTTATTCGGTACTGTAATGGATGATGTAATTCTGGATATTCAGTTCGGTTATGTGCTCACGGTGCACTGATCATGGGATCGTGAGTTGAATGCATAACAGGGAATTTCGGACAGCTAGTCCGGGGTCCCCACATTAGCTACCCATGCCAACCTTCTAATGAGAGTAACTCTTTATCTCTTACACTATTTGATTGTCCTCCATGCTTACCGAAAGAGGATGAATGTTATGTTCCTGTGGATTCTCTTGAAATATTACCTATGAGTAAAACTTGTGAGAATAATTATGCTACTGTCATTTATGATAATCCATGCTACTTTGATAAATCTTATGATAATGCTTTGTTTGTGCCTGATGTCGAAATGCATGATACTAAAAAGTTTTGCTTAGCAAATGTTTATGATAAATCTCTAGATGATGGTCCTATGTTACTTGATAAATTTAATTGTACTACTAATGAAAATGGGATTGGAGAGTTCTTAACTTTATCTATGAGTCCCATATCTCTTGAGATTGATCAATCATCTTGTTATATTATTGATAAAAGTGGGTTTGAAAGTTTTGATCCTATTATTTTTGAGCTTGATAAAAATTATGTGCTTATGGATCATGAAAAGTATGCTGCATGTGATAGTTATATTCTTGAGTTTATCCATGATGCTACTGAAAATTATTATGAGAGAGGAAAATATGGTTGTAGAAATTTGCATGGTACTAAAACACCTCTCTATATGCTGAAAATTTTGAAGTTACTCTTGTTTTATCTTCTTATGCTTGCCACTTGGTTCTTCATGAATTTATTTGTATACAAGATTCCTATGCATAGGAAGTGGGTTAGACTTAAATGTGTTTTGAACTTGCTTTTTGATGTTCTCTTTTGCTTCAACTCTCATCCTCATGTGAGCATCATTAAAATTGCTGAGCCCATCTTAATGGCTATAAAGAAAGCACTTCTTGGGAGATAACCCATGTATTTATTTTGCTACTGTTTTGTTGTGTCTTGGAAGTTGTTACTACTGTATCAACCTCTCCTTATCTTTATTTTATTGCATTGTTGTGCCAAGTGAAGTCTCTAATAGAAGGTTGATACTAGATTTGGATTTCTGCGCAGAAACAGATTTCTATCTGTCACGAATCTGGGTATGATTCTCTGTAGGTAACTCAGAAAAATCTGCCAATTTACGTGCGTGTTCCTCAGATATGTACGCAACTTTCATTAGTTTTGAGTTTTCTGATTTGAGCAACGGAAGTACCTTTTAAAAATTCGTGTTTACTGGCTGTTCTGTTTTGACAGATTCTGTCTCTGTTTTTTGCATTGTCTCTTGTGGACTTTAAGTGAGGCTTTCTAGACGTGGAGAGCTGTAGCTAATGTTTTATTGAGTTCTTGCAATGTGTCACTACAGGGCTAAAGTGGATTAAAGTTTTTTGAGTACTAACCCCTCTAATGAAGTTTATGAGAAGTTTGGTGTGAAGGAAGTTTTCAAGGGTCAAGAGAGGAGGATGATATATGATCAAGAAGAGTGAAAAGCCTAAGCTTGGGGATGCCCCCGTGGTTCATCCCTGCATATTTCAAGAAGACTCAAGCGTCTAAGCTTGGGGATGCCCAAGGCATCCCCTTCTTCATCAACTTATCAGGTTCTTCTATTGAAACTATATTTTTATTCGGTCACATCTTATGTGCTTTACTTGGAGCGTCTGTGTGTTTTTCTTTTTGTTTGTGTTTAAATAAATTTGGATCCTAGCAATCCTTGTTTGGGAGAGATACACGCTCCGCTTTTTCATATGAACACTTGTGTTCTTCGTTTTACTTTTAATGTTCAATGATAAAAGTTGGAAGCTATTGCACTTATTGCTATTTGGTTGGAAAAAGAAAATGCCTCATATTGTTTTGGATAATTTGATACCTGGCAATTGTTTTGAGCTCTCAAGTAGGTCATGATTAAGCTCATGCATCATGTAGCTTAAACCTATTAGTGGAGAAATACCGTAGAGCTTGTTGAAATTGGTTTGCGTGATTGGTCTCTCTAAGGTCTAGATATTTTCTGATAAAAGTGTTTGAGCAACAAGGAAGACAGTGTAGAGTTTTATAATGCTTGCAATATGTTCTTATGTAAGTTTTGTCATGTACCGGTTCATACTTGTGTTTGCTTCAAACAACCTTGCTAGCCAAAGCCTTGTACTGAGAGGAAATGCTTCTCGTGCATCCAAAAGCTTGAGCCAAAACCTATGCCATTTGTGTCCACCATATCTACCTACTATGTGGTATTTCCTGCCATTCCAAGTAAATACTTCATGTGCTACCTTTAAACCTTCAAAATGCTTCTCAATTTGTGTTGATGTTTTATAGCTCATGAGGAAGTATGTGGTGTTTATCTTTCAATCTTGTCATTTAGTCCTGACAGACTTTCATAATGGACTAGTGGCACATCCGCTTATCCAATAATTTTGCAAAAAGAGCTGGCGCGGGGTTCCCGACCCCCAATTAATCAACTTTCATTAATAATTCTCTTCACATGTTTTGCTCTGATTCATCAGTAAGCAACTTAATTTTGCAAATAGACACTCCTTCATGGTATGTGAATGATGGAAGGCACCCGAGGATTCGGTTAGCCATGGCTTGTGAAAGCAAAAGGTTGGGAGGAGTGTCAACCATAAATAAAACTAAAATACATGTGTAAACAAAAGAGAAGAGGGATGATCTACCTTGCTGGTAGAGATAACGTCCTTCATGGGAGCCGATCTTGAAAGTCTGGTTGACGAGGTAGTTAGAGTACCCATTACCATTCGTTGACAACAACAAACACCTCTCAAAATTTTACTTTTATGCTCTCTATATGATTTCAAAACTTGAAAAGCTCTAGCACATGATTTAATCCCTGCTTCCCTCTGCGAAGGGCCATTCTTTTACTTTATGTTGAGTCAGTTTACCTACTTCCTTCCATCTTAGAAGCAAACACTTGTGTCAACCGTGCATTGATTCTTACATACTTGCTTATTTGCATTCATCATATTACTTTATGTTGACAATTATCCATGAGATATGCATGTTGAAAGTTGAAAGCAATTGCTGAAACTTAAATCTTCCTCTCGTGTTGCTTCAATGCCTTTACTTTGAATTTATTGCTTTATGAGTTAACTCTTATGCGAGACTTTTGATGCTTGTCTTGAAAATACTATTCATGAAAAGTTTTGCTATATGTTATCTATTTGTTAGCAACTATAGATCATTTCCTTGAGTCACTGCATTCAACTCATATGCTTTATAATAGTATGATCAAGGTTATGTAAGTAGCATGTCACTACGAAATTACTCTTTTTATCGTTTACCTACTCGAGGGCGAGCAGGAACTAAGCTTGGGGATGCCGATACGTCTCCAACGTACCTATAATTTCGATGTTCCATGCTTGTTTTATGACAATACTTACATGTTTTGCTTGCACTTTATAATGTTTTTATGCATTTTCCGGAACTAACCTATTAACGAGATGCCGAAGGGCCAGTTGCTGTTTTCTGTTGTTTTTGGTTCCAGAAAGGTTGTTCGGGCAATATTCTCGGAATTCGACGAAATCAAGACCCAGGACCTTATTTTTCCCGGAACCTTCCAGAAAGTCAGAGGGGGACCAGAGGGGTGCCTGGGGGCCACCACACAACATGGCGGCGCGGCCCCAGGCCTGGGCGCGCCAGCCTATGAGGGGGAGGCCCCGTGGCCCCTCCGACTCCGACTCTTCGCCTATTTAAGCCCTGGTGACCTAAAACCTCGATACCAATTGACGAAACTCCAGAAAGACTCCAGGGGCGCCGTCACCATCGCGAAACTCCAATTCGGGGGACAGAAGTCTCTGTTCCGGCACCCTGCCGGGACGGGGAAGTGCCCCCGGAAGCCATATCCATCAACGCCACCGCCTCCATCATGCTCCGTGAGTAGTTCCCCCATGGACTACGGGTTCTAGCTGTAGCTAGTTGGTACTCTCTCCCCCATGTACTTCAATACAATGATCTCATGAGCTGCCTTACATGATTGAGATTCTTCGATGTAATCGGTGTTGTGTTTGTTGGGATCCGATGGATTGTTACATTATGATTAGTCTATCTATAAAGTTTGTGAAGTTATTGTTGCTGCAATCTTGTTGTGTTTAATTCTTGTCACTAGGGCCCGAGTGGCATGATCTTAGATTTAAGCTCTATACTTATTGCTTAATTTGTATCTACAAGTTGTATGCACATGTCTATGTCCGGAACCAAAGGCCCCAAAGTGACAGAAATTGGGACAACTGGAGGGGAAGGCTTAGATATGAGGATCACATGTTTTCACAGAGTGTTAATGCTTTGCTCCGGTGCTCTATTAAAAGGAGTACCTTAATTTCCATTAGATTCCCTAGAGGCCCGGCTGCCACCGGCTGGTAGGACAAAAGATGTTGTACAAGTTTCTCATTGCGAGCAAGTATGACTATATATGGAAAACATGCCTACATGATTAATAATCTTGATGTTCTGTATTAATGCTATTTCAATCCTATCAATTGCCCAACTGTAATTTGTTCACCCAACACTTGTTATTGGAGAGTTACCACTAGTGTAGATAGCTGGGAACCCCGGTCCATCTCTCATCATCATATACTCGTTCTACATGTCATTGGAAGTAGTATCAACTATTTTCTGGTGCCATTGCTCTCATATTACTGCTACTGCTGCTATGTTACTGTTACTACTGCTCTCATATTACTACTGCTTTCACATCACCCCTGTTACTAGTGCTTTTCCAGGTGCAGCTGAATTGACAACTCAGTTGTTAAGGCTTATAAGTATTCTTTACCTCCCCTTGTGTCGAATCAATAAATTTGGGTTTTACTTCCCTCGAAGACTGTTGCGATCCCCTATACTTGTGGGTTATCAAGTACTTTTCGGCTGAAACCTTCGAGATCTACTTGCCCTCTACTTCCAACCAAACCCTAGTCTACAATACATAGGCATTGATAATTTAATACCTTGTCAATTGGCGCCGTCTGTGGGAATTAGAGGCGACAAGGAGCTGATCTCGATGGCACGTTCAAGATCGTCGAGTTCGTCGGTAGCAAGCAACGCAATGGATCGAGGTAAACATATCGAAACTGGTCTAGTTGATTTTATTCCTCACCCGCCCTCCCGTTTGGATGCATATGCGTATCTGGAGGAGCCCATGGAGATGACGTTCGGAAAATTCCGATTCTACGTCATGAAAGAAGGGTCGTATCGTCTCGAAGTTCTGATTTCGTCGGGATTATCAGCGGTCGACTCCGACTTTTCATCAGGCGAAGAGGAGATTTCGTCGCCACGCTTCGTCAGCTCCATGGCAAGCGAAAAGCTCGCCAAGATCTTCAGCGACATGTCCTTCGAGTCGTCTGCGGACTCTGATATAAGCAGCGACTCAGACAGCGTCGACAGCTTCAACTTCATCGATAGATCTGTTGTTATTGGAAAGGTCTTCACCAATCTATATGATGGTGTCACCAATCCAGACAAAAATCAAAATTCAAAATATCATTAGATCTACGCAATTGAGGAAGCAAACCGAGCAGAGCCGGAGACGTCAGAGGCTTTCGACAATGCGGGAAACCAATATGTCGATCCCGCTGATCTCAGGCGAGGTTTAGGCACTAAATATGTCGGGCCTACACCACGTCTAAGGGTTCAACTCCCGCAAGAAGCATGGGATAAAGCCGCAAGAGCCATGGATGGTACATAACCAATGACCACAACTGCTACAGCCGAAGAATTGCAAGCTTATCAATACAGACTCGCCAGTGTTAGCAGAGAGTTAGAAAAATAGACAGCTGCATTAAATAGAAGAAAGGAGGCAGCTTCCGCGTCAAGCAGGCGAAGGGCAGATCTAAGTCGACAATAAGGAAATTCGGGAGATAGTCACAGAGAAGCTCGAAGGAGAGCAAGATTTCGGCTGCAAAATATACCTGAAGCAGAGAGGGAAAATTTAGTTCAAAACCTCGACATGTCTTTTATGTCAATCGACACGAGGGGAAATATTATCCCTAAAACACCGGAAGCTGGGTATATGGCAACGCAAGCTTTCATCCTCGCGTCCAGACCACCTCCTGGGGATCCGAGAGAAGCGTTGTATAACATGGCAATGGCAGGAGTTGGAGCCATGGGAACAGCGTTCTCAGCTACACCTCCCGAAGGAACTGCAAGGCAAAATAGTCCACGACATACGGCAGCAGTGCAGGATCCACCGAGAGCAAGTGGAGCAAGAGACTCAGCAACTCAGGCAAGGGTAGATAGAGCACAACAGGACAGAAGAGAACATCGGCGTTCACCAGAAGTGGATGAGGAAGATATGTGTGGACTTCCGTGTTTTACGAGACGAGTTCAAAAAACTCGAGTCCCGTCAGGGTTTAAGTTACCCGAAAATTTCAAAAAAAATGATGGTCTACAGGATCCCGAGGATTGGCTCGTTGATTACCTCGAGACGGTGAAGTTGGGAACCAGGGCAACAGCCATGCAGAGCATCCAAGTGCATCTGAGTGGAGCAGCACGATCATGGATAAAGAAGTTACCTTCGGGATCCATCGACAGTTGGGATAGTTTCGAGGACGTTTTTGTGAAGAATTTCAAATCGACATGCAAAAAACCCGCTTCACTCGAAGAGTTGAGGTCGTGTAGAAAAAAACATGATGAGTCAATGAGAAAGTACATACAGAGGTGGAACATCATTAAAAACTCGGCAGAGAACATATCTGACGAGAGAGTAATAGATGCGTTCGTGGCAGGAATTCGACGAGGAGATTTCGTCGAAGACTTGGGGAGAACCAACCCAAAGACAGTATCAGCATTGATGGAAATAGCAAACAAGTGGGCAGATGGACAAGATGCTATACACAACAAGCGACATAGATCGCCAGAAGAGGACCGTAGTCGAAATTTCCAAAATAGATGACGATTCTCTCGACAGTTCGCGAGTTATGATGCTCCTGGCCAAATATCGGCCGGGTTCCGAGGAAACACTGGATGAAACAGTCGAGATGATTATCAAAGAAGTAGCGAGCAGCAAGGCGACAACACAGGTGATCCCCGTAATAATAGACAAAATAGTGGACCAAGGTTCCAGAGACCATATGTGTCTCCCGAGGATATGATGAATGTGTAGGGATTCGTAGCATAGAAAACAAAAAATTTCCTACCGCGAACACGAAATCCAAGCCAAGATGCAATCTAGAAGATGGTAGCAACGAGGGGATTATCGAGTCTCACCCTTGAAGAGATTCCAAAGCCTACAAAATGAGGCTCTTGTTGCTGCGGTAGACGTTCACTTGCCGCTTGCAAAAGCGCGTAGAAGGTCTTGATCACGGCGCCACGAAACGGGCAGCACCTCCATACTCGGTCACACGTTCGGTTGTTGATGAAGACGACGACCACCTCCCCGTTCCAGCGGGCAGCGGAAGTAGTAGCTCCTCTTGAATCCGACAGCATGACGGCGTGGTGTCGGTGGCGGTGGAGAATCCCGGCGGAGCTTTGCTAAGCGTGCGGGGAAGAAGGAGGAGTGGGGCGGCTAGGGTTTGGGGAGAGGGGGGCGCCGGCCATCTAGGGGTGCGGCCACCTTGTGGTGTTTGGGTGGCCGGCCCCCTCCCCTTGGCCCCTCATTATATAGGTGGAAGCCCCAAGTGTTGGACTACAAGTCTCCGAATAAGACCCGAACCCAAAACCTTCCATGTGATAGGGAAACCTACCCAAGGTGGGAATCCCACTTGGGGTGGGATTCCCCCCTTCCATGTGGGGGGGTGGCCGGCCCACTTTGGGGAGTCCACTTGGGACTCCTCCCCCTTAGGGTTGGCCGGCCATGGGAGGTGGAGTCCCTCCGGGACTCCGCCTTCTTTAGTGGTTTCTTCCGGACTTTTCTAGAACCTTCCATAGAACCTTCCGGATCATTTTCAAACACATAAAATGACATCCTATATATGAATCTTATTCTCCGGACCATTCCGGAACTCCTCGTGATGTCCAGGATCTCATCCGGGACTCCGAACAAATATTCGAACTCCATTCCATATTCAAATTCTACCATTTCAACATCCAACTTTAAGTGTGTCACCCTACGGTTCGCGAACTATGCAGACATGGTTGAGTACTCACTCCGACCAATAACCAATAGAGGGATCTGGAGATCCATAATGGCACGCACATATTCAACGATGACT
Organism: Lolium rigidum; assembly: GCF_022539505.1. NCBI lineage: Eukaryota > Viridiplantae > Streptophyta > Magnoliopsida > Poales > Poaceae > Lolium > Lolium rigidum. Next base: position 164,772,408 of record NC_061510.1, read on the forward strand.
TAGTGATCGAATGAACCATTCACATACGATACCAATTCCCTTTGTCACGCGATATTTTACTTGTCCGAGATTTGATCATCGGTATCACTCTATACCTTGTTCAACCTCGTCTCCGACAAGTACTCTTTACTCGTACCGTGGTATGTGGTCTCTTATGAACTTATTCATATGCTTGCAAGACATTAGACGACATTCCACCGAGAGGGCCCGAGTATATCTATCCGTCATCGGGATGGACAAATCCCACCGTTGATCCATATGCCTCAACTCATACTTTCCGGATACTTAATCCCACCTTATAACCACCCATTTACGCAAGTGGCGTTTGATGTAATCAAAGTACCTTTCCGGTATAAGTGATTTACATGATCTCATGGTCATAAGGACTAGGTAACTATGTATCGAAAGCTTATAGCAAATAACTTAATGACGTGATCTTTATGCTACGCTTAATTGGGTGTGTCCATTATATCATTCATATAATGATATAACCTTGTGATTAATAACATCCAATGTTCATGATTATGAAACTAATCATCTATTAATCAACAAGCTAGTTAAGAGGCTTACTAGGGACTCATTTGTTTGTTTACATAACACACATGTATCAACGTTTCGGTTAATACAATTATAGCATGGTATATAAACATTTATCATAAACACAAAGATATATAATAACCACTTTTATTATTGCCTCTTGGGCATATCTCCAACAGTCTCCCACTTGCACTAGAGTCAATAATCTAGATTACATTGTAAGGTACCTAACACCCATGGCATTCTGGTGTTGGTCATACTTTGCCCTAGGGAGAGCTTTAGTCAACGGTTCTGACACACTCGAAACGTATGTATTTTGCAATTCATTTGCGTCTTCACGCATCACTCATTTTCCAAATGAGTCGGCATTAAATATGTTTGGTCTTCTGGTGGAACCTTAATTCCGCGGTCTGAAATATGTCACTAATATTGTCATACACAATATAGCTTCAAAATTCTGACACTACCGGAACTACACCAAGTTCTCAAAGAACCTTTTGACTTAACATCCTCAGTCATTGTCAAAACAATGACATATTCTACCTTCATTTGTAGAATCCGTCACAACATTTAGAACTTATCTAAATCTAGCATAGACAACTTCTAGCTCATTGTGCTACCATTTAAACAACACTTAGCCTAATTTGAGATTGAATTTTTTTTTATATGTGACCAAACTAATATCGGTGCAACACCTTACAGCGATTTGTTTGTCATTACTCATACAAAACTATATATCCTTGGTTCTTCTAAAGCACACAGGGATATTCTTACTGTTTGTCCAATAATCATCACATGAATCATTCTGGTATATGCTCCTAACATTTTAGAGCACAGGACATCTGATTGTGTACATATTAATCGTGATCTAAAATCACTCATGTGTTTTTACTCATTGAGTGTCAGATACACTCAAGTCTTGTTAAAACTTCATATGACAAGAACATTTTCTTAATATTTCTGTATTGAACTACTTCAATATCCTTTCTATGTACTTTGACTTAAACTTATTATGTGTCTCAATCTATCTTCATAGATCTTGACAATAAATATGTTTCAGTCCATATTCTTTCATTGAAATTAATTTTTAATGAATCCTTTTATAATCAAGTATATAATTACATCATTTATAACCAACTATATGTCATTTACACAAGTATTATAAATATGTCTCAGCGCTCCCACTTAATTTCTTGCAAATGCAAGCATCTTCATCGTTTCTGATGAAATCAAAAAACTCTTTGACTATTTCATCTGGTGAAGATTCCAACTCCGTTTGGATTGTCAGAAATAATAAGCTCTTCGAAAATAAAAGTGCCACTTTCAGGTCCTGGAAAGCTATTTACACTCAAGAGTTGAGAATGCTGGTGCACAGAATGAAGAAAAAGCATGCTACCTCTTTTAAAGAATGGCTTCAAACCATAGTTTAGATTAAATTTATTTATCTTTCCTGAGAGTTTCTCACTCTCTTTGTAATTTATACTCTTGTACTCTTTTAATATTAATAAAAAAATTGCAGTGGGTTAACCCCACTGTTTTACCCTCAAAAAAAAAGATTCCAACTCCGCGATACTCACTTCATCCAGTTGAAGTTCGTATACCTATCTAGTATTCCACGGACTAAAAAACTCTTGGTTGTATCTTGTATACACCTTTACTACACACTTCTGTTAAGTAATGTATTTTGCCATCCTACTATCATATCTCATGAAAGAAATATGCAATGATTACTAGAATAATCCACATAGACTATAAGCATTGCTACGGAAGATCTAATCTTATCATAGTCAACTCTTTGAACTTTGTCGTAAACAACTTTTCGACAAGTCAAGCTTATTCAAGGATATTCCATCCAAGTCCATCAATTTTATAGATCCATTTACTTTCAAAAAGTATTCATCTATCTTGGATTTCATGGCGTATAGCCATTTTAACGGAGTCAGGGCCCATCATAACTTCTTTATATGTAGTTAGTTTATCATTGTTCAAAAAACAATCCTTTGTTCACAAATCATTTATTTGATCACAAAGTAAACCATACCTACAAGGTTCAATAAGTACTTCGATCTCCATGACTATAACATTTTCTAGACATGGGAGCCATGATCGTCGTGGCCGCTTCCGGAACCAATTCCGATGCTGCGCTACTCTGATCATTATGCTCAGGTTCATAAACCTTATCAAGTTCTATTGTCCTCCCACTCAAATACTTCGCTAGAAAACAATTTCTTGGAAATAAGTAAGAAACATCGACAAACACTTTTGTCTTTGTCTCCATAGTGGAAAGAATTCCCAATCAATTCTTTGGGATAACCAACAAAGACATTCATCCGATTTTGGTTGTAAACTCTTAGACCAAAATTTAAAGAAAGGACTATTAGGGTTCATACACATGCCATAACTCGTATGGTGTCATTTCAACGGATCATGATGATGCTCTATTCAGTGTAAAAGCGGTAGTCTCTAAAACATAATCCACAAAAATTATAATGGCATCAATATTTTATCTCATCATTGATCCAACAAGATTTGGATACATCTCTCGGATACTCTATCATTACTATGATACTCCAAGAAACGTGAGTTGTAGAACAACTTCATAACTCTCTTAGATGTTCACTAAAACTCGTAATTCAAATATTTCCACTATGATCCAATCATAGATATTTGACTTTTTCTATTACGATGATTTCCACCTCATGCTGAAATTTATTTGAATCCATTCAAATGTTTCAAACTTCTTCCTTATCGAATATATACATATATACTCAATTCATTGTTGGAAGTTTTCATGAAGTAGAAGAATCTCCCGCACACAACTATGCCCGAGTGAACCACATACATCATCATGTATTTTTCCACTAAGTTAGTTGCCCGTTCAACTCTTGGCCTATGAACGGTATTTTAATCATTCTCTTTAGAAAAGATTTGCAAGCGCCAAACGATTCAAAAATCAAATGACTCCAAAAATCCATTTGCATGGAGTTCCTTCATGCGTTCCTCTCTAACATGACCTAAATGGCGGTTTCCACAAATAAGTGGAATTCAAATCATTTGCCTTATGGCATTTTAGCGTCAGTGTTTATGTATGTGTGTTTTCACCATTAAGATTTATAATAACTTATCCATCGTACATGGAGTAATGTCATAATTTGAACAACTCATTGTTTTCATTTGACCAGAGCAAAATAACAATTATTAAGTTCTTTATTATAAATTCTAAGGGCTAGATAGAATGCCAACGACGAACATAATAACACTTTATTTTTGTTCTAGACGTGCATTTCTATCATATTCCTTGTCAGTCACTTAGGCCATTGTATTCTTGTATTGCGTTGTTTTGTATGACACTTCATACCAACCAATATGGTACAAATACCCAAGAATTTCATTGAGTGACCAAACTAGGAATACAACCATAACATGTATATCTTTTATATACACCTGAGCTAGAATTTCTAGTCTTTTCTTTTCTTTCTGCCAAAATATCTTTTGTAGTTTCTCTTTTTCCTCATTCTCAGAAAACACTTCACCTTCAATAACTTCTAGGTTTGTTGGTCAAATACCAATAACCTTGAGATTTTTATTTTGAAGTTGATCATCATATGACAAGTGTTCCAGATTTCACTATTAGTAACTTTGTAATATGATGAACAATTTCACTCATAATTTTATCCATCATGACGACTTTCCGAGACCATGTCTGTACATGCTAGGCTCGTAAAGCTTAACCTCAGTATTCGCATGTGCAAATCTAGCTTGCACCCGTTGTATGCACACGTAGAATCTATAACACCCGATCATCACGTGATGCTTCGAAACGACGAGTCTTAGCAACAGTGCATATTAAGGACGATTACTTCATGGATATGCGAATATCGTTAGTGCCCCAATAGTTGGAGGATTGGGACGCCTTGCATCTTCAACCTTCGTACATTCCCATAAAACTTATGAGTTTATGTAGTCTCACCAAATTATATTCTATCATCTTGCAATAAGGTCTTAGATATCACATATATCTCATACCTTGATTATTTCTGAAAACTAAATTTTCAGCTCCTTACTTTTCAAACAGATTTGAACTTCAAGTTTCATGGAGACAAGATAACTTTAGGTACTAATTGAAACCATAGCTCTTTGAATCAACAATGTGAGGTTTACTAAAAGTTTGCAATAGGACTTAATCATTTCTTGATTCTTTAACAATACGGTACCAGTCCGTAAAGTTTCTTGTCAGATTTTAACAGTATTTCTATCTCAATAACAAGACTAGCGCTTGGTAGAAAACGGATGCCAATACTACAAAATTAATTCAAAATACTACTCAGACTATGTTTATGATAATTAGTTCATGTTTTAATCTAATTACTAATGAACTCCCACTTAATACAACATCCCTCATAGTTGTTAAGTGGTACACGATCCACATCCACTACACCAAAACCGATCATCTCGTGAGATGATGTAGTTTCAATGGTGAACATCAACATGTTGATCATATCATCCATATGACTCGTGTTCAACCTTTCGGTTTCCGTTGTCCCGAGGCCATGTCTGTACATGCTAGGCTCGTCAAGCAAACCCAAGTATTCCGCGTGTGCAACATGGCTTACACCCGTTGTATGTGAACGTTGAGTCTATCACATCCGATCATCACCGGATGCTTCGAAACAACGAACCGTGCAACGGTGCATACGAGGGGAGAACACTTTATTATCTTGATATTAATGTGAGGGATCATCTTATAATGCTACCGTCGCGTTCTAAGCAAAATAAGATGCATAAAGGATTAACATCACATGCAATTCATATGTGATATGATATGGCCCTTTAGTCTTTGCGCCTTCAATCTTCATCTCCAAAGCACGGACATGATCTCCATCATCGTCGGCGTAGCGTCAAGGTCCATGGCGCCGTCTTCATGGTTGTTCACCTCATGTAGCAACTATTACAACTACTTTGAAATACTACTCAACATGAAATTTAAAGACAACCATAAGGCTCCTGCCGGTTGCCACAATACAATAATGATCATCTCATACATATTCATCATCACATCATGGCCATATCACATCACCAAACCCTGCAAAAACAAGTTAGACGTCTCTAATTTGGTTTGCATATTTTACGTGGTTTAGGGTTTTCGAGTAAGATCTAATCATGAACCACAACGGTGATACTAGTGTTGTCAATAGAAAGAGTAAATTGAATCTTCACTATGGTGGGAGAGACAGACACCCGCAAAGCCACTTATGCAATAAAAGTTGCATGTCGAACGTGGAGCAAGTCTCATGAACGCAGTCATGTAAAGTTAGCCCGAGCCGCTTCATCCCACCATGCCACAAAGATGCAAAGTACTCGAACTAAAGACAACATAAGCATCAACGCCCACAAAACAATTGTGTTCTACTCGTGCAACCATCTATGCATAGACACGGCTCTGATACCACTGTAGGGATTCGTAGCATAGAAAACAAAAATTTTCCTACCGCGAACACGAAATCCAAGCCAAGATGCAATCTAGAAGATGGTAGCAACGAGGGGATTATCGAGTCTCACCCTTGAAGAGATTCCAAAGCCTACAAGATGAGGCTCTTGTTGCTGCGGTAGACGTTCACTTGCCGCTTGCAAAAGCGCGTAGAAGATCTTGATCACGGCGCCACGAAACGGGCAGCACCTCCGTACTCGGTCACACGTTCGGTTGTTGATGAAGACGACGTCCACCTCCCCGTTCCAGCGGGCAGCGGAAGTAGTAGCTCCTCTTGAATCCGACAGCACGACGGCGTGGTGTCGGTGGCGGTGGAGAATCCCGGCGGAGCTTCGCTAAGCGTGCGGGGAAGAAGGAGGAGTGGGGCGGCTAGGGTTTGGGGGAGAGGGGGGCGCCGGCCATCTAGGGGTGCGGCCACCTTGTGGTGTTTGGGTGGCCGGCCCGCTCCCCTTGGCCCCTCATTATATAGGTGGAAGCCCCAAGTGTTGGACTACAAGTCTCCGAATAAGACCCGAACCCAAAACCTTCCATGTGATAGGGAAACCTACCCAAGGTGGGAATCCCACTTGGGGTGGGATTCCCCCTTCCATGTGGGGGTGGCCGGCCCCCTTTGGGGAGTCCACTTGGGACTCCTCCCTTAGGGTTGGCCGGCCATGGGAGGTGGAGTCCCTCCGGGACTCCGCCTTCCTTAGTGGTTTCTTCCGGACTTTTCTAGAACCTTCTAGAACCTTCCATAGAAGCTTCCGGATCATTTTCAAACACATAAAATGACATCCTATATATGAATCTTATTCTCCGGACCATTCCGGAACTCCTCGTGATGTCCGGGATCTCATCCGGGACTCCGAACAAATATTCGAACTCCATTCCATATTCAAATTCTACCATTTCAACATCCAACTTTAAGTGTGTCACCCTACGGTTCGCGAACTATGCGGACATGGTTGAGTACTCACTCCGACCAATAACCAATAGCGGGATCCGGAGATCCATAATGGCTCCCACATATTCAACGATGACTTAGTGATCGAATGAACCATTCACATACGATACCAATTCCCTTTGTCACGCGATATTTTACTTGTCCGAGATTTGATCATCGGTATCACTCTATACCTTGTTCAACCTCGTCTCCTGACAAGTACTCTTTACTCGTACCGTGGTATGTGGTCTCTTATGAACTTATTCATATGCTTGCAAGACATTAGACGACATTCCACCGAGAGGGCCCTGAGTATATCTATCCTTCATCGGGATGGACAAATCCCACTGTTGATCCATATGCCTCAACTCATACTTTCCGGATACTTAATCCCACCTTTATAACCACCCATTTACGTAGTGGCGTTTGATGTAATCAAAGTACCTTTCCGGTATAAGTGATTTACATGATCTCATGGTCATAAGGACTAGGTAACTATGTATCGAAAGCTTATAGCAAATAACTTAATGACGTGATCTTTATGCTACGCTTAATTGGGTGTGTCCATTATATCATTCATATAATGATATAACCTTGTCATTAATAACATCCAATGTTCATGATTATGAAACTAATCATCTATTAATCAACAAGCTAGTTAAGAGGCTTACTAGGGACTCATTTGTTTGTTTACATAACACACATGTATCAATGTTTCGGTTAATACAATTATAGCATGGTATATAAACATTTATCATAAACACAAAGATATATAATAACCACTTTTATTATTGCCTCTTGGGCATATCTCCAACAGAATGGACCGTGTCAGATGCATTTTTATCTTGATAACAATGGGAAGAGACAGTCAGGGCATCTGCAGAAGGACTGTCGAAATTTTCAAGCAATGTTGAGATTTTCAGGGCACGCTAATGTCCAAGTAGCGAATAGAAACCCCCAGGGGCCAAGGAGTGAGATCCACCTCCCACCTCCTCCCGCAATTATGGAGGAAAATCGGCACCAGCTCAGAATAGCGGCAGCACCACACCCACCTCCATATGTTGACCCTAACTCCAATGGCGCAGTCTCGCCGATTCAGAAAGCTAGGCCGTCTAATAGGGCTCAGAAAGTAATCTCGCGACAAGTGTTCATGGCAGAGAAGATGCCTCCACCAACGATTGAGTATCTAAATTGGTCGGGACAGGACATTGGCTTCACAATTGCGGATCACCCGCAGCAAGTTCCTCGACCAGGGCAGTCAGCACTTATCTTACCAGTGGTGATCGCAGGATTCGACGTATCTCGAGTATTCATAGATGGAGGCAGCAGTCTAAACCTTATGTATGCGGATACACTAAGGAAGATGAACATATCCTTGGCAAATATAAAGCCAACTGACACACGTTTCCATGGAATTACGCCAGAGAAGTCGAGTTATCCGTTGGGGAAGATCAATCTCGGCGTTCAGCTTGGGACCCGAGAAAACTACAGGATAGAAAGGTTGGAGTTTGAAGTTGTGGATTTCCCGTCGCAATATCACGCCTTGTTGGGACGACCAGCATATGCCAGGTTTATGGCGGTACCACACTACACGTACCTATTGTGGAGGTTACCTGGACCTAAGGGACCAATTACAGTCAAAGGAAGTTTCGCGTTAGCTGATAAATGCGACAAGGATTTTCATCGACTGTCAGAAACTTTCGGGATGCAAGCAGAATATATGGCGTCAAGGCTCACAACTGATTATGATGTGTTGCCAGATGCAGGAAGGCCACTCAGGGAGCCAACCTTCAACACTACTAAGGATTCCAAGGAGGTGCAGATTCACCCGACAGACCCAAAGAAAACGACGTCCATTGCAACAAACATGGACCTCGCATAGGAAAGCGCGCTCAGTCGAGTTCCTCCGTGAGCACTGGAAAATCTTCGCATGGTGTCCAGCTGACATGCCAGGAGTACCCAGGGAACTTGCCGAGCACCACCTTTGCGGCGTTTTTCGGAACCAAACCGCAAAGCCATGCTGTCAGAGATTGATCGACTCAGAGAAGCTGGTTTTATTAAGGAGATATATACAGAAGCCACGTGGGTAGCTAACCCAGTGATGGTCCCAAAGAAAAACACGAAAGTCCTTCGCATGTGTGTCGACTTTACGTGTCTCAATAAACACTGTCCAAAGGATCACTTTCCCCTCCCAAGGATCGATCAAATCATCGACTCCACGGCAGGATGCGAACGTCTTTCCTTCCTGGACGCATATTCTGGTTATAACCAGATCAGATTAAAAGAAGATGATGAAGTCAAAACAGCGTTCATAACACCTTATGGCGTGTTCTGCTATAGAACAATGCCTTTTGGCCTGAAAAACGCGGGAGCAACATATCAGCGGATGATGCAGAAATGTCTTGCAACATAGATTGGTAAAAACGTACAAGTATACATTGACGATGTCGTCATAACAACAAAGAAGGGGTCAACGTTGATCGATGATTTGAAGGAAACCTTCGACAACCTTGACAAGTTCTGCCTTAAGTTGAACCCAACGAAGTGCTCCTTTGGTGTTCCTGCGGGAGAACTTCTCGGGTTCTTAGTTTCAGCAAGAGGGATCGAAGCCAATCCAGAAAAAATCCAAGCCATCGTAACAATGAGGAAGCCAACAAAGTTGAAAGAAATACAACAGTTGACTGGGCGAGTCGCAGCTTTAGGCAGGTTCGTCGCCAGGCTAGGAGAAAAGGCATTGCCGTTCTACGGATTGATCAAACAAGGAGAGAAGTTTCAGTGGAACGAGGAAGCGGATAGAGCTTTCGAGGATCTCAAGCGCACAATCTCGACACCACCAATCTTGGTGGCGCCTAAGGAAAAGGAACCTCTCCTGCTATACATTGCAGCCACACCTCAGGTGGTTAGCACAGTGCTTGTGGTTGAAAGAGAAGAAGAAGGAAAACTCCATGGAGTGCAACGGCCGGTATATTTCGTCAGCGAAGTTTTATCGCCTTCCAAACAACGATACCCGCAGTACCAGAAGCTAGCATATGGGGTGTTTACAACCGCAAGAAAACTGCGACACTATTTTTCGGCGCATCCGATCATAGTGGTTAATGAGGCACCTTTGTCCAATATATTAAACAATCCAGAGGCTACGGGTCGTGTCTCCCTTTGGGGAATAGAGCTTTCCCCTCGGGACATCACGTATGAAAAGAGAAAGGCAATAAAGTCGCAAATATTGCCTAATTTTATTGCGGAATGGATGGAGCTGCAGAACACGGGACCCCCGGATTTATCGAGAACTTGGACTATGAACTTCGACGGGTCCAAGAGATTGGATGGAGCTGGAGCAGGCGTGATACTAGTATCACCTGAAGGTGACAAATTAAAGTATGTCTTACGGATGACGTTCCCAAACGCGTCTAACAATGAGGCAGAATACGAAGCTCTCATACACGGGATGAAGATGGCGAAGGCTTGTGGCGCAACCCGACTAAATATCTTTGGCGACTCACAATTGGTGGCTCAGAAGGTCATGAATCAATGTGATGCAGTCAATGAAAGTATGATAGCATACAAGTAAGTGTATAACGAGCTAGAAAAGCTGTTTGATGGATGCGAGGTAAATCACATCAGCAGGTTGAGCAATGATGAAGCTGATGTTCTTGCAAACATCGGCTCGCAGTGTCTCGCGATTCCACCATGCGTGTTTTGGGAGGAAATAGCCGAGAGATCTACAAAGCCGACGAAACCAAAAAAGAAGGAGAAGGATGAGAAACCACCGGGGGCTACAAAAGTAGCATCAGAAGAAGAAGAGGGACAGGACCTAGTAATGATGGTGCAAATTCCATGGATGCAGGTGTACATATCATACATCCTAAGGAAAAGAATACCTGACGATCCAGTTGAAGCAAGGCGAGTTATTAGACGATCTAAAGCCTTTACTATGGTCAAAGGGGAGTTATACAAGCGAAGTATTTCGGGAGTGTTACAAAGGTGCGTCACACCCGAAGAAGGACGGCTAATCTTGTAGGATGTACACGAAGGAATATGTGGTCATCATGCAAGCAGTCGAGCTATAGCAGCCAAGGTTTTCAGAGCAGGATTTTGCTGGTTGACAACAATCGAGGATGCAAAGGAAATAGTTCGTACTTGCGACGCGTGCCAGAGATTTTCCGCAAAACCTCACTCTCCGGCAGTGGAATTGATGCCAATACCGCTGTCATGGCCTTTCACGCAGTGGGGCCTCGATATGTTGGGAAAATTACACAAAGCTTCGCCAGGAGGATACGAGTACATGCTCGTCGATGTCGACAAATTCACGAAGTGGATAGAAGTAAAGCCAATAAATTCACCAGACGGAGCGTCTGCAATCAAGTTCGTGAAAATCATTGTTTGTCGGTTTGGAGTACCTCATAGCATCGTCACGGACAATGGTAGCAATTTTACATCCAAGAAATTCAAGGCATATTGTGCGGAGGTAGGCATTAAACTACACTTTGCATCGGTTGCGCACCCGTGGACTAATGGTCAAGTCGAGAAAGCCAATGTATAATCTGCAATGGTATCAAGAAGCGTCTGCTGGCACCGCTCGATAAAGCGCGACATACTTGGCCAGAGGAGTTGCCTAGTGTGTTGTGGAGTATTCGAACAACACCAAATACAGCGACACAAGAAACTCCGTTTTTTCTGGTCCATGGAGCTGAAGCAGTAATGCCGATAGAAATAGAACATGATTCTCCGAGAGTAACAGAATATGACGAAGAGGCATCAAGGAAAGCATTAGAGGATGATGCCGATGCATTGGATGAAGCTCAAGTCGAAGCGTTATCGTGGGTCACTAAGTACCAGCAAGATCTGAAAAACTACCACAGTCGACGATTGCGACCACGATCCTTCCAAGTAGGTGACTTAGTTCTTCGGCTGACACAAAAAAGCCATGAAAAACTCGAGTCGCCATGGCTTGGCCCTTACATCGTCACAGAAGTAATCGAAGGAGGAGCATACAGAATCAAGGACAAGAAGACAGGAGTTGCCGAGCCAAATCCTTGGAACGTGGCGCAGCTCAGGCGTTTCTACGCCTAGAAGTCAAAATATAGTCTTCCTTGTAAACATACAATGTACTGAAACGCCCGCGAGTTTTCAGACGCACTCTTTTCCTTTTTCAGGGCACCGAGTGGGGCTGAAAAGGTTTTTAATGAGGCGAACTCGCGGTGCTGCAATATAATAAAGATAGTGGAGATATACATCTTTTTCTTTGATAGGCTCGGGGGCTTACGCCCAGAAGACACAATATATATATACAATGTCAACGAATACAACTCGCAAAAATACTTCACCTTGGTGCAAAGCACTTCGCAAAATAAAATGAAGATACAAAATAGTGATCAACAAAAAAAGGGGCCTAGGGGGCTAATACCCGCAAATATAGTACACTCAATATAATTTATTTGGCCTTGGTTCCACTTCGCATACACAATAGAGAAAATCGCCACCAACACGCTCGGGGGTTTGACGAGAAAAAATAAAGAAAAATATATCCAGCAGTTTTACAATATAGATTATGTTTACAACATACAAGATGCAACTACTGAGAAAACTTGACAAGATAAAGGAAAAAACTTTCAATCACTACCTAGTATATCATCTATGGTTAATCGCTCATTATTTGCAGCACGAGTACTATGTTCAGCATAGCTACCCTTCACGAAGAACTCAGCGTCCATCCGAAGAAGTTCATCCATCATTTCTTCTGCAACAGGGGTTACAATGTCATCAATTTTGCCGACGTTTCTCTTCCTTTTCGCCATCTTGGCTAGGCACTTGGCAACAATTCGACTCATGTCTAACTTCGGGTAGCAGATTTGTATCATCATCATAGCAAATCTTGCGCCAGCAGTTAATTGGGCCCGCACAAATCCATGAATTCGAGGGGCATCCCGAAACTTTTCCATCAGAGCAGGAAGGGTTTCTGGCATCTTGTTGCGCGGGAACATGGTGCTATAAACTAAAGACAACGTCCTTGTGCAGAGGTCGAGAAAATCGTGGACCTGACTCGCGTGATCTTGAAATCTGACGATTTGGCACGTACGTTCAGGCGTAACACAAAAGTTAGAACCATGTTCAGTTGCAAGTCTGAGAAGCACATTGGATCGAGCTTCAACACGTTGATCCTCGGCAGCGGTGTCCAAAAAAGAAACTGTTTTCAGCGGAGGAATCAGCGAGGAAGGAGAAAACATCAAGAGAAAAATCAAGCACGACCAAGTGAATGAAGAATACCTGTCATATCCAAGCTGGAGTCAGTCATCAGTTGAAGCATGTAATTCTCTCGTGCAGAAGCTTCAGCAGCCTCAGAAACCGCGGCTTCTTTTTCAGCTATAGCATCTTGAGCTTGCTGAAGCGCAACTTTTTCCCTGTCGGAAGATTTTTGAGACTGCTCCATTATTATAAGTGATTGCTTCTTCATAGACTGGAGTTGTTGGCGAAGTTCTTCCAAGTCTTGTGTTAAACCCTTACTCGAGGAATCTTCAATAAGCTCATCAGCAACAGGTGTTTTCTTCAAACAGCACGAAGCAGGAAAAGCATCGGAAGGACGAGGAGTTGAAGCGTAGTTATCAAATACCAACTGGAAATAAAAGTGCGACATCAATCATCAAGCAAAATAGATTTACATTGATCTTCAAAGTATTTACATGGTTCTTGCAAGAGTTGGTATCCTAGTAAACCAACAGTGCGATGTCGCAAACTACATCTATGGCGACAGACGTCAAAAGAGAAAAGAAAGGAAAAAGGCAGGCAAGATGGTCTACTTGACCTCTGGCTTGGATGAACTAGGAGCGGGAGCTGGTTTGTATCCGAGATAGGCGCGGATTTTCTTTGAGTTTGGCTTGGCAGCCTTAATCAGCGACTGCCACCTCTTCGTTTCCATCTCCTTCGTGTCGCCAACTCTCGCCCAGTCGACATCTTGTTGGCTGTCGGCAACCAAGGCGATAGTGTCTTCAGCACCGACTTTCAAACCTTCTTGGCGAAGTTTGACCCCAAGATCTTCTTGAGAGTTGAAGCACTTAGCAAGAGCAGTAAAAGTCGGGGGTTCTTCCTTCTTCGGGAAGAAGTAGGGAAAAAGCTGCGATAGACCCATCCTGGCTTCGGCAAGGCCTTCGCGTGCCTCATCTCCGTGGATCTCAAGGAGAGAAAGCGCGTCAAGAAGGCGATCACCTTCAGGATTCTCCAGATCATATTCTTGATGTGTTTTCCCTAAATGAGTAAAAAAAGAGAGCTTGTTAAGAAAAAGTAAGCAAGGACAAAAGAGACGACCCGAGGAAACAGCAAGGATCTGAGTACTTAATAACAAAACGTCGACTCTGCGACTCCACGCGAGTAAGGATTTCTTTTTCACGAGCAGACTGATGAGCTATGGTCTCGCTCAGAGAAGTTTCCGCGTCATGAAGTCTTTTTCGAAGATCTTCAACGGCGGAAGCATCTGATTCAGCTTTCTTGCGAGCTCTTTCGCTTTGCTTTAACTCGATAGCAAGAGCGTTAGCGTGTTTTTTGGATTCCGCAAGAGTCTCTGGTATAATAAACGACAGTAAAATATCATGGCAAAATAATGAAGGAGTATATTCAGCAGAAGAGGCAGGTAAAAATAGTACCTTCAAGCTTGGCGGCATAATCACGGTACCCGATAAATTGGGTACCGAGGCGAACAAATTCCTTCATCAAAGGCTGAAGAAAAGACCACAGAAAAAAGAAATCAGTATAGGAAGCGAAAGCTCGACACCACCAAGCAAAAACCAAAGGGGGGTCCAAAGTACTGAAAAAAGATAGACAACTTACATCATCCATTAAAGGAGTCGTGGAACCACCAATTAATATGGCAGGCTCCTTGGCTGGCTCCACCCTAGCTCTCTTTGGTGAAGAGGCTCGGGGGCTCGCAACTGGAGTTGGATGCTCTGTGTCTTGTTGAGGAGGCGAAGTTTCGTCCCCATCAGGTTGAGCTTCAGAGACAACTAAAGTACGGGACGTACTCGTTCGAGCAGTCGCGTCAATAGGTGGATTTTCATCCTCGTCGCCATTACAATAAATAAGATGACAAGATAAGAAACAATATAGACAAAATATCGACAACAAACAACAAAGAGCAGCAAGAACTTACGAGCTGACAAGAGCATCTTCATAAGGATTGAAAGTTTTCCTTCCAGCATCAGGAATAACTTCTTCGGCATGAGATGCGCCGGCTTTGGAGGCGCCGGAATCGGCAACTTCGCCCCTCTTTCTCTTGTTCTTTGGAGAAGCAGCTGAGGGAGGAGAGTGTGCCGATGCGTTAGCCTCGGATTCAACTTCCTTTTCTGAGGATGCCACGGATTTTTGAGAACCCACGATTTCACTCTCAGGGCGAGAAGAACCCTGGTTGTCGTCGGTGACAACAGTCCGTTCTTCGACTTCTCCACCTTCAGGAAGGGGAGGAAGAGAAGCTAGAACTGGATGATTCTACAAGGACAAATGTCAACACCCAGATTTTTAAGTCCAGATGCCTGTTATGCCATACATCGCAATCCCAGGAATATTGTTGTTGCGAGACATAACAGTTGAATATCATAAGTCATCATTCATTACATACCATAGTCGTCTTACAAATAGAGATCACATGATCCAAATTACACAAATAGTTGATCTATTGATCAACGAACACCATTCATAGCGGAAGCGTAAATAGAAGGGGACTCTATAGTCCACAGGCCAACGCTTGACGTCAGGAGTAGTCTTAGTTGTCGTAGACGTCCTGCTGTCCATCCTCTTCATACTGCTGTTCCTCTTCATAGTCTGGCCATTTGAATAGCCAGGGACAAAGCCGTGAGTACTTTAAGGTACTCGCAAACTAATACTAATGTAAGTACTAACAATTCTAGTAAGGGGGTGCTAAGCTCTAGTTTCTTTTGCATAAAGCCAATTTTAGTTCACAAGTATTTGAAATAAAGACTCTTCATGTGCTAACTAACTCAAGTGGGAATAACATTAGTGTCATTCCCACAACTCAGTTGTGTTTCAAGTCAAAATCACCATTTCAAGTTCAAATCACAAGTCCCCTTCACATGTCACATTTTTTGAAAATGGTCTGATGACGGAACAGTATGGCCTTTCCAACCGTCCATAACCGTGGACGCGGTTATTCGAATAGTTCTACACTCTGCAGTAGTCGTACACTTGTGCCACAACATTTGCAATAATCCGTCAGGGTTAACTGGCCCTAATTTATCACACTCCGTGTGCGGACTACCAACCATAACCTTTCACTTACATACCCTAGTATAGGCATCTCTCCCCATGAGATTGGCCTCCCAGTGAAGACAAACTGTCAGCCTGGGAACTGCACAGGGCTTGGGCCGGACATTCACCTCATTTCACGTCATACCACATCATTTCCTTTGTTGTAGAGGCAGCTTTCGGCATAACCCCGATGACGCTTGTTTAGAGGGAGCCCATACTAAGATACATAAACTTCTAGTTAAGCCCTACCCATATCAGGTATTGTGGGGGTACTTGTAAAATTGGAATGGTATCGCATCCGAACCCAACCATCAGTTTTTGTAAAGTTCACCATGTCATTCACCAGTCATATTCACCTTCAAAATCTTTCAATAGAATGACTCATCATTCCAAGGTTTTCAAAGTCATTGCACTTCACAAGTTCCCATCTAGAGTAGTCCATTTTATTTGTCAGCACTAGCAACTAGTCATGAGGGGTACTAACTAACTTTGATTGCCATAGGCTAACTTTGATGATCTTGTTCTATTCTAAACCAAGTGAATCATGAATCAAAAAGTAAACTTTGATAAACCAAATCCAAAAGCTTGTAAAGTAAAAACTTGGGATAGGATCATTAAGCATAAAGTAAAATGTGGTGGTGCCTGGCTCTTGTAGAGCTTTGCAATTAGAAAGAATAGTAGCTTGCAACAATAGAGCTTGCATTGGTGTTAGCTTGCAAGAGTATAGCTTGCCTTGGTTGGGGAATTGGTCAAAGTGGTCTTCTTCTCCTTGGAAGTAGACCTCCTCCTCCTCTTGATACTCCCCGGTACTAGCGTCTAAAATACGAATACGGGGTACACAATCATCATACCAAACTAATTTACTAAACTAGGCACACTCATGATTTACACAACTTAAACTAGCATCACACATTACTATTAAGTGGGTAGATGTGTTTTTCTTATTTAAGAAAAAATAATTTCCTCTCATACTAATTAAGGTGTTACTTTTAATTACTTAGAGAAATAATTTCCTCTCATTATCTTATTAAGATTTAATTTCTCTCATGAATAATATATGACCTAGGTTGACTAAGTCAACCTCTTCATACTCATCATTTAAGAAAATGATCTAAATGAGGTGAAGCACCTCATACAATTTAATCCTAATATGGTAAAGATTTAATATCATCAAAAAATTCATATGAGACCTAAATGACCAGAGTCTCTACCTCATTTTGAAATGTTTGTGACAAGATTTAAATGAGAGAAAAACTCCCATGTGATTTATTAATAGTTTTGGACAATATCTTTGACTAGAAATAGCCATATAGTCCTTTAATTAAGGTAGGCCATGATCATTCAAAGTAAGCATGGAATATTTTTGCAGAAACAAATAGTGCAAGTGAAATTTGAATTATAGGAGTTGGAATCAACTCAAAAGCATTTTTGGTTGATTTTTAATAATTATTCTAAGTCAGAAAAGTCCCTGTCTTGTTTATTTTTCTACTTTATCTCTATAACAGATCTAGGGTTCAATCCAGTGGCATTGTGTAGATAAAACTCTAAGCTTTCCAAATATATAAATTTTGTAGAATTTGGCCAAGTAGATTTGTCCCTATTAAATTTTAAGTTGACATCAGATTGCAATATTTCTCTATTCTGTATTTTCGAATTTGAATTACGTGGGCTGGCGGGAAACTAATGGGCTGTGCAGAGAGAGAAAGGATTGGGCCGGCCCAGCTAGCGCTTCACACGCCACGGGCCGCCTGACAGAGGGGCCCGCACGTCACCGACTCAGACTTACCGAAGCGGTACCGTTCAACGCGCGTCGTTGGATTAGAAGCAGATCGTGCGGTGCAGAGGCGTCATCTTCATCGGGGGGAGGAGCGTGCTGGAGCGGAGGAGGTAGGGGGTCGGCGGCCAACCAGAGCTTCGGCGAGGGGCGGAGCTGGTTCTAGGCGAGGTTGTCGTCGACGGCGAGTCGATTGGTACTGGTGGCGTCTCCGAGGGTGCCCGAATTCATCGGCGGCGATCTCAGCACCTCTGCGGGCTTCCGGCGAGCAATTGGCGGGCTAGCGGCGGCGATGTGCAGTGGAGATGGGCAGAGGAGGTTCAGGGAGAGGAGTGGAGCAAGTTTGGTGTGGAGGAGGAAGTGCGGGGATGGCTCTATTTATAGGGCGCGAGGTGCCGTGAGGGGTGCGGCAAGGGTGACAGCGACGCGGCGATTCCGGCGAGGGCTATGGGTAGGCGAGGACAGGGTTGCGTAGGCGACGTCATGGCGGTCCTGTGAGCGTCAACGGCGTGGCAAGGCTAGGCGTACGGTGGTCGGGCGCGAGCGTGTACTGGCGCGGCCGTGGCGGGCGGAATCGTCCTCTCCGGCGACGGCGGGTACAGGCAGGTGACGCGAGCATGTCCGGCGAGCTCTTCGTGTCGTGGCGAGTACCTTGGCGAGCGGAGGCGGTCGGCGATGCCGTGGTACGGCGAAGCGACAGGTGGCCAGTGGCGTCCGCGCGTGTACGGCGCGACGTCATCGGCATGGCTGGGCTGTAACATCCCAAACTTGTTATCATAAATAAATGAGTGATCATGTGCATCTCATGCATTTAGTTTGCATTTGAGCAAAATTTGCATCTCAATTTTCCAATTATTCAAACCCTTCTCTTTTCTTTCTCATTCAAATCTCTCAAGATTTTCAACACTAAGTCACATGGTTTTGTTGTTTTCAACAAGTCCATGTGTGTTTATTACTTCTCTGGCAAAATTGAGTTTCAAACAAAATTCAAACAGATTTGAAAATTGAATTGGAAAGAGAAAGAAAAAAACTAGAAAAAAAGGAAAAAAGAGAGAAAGAACCCTCTCTTCCCTCTCCTCGGGCGCAGCCCATCTCCTTCCCCCTTCCTTTCTCTCTGGCTCGGCCCAGGTGGCCCAACAGCAAACCCACCACCAGCCCAAACTTTCCCCAGGGGGGTTTTTTGCAAAATGTTCATCTTCTCCCCGCCGACCGAAGCTGCTGCCTGGCTGCTCGCCGGCCACCCGATGGCCTGGCCGGCCCGGATGCGTTTCGCCGCCCCCGGCGGCTATAAAGCTTCGCCGCCGCCCAGGAACCCTAGTTCCCCCACTTCTCCCCTCCCCGTGGTCCCGACGCCCCCAGACCTAACCCTAACCCGCCCAGACGCCGGCCGGCCACCGCCGATTCTGGCGCCGGCGAGCCTCCCCGGCCGCCGCCGACCTCTCCATCGCGTCGAGGGTGAGCCGCTGCTCCTCCCCATGCCCTCGCCTCGCTCCCTCTCCCTCTCTAGCGCCGCCGCGTCGAGCACCCGGCTCCGGCCGCCGCAGCACCTCGCCGGAGGCCCTGCTCCGGCGGGTAATCCACCCCCGCGCCGCCTCCTTTTGGTCGCCCGCGTCGCGCGGAGTCGACTGCGCCCTCGTGCGCGTCCTACCGCCCACGGGAGCCTCCGATTGGAGGTCAGCCCGAGCTCAATTTTGAGCTCATGGCCGGCTGACGTCAGCATGACGTCATGCTGACGCCATAATTCTTTTTCTTATTTTCTGATATTAATTTCTGTATTTTTTTAAATAGGAAATAATATGACAGGTGGACCCCACTTGTAAGGATTTTAATAATTTAGGAAATGTTTAGAAAAGAATAAACTTATGACATGTGGGTCCAAATTGTTAAACTTTTATTATTTTTGTATAATTTTCAGAAAATGATTTAAAATGAATTAAATTCTGGAAATTCATAAGTAATTCATTTTAAATCAGAAAAATATAAAATTATATATCAAAATGATCAGAAAAACATTTCCTAATTGTTTATCCATGTTTCATACATGCTTGAACCAACTAAATATGAGCCCTAGTAGAAACCCTAAATCGACCCCTCTCATGTGTCGGAGTCGTTACCGAACCCCTCTTTTTATGTCGATGCACCTAGGTTTTAACCGAACCCCTTTAATATGACATGTCATCATATTGTATGTGCATTGCATTGTACCTTGTCTTGATTGGGCTATTCCTTTCCGGTGTTTGGTTCTTCACGATAGGGACCGAACGCGAGCCTGAGATCAACGCCACCGAAGAGCGAGCATAGAACAACGAGGGACAAGGCAAGCCCTAACCTGGTTCATATATGGTTTCGAAATGCTTTTAATTCTGGTTCTTACATATTGCATTCGCTTCAAATATGTTTTATCGGCAGTGGTAGATATCCTATGTGTGCATGTTCCATCTTTGTAGCCCAAAGTTCCTGATCCACCGCTCCCAGCAAAACTAGGTCTGAGCATTTTTGCATCGCTGGAGCCGTATATGTGTTATGCTTAGCCATGCTTAGCTGTTGAAGTCTGATCCATCCGGTTGATGAATCAGAGCTACGAATGAACCTAGTTTGACAGGATGACGTGGTAAGATCAGTGATGATATTAATAAACATGCTAAAGGCTTGGATGGGCCGCCACATGGGGATGTGGTGATTTGACTCGTTCTCGCCGATACTAGGACCTGAGTTCTCGCCTTCGGAACCAAAGCGAGCGTACAGCCACACGGGGCCCATGGGAACCCCTTGGCCCGAACTTACCTAGCTTACCCATGAGTCAATTAGTTTGCGAGTTCCATTTGCCATACGCATGGGGAAAAGGTGGAAAAGGTTTTCAAAGTGCATCATACAGGGCGTGGCCGGGGTGAAGGATGTTGGAGGCATTGAACTGGATCCCCTGCGCACAATGACCGGGACCGCCTCGGAGAATGGCTACCTACGATGACGGAGCTCCCCAGTTAGTTTGACTCATGGAATAGGCGAAGTAAGGGAAAGGTTTTGGTCGACCACCCTCTGCCGGCACGCCAAGGAAGCGTGTACATGACGGCGCTAAGAGTTGGTCGGCGCGTGTGGGTAAAATTGTACACCCCTGCAGGGTAAATCTTTTCGAAAAGCCGTGTCCACGGTTATGGACGACTTGGTGATGGATTCTGTGATCATAGACAACTTGAACCTAAACGTAAAACCTGTTAGCAATGTGTGATAAGGATTCCCTCCCAGGGTGTCGAGGGGGTGATCCTAGGTGATAGGTTCAGGTAATGATGAAGATTCGGTGGATTCAACATGATGATCTTAGAGCTAGAGTTTGTATCGCTCTCTTATCCCTTTTGAAAATGGTCTGAATAGACGAGCTTCTGTTCCCCCTTGTTTACAAAGGAAAACTGGCTTTCCGCAAAATAAGCTCCACATAAAGCCTCGCATACCCGCTTTGCTAACAGGTGGTACTAAGTCTTGCTGAGTCCCTGTACTCAGCCTTGCATGCTTTGTTTCAGACGAAGTCCTTCCAACTGATGGTGGCTTCTACCTTGACATCGACGAGTAGTTCGGAGTTCCTCAGGCGGCAGCCTGAGACTTATGGGCTGGGACGTCGCCTTATGTTATGGCCTCTTAGGCCCTTTGCGAGTCTTGTTATCTAGATAACATAATTTGCTTTCCGTTGCTTGTTGAATTGTGGTCGGTGACCTCTGCGTGTAATAAATTTGGATCTTAACTCTGCTAAGAGTTGTAATATATTTGCTTTCGATCGTAGAGTCACTGTTGTGTTACCGATTCTCACCTCGTACGCCCTAGAGATCTAGGTTAGGCTTATGCCGGATGTGATATCCGGGTTTGTCTAGCCACGACCTCCGGGGTGCCGACGAGTTTTGGTATCGAGACAGGATCGCCTATAGGAAACCCTTTCGACT
Organism: Lolium rigidum; assembly: GCF_022539505.1. Classification (NCBI taxonomy): domain Eukaryota; kingdom Viridiplantae; phylum Streptophyta; class Magnoliopsida; order Poales; family Poaceae; genus Lolium; species Lolium rigidum. The sequence goes on from NC_061510.1 coordinate 164,794,304, forward strand.
GGTCGATGTTGAGTCTAGTAGTTGTGAAAACTATTTGAAACCTAAAAGTATTTGCAAAAACATCTGAATAGGACTCTTTTTATTCCTTACCTGGTGTCACTCTAATGCTGAGTCATCTTACCTTGTTTTGATTGAAAAAGGTTTTACCTCTACCCTGATATTTCCAAACTTATAGGATCTACGGGTTTGGGTTGTTTTCTCCATAAGTACTCCGTACTTGGTTGCTTAACTCAGTGTTCCAAAAGTTACATCAGTTAATCTGAATCTTGTTCCTTCCATTCAGTGAATGATATCATTTCGTTGAGTTCTTTCCAATGAATCTGTTTCTCATGATCTTTCTCTTTCTCTTCAGGATGGCTGGTCGTGGTCGTGGTCGTAACCGACGTGGACAAAACAATGCTGAACAGGAACTGCCGCCACCTCCCACAATGGCGCAGGTTCTTAACAACATTGAGACCAACCGCTCGAGGAATGAACAACTCCTGGAGCGTGTAGCTCAAAACACGAAACGTCGTCCCGACAACTGTGTCACACTTGGGGACTTCATCCGTGCACTACCTCCTGTCTTCACCCACCCCAAGGAGCCTCTTGATGCTGATGATTGGCTTCGCACCATCGAGCGCAAGTTCAACGCTCTTCATGTTCCACCAGGTGAACGCGTGAACTTCGCCACCTACCAGTTAGAAGGTGCCGCTCGGTTCTTGGTGGGAAGGTTTTCCGGCTCTTCAAGCGCCGAGGACATGATGTTACCCGGGAGGAGTTCGTCACGGCTTTCCGTGCAGCCTATATCCCCAAGACTGTCATGGACATCAAAAGGAGGGAATTCCTGGACCTCAGTCGTGGGAAGCTGGATGTGGAGACATATGGACGTGAGTTCACTCAGCTGTCTCGCTATGCACCCCGTGATGTGGTTGATGATGTCGACAAGCAAGATCTGTTCCGCAAGGGACTTAACCCCGAGCTTCGCTATGAGATGCTGCCTTTCACCTTCCGAGTCATTCCAAGACCTCGCATAACCGTGCTCTTCTGATGGAAAACGGAAGGAAGGATATGGAAAAATCCAAGAAGCGTGAAGAAGGTGATTCTCGTGTGTCTTCCTCTCACAACAAGAAGCGCCGAGTCTGGTTCCCTTACAGTGCTGTACCTCGTGCTCCCTATGCACCAGGGTCTTCTGGCAATAACTCTAAGCCACCCTCTGGTGGTTCGAGCTATCGTCCTGCCATGGGTACTGTGCCTAGTGGTGCTTGCTACTCTTGTGGTCAGCCTGGCCACTACTCAAAGGAGTGCCCCCATAAGTCTGCTGGACGTGGATATTCTCAGCCCAAGAAGGATGACAAATATTCCTCTGGCCGTGCTCGCTCGACCCATGTCTCTGCCGATGAGGTCTGAAGAGGATCCAAGCGTCCTAATGGGTACGCTCTATATAAACTCAATCCTTGCTACAGTTCTGTTTGATTCCGGAGCATCGCATACATACATATCTCAAGAGTTTGCACAAAAGCATGATATACCCTTCGAGACAATGCCCTCCCCTCTAGAGATCACAACTCCCGGGTCTCGTTGGCAAACCATTCGGATTACCCGTGAGGTCATAATCAGTATAGGGCATCTGTTGTTCCCCACCTCTCTCATTGCCCTCAAGTCAACTGACATTGATGTCATCTTGGGCATGGATTGGCTAGTAAAGCATAAGGCTGTCATTGATTGTTCAGCCAGGTCTATTGTGCTGACCGATCTTTCCGGCAAAAGCATTCTATACTGGGCTCCATCCGCAATACCTCCGTCGGCAAGATTTACTCCCGAAGCCGAGTTGTATGCCGTTGAAGCCCTTCCTAAACCAGAAATCTCCGATGTCTGGGTGGTCCGTGACTTTCCAGATGTCTTCCCTGAAGAGTTACCTGGCATGCCACCTGATCGAAGTGTGGACTTTGTCATTGAGTTGGTTCCGGAACTGCCCTCGTTTCCGGAGACCATATCGTATGCCTCCGGAAGAGTTGGTTGAACTCGGAGAAGCAGTTAGAGGAGTTAGAAGAGAAGAACTTCATACAACCCGAGTACTTCTTCCCGGGGTTGCCCTCGCCCTCTTTGTCAAGAAGAGAGATACCAACATTCCGCGGCTGGTTGTTGATTACCGTCCGCTCAATGCGATGACAATCAAGAACAAATACCCTCTTCCTATAATCAATGATCTTTTTGATCAGCTTGTCCGGTGCCACGATCTTCTCAAAGATGGATTTGAGATCAGGTTACCATCAAATTAAAATCCGCAAGGAGGACATTCCAAAGACAGCGTTCACAACTCGTTATGGTCTTTACGAGTACACTGTCATGTCCTTTGGCCTCACAAATGCTCCAGCCACTTTTATGCGGCTCATGAACTCTGTTTTCATGGAGTATCTCGACAAGTTCGTCGTGGTCTATATCGACGATATTCTAATCTACTCCAAAACCGAAGATGAACATGATGAACATCTTCGTCTGGTGCTAACTAAACTTCGTGAGCACCGTCTCTACGCAAAGTTCTCCAAATGTGAGTTCTGGTTAAAAGAGCTCATATTCCTTGGTCATGTTATCTCTGAAAAAGGTGTTGCAGTCATTCCAGATAAAGTTCAAGCCGTTCTTGACTGGAAGACACCTAAGTCAGCTAAGGAGATTCGAAGTTTTCTCGGTCCGGCGGGTTATTACCGCCAATTCATTGAGAATTTCTCCAAGATTGCCAAGCCAATGACCGATCTTCTCAAGAAAGACAAGAAGTTCGAATGGTCAGAAAAGGCTGAAGAAAGTTTCCAGGTTTTGAAAACCAAGCCGACTCATCGCTCCTGTGCTCGTCCTTCGGGACACAAGCAAAGACTTCGTTGTCTATTGCGATGCCTCTCTCCAAGGGCTCGGATGTGTGTTGATGCAAGATGGCCATGTGGTGGCCTATGCCTCTCGACTGAGTTGAAACCACATGAGCTAAATTATCCTACTCATGATCTCGAGCTTGCGGCTGTGATCCATGCTCTTAAGCAATGGCGACCTTACCTTTATGGTAATCGTTGCGAGTTGTACTCGGATCATCAAAGTCCGAAGTATCTTTTCACCCAACCGGATCTGAATAACAGACAGTGAAGATGGTTGGAAGTCATAAAAGATTATGACTTGGGTCTCAACTATAAACCCGGCAAAGCCAATGTCGTTGCTGATGCGCTAAGTCGGAAGTCCTATTGCAACAATCTGATGGTTAAGCAAGCGCAACCTTCTCTCTATGAGGAACTTGCAAAACTCAACCTTGAGATTGTTCCTAGTGGATTCCTTGCTAATCTAGAGGTGAAGCCTTCTCTTGAAGACCAGATCAATAAGGCTCAGAAGCAAGATTCTGGCATTACCGAGATCAAGAAGAACATTGCTAGCGGAGTTGCTAAATGTTTCTCCATTGATGATCAAGGTACCATTTATTTCGGTAAGCGTCTAGTCGTGCCGGATAAATCGGATCTCAAAGAGCTAATCCTTAAAGAAGCTCATGAATCACCCCTCTCCATCCATCCTGGTAGTACCAAGATGTATCGGGATCTCCGCCAAAGATTTTGGTGGTCCGGGATGAAACAAGAGATCGCTAAGTTTGTTCTCTGAATGCGACGTTTGTCGTCGCGTAAAGGCTGAACATCAAAGACCTGCTGGCACTCTCCAACCTCTATCAATTCCAGAGTGGAAATGGGATGAAATTGGCATGGATTTCATTACCGGTCTCCCCAAGACCAAAAATGGAAGAGATGCTATATGGGTAGTCATTGACCGTCTATCCAAGGTTGCTCACTTCCTTCCTATCCGAGAAGACATAAAGGCTAGTCAACTAGCGAGATCCGTACATCTCACGGATAGTCACTCTTCATGGTGTTCCTAAGAAGATCGTCTCCGATCGTGGGAGTCTGTTTACCTCAAAGTTCCGGTCTAGCTTTCAACAAGCTATGGGAACTCGTCTTTCCTTCAAGCACAGCCTATCATCCTCAAACCGGTGGTCAAACCGAAAGAGTCAATCAAATTCTTGAAGACATGCTCAGGGCCTGTGTTATATCCTTCGGTAAAGATTGGGAAAAGTGTCTTCCATTTGCCGAGTTCACCTATAACAACAGCTTCCAATCTAGCCTGGGCATGGCACATTTTGAAGCTTTGTATGGCAGAAGGTGTAGAACTCCTTTAAACTGGTCTGAAACTGGAGAAAGAAAGTTCTTTGGACCAGATATAATCAATGAAGCAGAAGATCAAGTTCGCATCATTCGCGAGCGTCTGAAAACTGCTCAGTCACGTCAAAAGAGTTACTATGATCGTGATCATCAAGAAGTGAAGTATGAAATTGGTGATCAAGCTTATCTTCGGGTCACTCCTCTCAAGGGTGTCCGTCGTTTCGGTATCAAAGGCAAACTAGCACCTCGCTATGTTGGTCCTTTCCGCGTCCTTGCCAAGCGTGGTAATGTTTCTTACAAGTTGGAGTTACCTCCCAACTTTCCTGAAGTTCATGATGTCTTCCATGTGTCCCAACTCAAGCGTTGCTTCAAAGATCCTATCCGTGGTGTTGATCACGAAACTCTTGACCTCCAAGAGGATCTAACTTATCGAGAACATCCTGTTCGTATCCTTGATGAAGCCGAGCGTAAAACTCGACGTCAGAGCATCAAGTTCCCGAAAGTTCGGTGGTCTAATCATTCCGAGCAAGAAGCAACCTGGGAACGAGAAGATCGTTTACGATCTGAGTACCCTTCCTTCTTTTCTAAAATCTAGGAATCTCGAGGACGAGATTCTTGTAAGGGGGGTAGAGTTGTAACATCCCAAACTTGTTATCATAAATAAATGAGTGATCATGTGCATCTCATGCATTTAGTTTGCATTTGAGCAAAATTTGCATCTCAATTTTCCAATTATGCAAACCCTTCTCTTTTCTTTCTCATTCAAATCTCTCAAGATTTTCAACACTAAGTCACATGGTTTTGTTGTTTTCAACAAGTCCATGTGTGTTTATTACTTCTCTGGCAAAATTGAGTTTCAAACAAAATTCAAACAGATTTGAAAATTGAATTGGAAAGAGAAAGAAAAAAAACTAGAAAAAAAGGAAAAAAGAGAGAGAGAACCCTCTCTTCCCTCTCCCTGGGCGCAGCCCATCTCCTTCCCCCTTCCTTTCTCTCTGGCTCGGCCCAGGTGGCCCAACAGCAAACCCACCACCAGCCCAAACTTTCCCCAGGGGGGTTTTTGCAAAATGTTCATCTTCTCCCCGCCGACCGAAGCTGCTGCCTGGCTGCTCGCCTCCCACCCGATGGCCTGGCCGGCCCGGATGCATTCCGCCGCCCCCGGCGGCTATAAAGCTTCGCCGCCGCCGCCCAGGAACCCTAGTTCCCCCACTTCTCCCCTCCCCGTGGTCCCGACGCCCCCAGACCTAACCCTAACCCGCCCAGACGCCGGCCGGCCACCGTCGATTCCGGCGCCGGCGAGCCTCCCCGGCCGCCGCCGACCTCTCCATCGCGTCGAGGGTGAGCCGCTGCTCCTCCCCATGCCCTCGCCTCGCTCCCTCTCCCTCTCTAGCGCCGCCGCGTCGAGCACCCGGCTCCGGCCGCCGCAGCACCTCGCCGGAGGCCCTGCTCCGGCGGGTAATCCACCCCCGCGCCGCCTCCTTTTGGTCGCCCGCGTCGCGCGGAGTCGACTTCGCCCTCGTGCGCGTCCTCCCGCCCACGGGAGCCTCCGATTGGAGGTCAGCCCGAGCTCAATTTTGAGCTCATGGCCGGCTGACGTCAGCATGACGTCATGCTGACGCCATAATTCTTTTTCTTATTTTCTGATATTAATTTCTGTATTTTTTTAAATAGGAAATAATATGACAGGTGGACCCCACTTGTCAGGATTTTAATAATTTAGGAAATGTTTAGAAAAGAATAAACTTATGACATGTGGGTCCAAATTGTTAAACTTTTATTATTTTTGTATAATTTTCAGAAAATGATTTAAAATGAATTAAATTCTGGTAATTCATAAGTAATTCATTTTAAATCAGAAAAATATAAAATTATATATCAAAATGATCAGAAAAACATTTCCTAATTGTTTATCCATGTTTCATACATGCTTGAACCAACTAAATATGAGCCCTAGTAGAAACCCTAAATCGACCCCTCTCATGTGTCGGAGTCGTTCATCGAACCCCTCTTTTTATGTCGATGCACCTAGGTTTTAACCGAACCCCTTTAATATGACATGTCATCATATTGTATGTGCATTGCATTGTACCTTGTCTTGATTGGGCTATTCCTTTCCGGTGTTTGGTTCTTCACGATAGGGACCGAACGCGAGCCTGAGATCAACGCCACCGAAGAGCAGCATCAGAACAACGAGGGACAAGGCAAGCCCTAACCTGGTTCATATATGGTTTCGAAATGCTTTTAATTCTGGTTCTTACATATTGCATTCGCTTCAAATATGTTTTATCGGCAGTGGTAGATATCCTATGTGTGCATGTTCCATCTTTGTAGCCCAAAGTTCCTGATCCACCGCTCCCAGCAAAACTAGGTCTGAGCATTTTTGCATCGCTAGAGCCGTATATGTGTTATGCTTAGCCATGCTTAGCTGTTGAAGTCTGATCCATCCGGTTGATGAATCAGAGCTACGAATGAACCTAGTTTGACAGGATGACGTGGTAAGATCAGTGATGATATTAATAAACATGCTAAAGGCTTGGATGGGCCGCCACATGGGGATGTGGTGATTTGACTCGTTCTCGCCGATACTAGGACCTGAGTTCTCGCCTTCGGAACCAAGACTGAGCGTACGGCCCACACGGGGCCCATGGGAACCCCTTGGCCCGAACTTACCTAGCTTACCCATGAGTCAATTAGTTTGCGAGTTCCATTTGCCATACGCATGGGGAAAAGGTGGAAAAGGTTTTCAAAGTGCATCATACAGGGCGTGGCCGGGGTGAAGGATGTTGGAGGCATTGAACTGGATCCCCTGCGCACAACGACCGGGACCGCCTCGGAGAATGGCTACCTACGATGACGGAGCTCCCCAGTTAGTTTGACTCATGGAATAGGCGAAGTAAGGGAAAGGTTTTGGTCGACCACCCTCTGCCGGCACGCCAAGGAAGCGTGTACATGACGGCGCTAAGAGTCGGTCGGCGCGTGTGGGTAAAATTGTACACCCCTGCAGGGTAAATCTTTTCGAAAAGCCGTGTCCACGGTTATGGACGACTTGGTGATGGATTCTGTGATCATAGACAACTTGAACCTAAACGTAAAACCTGTTATCAATGTGTGATAAGGATTCCCTCCCAGGGTGTCGAGGGGTGATCCTAGGTGATAGGTTCAGGTAATGATGAAGATTCGGTGGATTCAACATGATGATCTTAGAGCTAGAGTTTGTATCGCTCTCTTATCCCTTTTGAAAATGGTCTGAATAGACGAGCTTCTGTTCCCCCTTGTTTACAAAGGAAAACTGGCTTTCCGCAAAATAAGCTCCACATAAAGCCTCGCATACCCGCTTTGCTAACAGGTGGTACTAAGACTTGCTGAGTCCCTGTACTCAGCCTTGCATGCTTTGTTTCAGACGAAGTCCTTCCAACTGATGGTGGCTTCTACCTTGACGTCGACGAGTAGTTCGGAGTTCCTCAGGCGGCAGCCTAAGACTTATGGGCTGGGACGTCGCCTTATGTTATGGCCTCTTAGGCCCTTTGCGATCTTGTTATCTAGATAACATAATTTGCTTTCCGTTGCTTGTTGAATTGTGGTCAGTGACCTCTGCGTGTAATAAATTTGGATCTTAACTCTGCTAAGAGTTGTAATATATTTGCTTTCAGTCGTAGAGTCACTGTTGTGTTACCGATTCTCACCCTGTACGCCCTAGAGATCTAGGTTAGGCTTATGCCAGATGTGATATCTGGGTTTGTCTAGCCCTGACCTCCGGGGTGCCGACATGGGCGATCTGGGCGCGCGAATTCCGGGGTGTGTCGGCGTCCTTGCGATCAACGGCGAGTACCATCGTACTCAGGAGATCCAGGGGAACTTGGAGGACACGGTGGTCGTGGCTGGAGTGAGGAGGATCTTGGGTGGGCATGTCCATGTGTGACATGGCCGGCATGGCCTTGCCATGGCCAAGTTTGGCCTCCTCCTCCTCTAGGGTTGCTGTGCATGGTTAGAGAGAGAGGGGACCAGGGAGCAAGGTGGACTGAAATGGGGCAAATAGGGTTAGGCCAAACACTATGCAAAGATGATTTTGGTTTGTTCCATATTGGCCTAATTCAAATTCTTGCAAAAATTGGTTGAGTTCAAATGATTGCAAAAATTGAAAGGGGTTGGTTTGGTTGAGTTGTAAATGACCAGAGACAACCATGTGTGGTGGTGGAATTTTAAAAATCAAAGAATAGCAAAATTTGACAAAGTGAGATTGTTGCATTTGATAAAAAGTTCCAACTTTGCATGAGCATAGAATTTGATCCAAGATGAATTTGGAATGGTGGTCTTTACCAAAGTTGTTCACCTTGATGTGCTCTTAGATGACATGCAAAGAATTGGCAAAGTTTAGTTTGAAAAACTTGAAATGCAGGGGCTCAAAGTAGTGACCAGAATGTAAATGGCAGATTTGACCATAATCACATGTGATCACAATTTGAGTTTGAAATTGATTTGTTTTGTGTTTCTTTGATTCCAAAAGTGGTAATAAATGTTTAGTAACATATTACAACTAATGGTGAAGGCCAAATTGGTCTAGGTCAAAGATTTGAAAAAAATGTCATAAACCATATGTGAGGTTTTTGTGATTTTCTTACTTTTATCCTTTTATTCTTCTTGGCTTCTCTTGGACATGGGTGAGGTTTATTTGGCGTTAGATTGAGTTGGGTAAAAGGTTCAAACCATTTTAGGACAATGGGGATGCCTAGGGTAAGATTTGATATTTTGGCTAAGTGCCACATATACCTCTATGCATATGTTTGATTTTATTTTGTTTCTCACTTGAATTGGTTGGTAAGTACTTGGTTGAATGTATTTCAAAACATCTACCAAGGTCAACACTCAAAGTTGGAGCATTTGCAAAAAGTAGCCATAGGCTTGCATATGCCTTTTTCTTATTTAAGATCTTTCCTTTTTATTTTGTTTTTTTTCCAAGGTTGGTGACAAGAGGGATGGGGTTTAGGGTTTAGTGGGGTTCCCATGGTTCACCACCATTTAGCAAAATGAGAGAGGTAGGGTTCAAGATTTACATATTAGGGCTACATGCCCACATATGTCTTTCTTTATTTTAGGTTTCTCAAAGTAGATCCACAATATTTTTGAGAGGGTTAGGGTTTTGGGTTTTTCTTATTTTATTTCTTTCTCTTTTATTTGGTATGTGATCTTCACTTGATCACTTTAGGGTTTTAGGGTTTATCACATAAGCATATTAACACTCGTCATGGCAAAACACCAGTATTAGGTATGAGCACTATGCATAGCACTCTATGTAAGAAAAGTTTTTGTTGGTTCTCATTTTTGGAAAAAGGAAATTCATTTTCTCTTTGTTTTAAAATTTGGGGTGTTACAACAAAGAATGTCGACAAGAAGTAATGTAAGGAATGTCAGCAAAAATAGTGGTCGACAAAAGATGGTCACGCAAAAATTACCTGAGGGAGCGCGTTGGTGGCGCTATATGGTGTCACACGGCAAGACGACGAGACAGTGTCTTTCTTGCTAAGCGACGAGATTTTTCGGACAAGTTTTTCCAAATTCATGACCGGCAAATCTATCGACAGGCGATCGACATCTTCATTACCATCATACATCCAAAGGGGATTTTTGCGAGCTTGCAGAGGCTGCACCCTAATCCTAAGGAAGTACGCTGTGATTTGGATACCCGACAATTCTTTTCCACGGGTATTTTGCAGCTCATGAATGTGTGTCATCAGTGCATCTGTCGCTGTTTTTTCTTCGTCGCTAGCCTCTGTATCCCAGGACCGGCGGCGACAGAGTTTTTCGGTGCCATCGAAAGGGGGAATGTTGTGTTCCACCGAGTCATTGTTTTCTTCGTGGATATACAACCATTTTTTGCGCCACCCTTGAACTGAGTCAGTGAATTTGACGTCAAAGTCTTCGACATCAGGGCGGACGCAGATAACAACGCCGCCTATGTTATAGGCAACGTTGGCAGAGCCATTACGGCGACAGAGAAAAATGCGTTTCCTTAAAGACCAGTTAGGCTGGACTCCAAGGAAAGGTTCGCAAAGAGTGATGAAGATTGAGATGTGGAGGATGGAGTTGGGAGTAAGATGGTGCAGTTGCAATCCGTACACAAAAAGCAACCCACGCAGAAAATCATGAATGGGGGGAGAAAGACCGCGGATGAGGTGGTCAACGAAACTGACCCGATACTCCATAGGAGGGGATGGATAGCTTTCTTCGCTAGGGAAGCGCAGTGAGTCTTGCTTCTTGCTGATCCCAAGTTTCTTCAGCAAGTTGATATCTTGGGGGGAGATTTTGGATCTCTCCCACTCAGTGCTCCCCAGATCCGCGGTCGCCATCTTGGATTCGGGAGTGTTGTGCCTGGTGAGTCTCCGAGGTGGCATCAACAATGGCGTAGGCGAAAGCGTGAGTGTGGTTGAGCTCAAGAAGTGTTGGGTGCAATGGGGGATTTTTGCAGAGGAGAGCAGAGGTGCAGCGTGAGCGAAAGGACGAACGGAGGAAGAAGATGACCTTAAATAGAGAATTGGCGAAACGACGCATCGTTGGATGGAAAAATTGTGATATGGATGCTGTCCGCGTGGTTAAGGGGTAAAAACGTATTTTGATTGTGAAAGAAAGGAACAGGCGCTACAGTGCATGCGCCAGGAAAAGCAGAGGACGTGTGTCCCCCACTTGCACGACGTGTCAAACTGATGAGGGTTCTGGGCCCGCAAGACAGAGAGAGAGCATTGCTCGCGTCTTCCCGATACATTGGTCGTGGCTATCGTCAGCACTGACGACATTTTATCAATGAAAAAGATCGGCTTTGATAATGTGAACATTGGCGACAAAGAATAATCTCGAGAGCTTTTGATCAAATACAAGTTTTTGATCAAATGCTCGGGGGCTATTTTGGAAGAAGGAAATTTCGGGTATGATAAAATAGAAATGGCGAGAGCCTATGATCAAATACAAGTATTTGTTCATAGCCTCGGGGGCTACTCCCATCGGGAGCGCTGGTCGCGCACCCGATAGATATGAAAAGCTCGAGAAAGAATAACAATATAGCGACAGAAGGTACTAATTTGTTGAGCCTACAACCAAGTACAAGTCCTTGGCTGTAGCCTCGGGGGCTACTCCCATCGGGAACGCTGTTCGCATGCCCGATGAAATTATAAAAAAAGAGAGAGAGGAAAAAAGAAGAAGTGAGCATATTCCGAGTTATACAAACAACTCTACATATACTCCCATCGGGAAGGCAAAATAAGTCATCCGTTGACTCAATAAAATGTGCTATTCCAACAGCCGAAAAAGCACTCGACAATATATTCTCAGAGCGCCAAAGTCGCGAATAATCTCTGAATGCCGCAAAACTTTGTGAAGGTAAGACCCCAGATCCGTTCTGAGCGGCGTGGCACCGTCTCTAACGTCGGTTTGCTACTTTTTTCCGTATCAACAAATACGAAGAAAAATCCTAACAGACGCGTTAGGTACCCGATAAAATATTACTGGGACTCGACAGAATAGTAAGACCTTAAGCGGCACCTGTCGAAGTTAACACCAGTATCTCGAGATCATGTCCAGGGACGTGATCTTGAAGTAGGTTTTTGCGGATTGCCACTAGAGCATTTAACTAGTACCTGATCTGTCAGATGAACTAGCCCCAACTACCATTATCCCTGTACAATATATAATTGTGTGTCTAAAGATATGCAGTAAAATCGACAAAGTTATTGGATGATTGTAAAGTTGGAGATTTTCCCTGATTCTTCGATTCAAGCAAAATCTCGGGGGCTATTGACATAGGCATCCCCAATGGGCCTGCCGAAGATGGTACCCGGGGTTTACTGAAGGCCCACAAGTCGAAGGATATGAAGTTCGGAAGCCCAGTTAGTGTTAAGGAAAGTTAGAGTTGTATTAGGAAATATAGAGACTTGTAATTTTACGGGACGGGTTAGAAACCCTCCCGGACTCTGTAACTTATGTATTACGAATCCCTCGACTCCGCCTCCTATATAAGGGGGAGTCGAGGGACAAAGAAAGGATCGAATCAATTGTCAACATAACCCTAGTTTCTTAATCGTCGAGTACTTTTTGGCTGAAACCTTCGAGATCTACTTGCCCTCTACTTCCAACCAAACCCTAGTCTACAATACGTAGGCATTGATAAGTTAATACCTTGTCACCGGCCCCCTCCCCTTGCTCCTCATTATATAGGTGGAAGCCCCCAATAGTTGTAGTCCAAGTCTTCGAATAAGACCCCAACACCAAAACTTGCCATAGGTGGGAAACCTACTCAAGATGGGAGTCCTACTCAAGGTGGGACTCCCACCTTTCCTTGGAGGAGGGTGGCTGGCCACCTTAGGTGGAGTCCACCTGGGACTCCTCCCCCTTAGGGTTGGCCGGCCATGCTAGTGGAGTCCCTCCGGGACTCCGCCTTCCATAGTGATTTCTTCCGGACTTTTCTAGAACCTTCTAGAACCTTCCATAAATGCACCGGATCATTTTCAAACTTATAAAATGACTTCCTATATATGAATCTTATTCTCCGGACCATTCCAGACCTCCTCGTGATGTCCTGGATCCCATCCGAGACTCCGAACAAAACTTCGAACTCCATTCCATATTCCATATCTACTTAAACGACATCAAACCTTAAGTGTGTCACCCTACGGTTCGTGAACTATGCAGACATGGTTGAGACTTCTCTCCGACCAATAACCAATAGCGGGATCTAGAGATCCATAATGGCTCCCACATATTCAACGATGACTTAGTGATCGATTGAACCATTTATATACGATACCGATTCCCTTTGTCACGCGATATTTTACTTGTCCGAGGTTTGATCATCGGTATCATGATACCTTGTTCAACCTCGTCTCTGACAAGTACTCTTTACTCATACCGTGGTATGTGATCTCTTATGAACCATTCATATGCTTGCAAGATAATCAGATGACATTTCACCGAGAGGGTCCAGAGTATATCTATCCGTCATCGGGATGGACAATATCCCACTTTTTATCCATATGCCTCAACTAATAATTTCCGAATACTTAATCCCACCTTTATATCCACCCATTTACGCAGTGGTGTTTGATGTAATCAAAGTACCCTTCCGATATAAGTGATTTACATGATCTCATGGTCGAAGGATTAGGTAACTATGTATCGGAAAGCTAATAGCAAGTTGAACTTAATGACGTGATCTTATGCTACGCTTTAGATGGGTGTTTGTCCATTACATCATTCATTAATGACATAACCTTGTCATTAATAACATCCAATGTTCATGATCACGAAACTATGATCATCTATTAATAAACAAGCTAGTTATACAAGAGGCTTACTAGGGACTCCTTGTTGTTTACGTAGCACACATGTATCAATGTTTCGGTTAATACAATTATAGCATGATATATAAACATTTATCATAAACACAAAGATATATAATAACCACTTTATTATTACCTCTTGGGCATATCTCCAACAGTCTCCCACTTGCACTAGAGTCAATAATCTAGATTACATTGTAAGGTACCTAACACACATGGCATTCTGGTGTTGGTCATGCTTTGCCCTAGGGAGAGCTTTAGTCAACGGATCTGCTACATTCAGATCAGTGTGTACTTTGCAAATATTTACTTCTCCATCTTCGATGTACTCGCGAATCGAATGAAAACGCAGCTTGATATGCTTCAGCTTCTTGTGTGACCTTGGTTCTTGTGCATTGGCGATGGCACCCATGTTGTCACAATAGATGACTAGTGGGTCCAATGCACTAGGAACCACACCGACCTCAACAATGAACCTCTTCATCCATACCGCTTCTGATGAAGCCTCCGAAGCCGCTATGTATTCCGATTCTGTTGAAGACTTCGCCACCGTGCACTGCTTGGAGCTGCACCAGCTTACTGCAGCACCATTCAATATAAACACGTACCCAGACTGAGACTTAGAGTCATCAGGATCAGTGTTCCAACTTGCGTCGGTGTAACTGGTTACAACGAGCTCTTGGTCACTGCCATAACAAAGAAACATATCCTTAGTCCTTTTCAAGTACTTTAGGATATTCTTGACCGCTGTCCAGTGTTCCATTCCTGGATCACTTTGATATCTGCTGGTCAAACTAACAGCATGTGCGATATCCGGTCTAGTACACAGCATGGCATACATGATAGAGCCTACTGCCGAGGCATAGGGGATCTTGTTCATCCTCTCTCTTTCTTCTGCCGTAGCCGGACCTTGAGTCTTACTCAAGACCTTACCTGGCAACATCGGTAACAACCCTTTCTTACTTTCATCCATTCTAAACTTCTTTAGAATCTTGTCCAGGTATGTACTCTGTGAAAGCCCTATTAGGCGTCTTGATCTATCTCTATAAATCTTGATGCCTAAAATGTACGCTGCTTCACCAAGGTCTTTCATTGAAAAACACTTATTCAAATAACCTTTTACACTGCTTAATAGTTCTATATCATTCCCAATCAATAATATGTCATCTACATATAACTAGCAGGAGGGCCCGCGCATTTGCGCGGCTAGAATCATAATTCATATCACGTGTGTCATGGTTCGCCTTTATCCATTATGTAGTTCTTTGGTGTTTCTAGAATCATAATTCATATCATATGTGTTATATATAACTTCCAAGATATATATACCAATTGAGACTTTATATGTGTATTTCTCATTCCATCACATAATGCAACTCTTGTCGTATTTCTTAGGATCAACAGTCATGATTTGTCCTAATGTTATTGTTGAGACATCCTAAATTGTATTCTGATCCAATAGATGCATCACTGGTTGCGCGAAGTGAGTCGGCAATATTTACTATTTATGGTCGTAAAGTATATTCATGGGTTTGATGTGTATATGGGTTTGCACAAACGTGTTTTGTCGCTCGAAAGAAACTGAGAGTACATTATTCTAGCGCAAACTGACTTTTGGCAGTGCCAAACAATCAATATAATAGTTCTAACGGAATAACAGAAGGCTTGTTAAGTCTGTTCAGTGGATTTTTCCTTTAATTTTTCACATTGTTGAGTGAACATTAAGAACAATGTGATTTTCTATTAAATATTCACCTGAATGATAAGTGAAATCTAGTCATGATTTGAGTCTGTGTTTTCACTCTACATAATAAATTCTAAATTATAGGTTTACTGATAATCTTGAAGTACAAATTGACTCTCAATTTGCATCTTGGATATCTGACATTCATGGGTAAGCAATGCTATCATTGACTCTGTTGACTTAATCTTGGTGAGAATCTAGGACAATCTTCAAAATAACCCAAATAATATGTAAGTCGCTAATATCACATGGAAGTTATAAATGTAAATATGACTACTGTCATACCTGATTAATGTTGGTCTTTCTGTGACTGTTCTTGTAGAGCATTGATCCTTAGTGAATTCATAGAAACAACTGAAAAAATATATGATGATCATTTTCACATAATTTTATCTGTAGGAGCCGAAAATATATATCCTGGTAGTAATTTAACAATAGTCGAATTGATCTAATCAAACAACCTCGCCGCCCTTCCTGTAATATTGCATGTTTGTCATCTTCTGTTAGCTCGCTTAATTTCTCTGTGGACATGTTGTTGTTTCCTTCAGAACTACGTTGAAGAATTTTTTGTTTATTGATAACATACACACATATGAATTTAGATCAGAAAATCAGAGATTACTACAGAAAATGAACATGGATTTTATTTTGTTAATAAGGAAGCTGCGGTAATGGTTAAGATGGAAACATCTAAACACACATGAAGACCTGTGGATATTACTCGTACTTGATTACTTCGTTCAGCTGTGGTGCTCCATCTCCTCGATCTGTGCATGTAGGCTGCATCTTATCACATCGGACGACCTCTTGCTCTTATATGGGCATATGAGCAAATCCAGTTTTAGATTTCTTTGCTTCACTGATTTTGATACTCCTCCATAAACCTGGGCATTCGCGGTTTAGCTGGTTTTGGACGGGTTACTGAAACCGGCATATAATCAGGGGTCTCGTACGGTTTGGTTTGGACGGGTTCAACGGTTTTGGCCGGTTTGCTACTTAGCATAACAGATAGCGAGCATGGATAGGTAACCCAGCAGCGATACATAGCTCGAGGCCACGACGTAGGCCGTCCTGGACGTCGAGTGCTCATGCCGCCGCGGCGCAGCTCAACGCAACGATGTCGGCCGTCCTGGACGCCGCGTGCTCTGCCGCCGGGGCGCAGCTCAAGGCGACGACGCCGGCCGTCCTAGACGTAGAGTGCTAGTCCCGCATTGGCGCATCTCAAGTCGACGACGCTGGCCATCCTGGACGCCGCGTTCTCGTGCAACCGCCGCACAGCTCAAGGTGACGACGCCCGGCCAGCCAGGACGCCGCGTGTAGCTCAAGGCAACGACGTTGGCCGTCCTGGACACCGTGTTCTCATCATGACGGCGCGGTGCAGCTCAAGGTGTCGACGCCCGCTCGTTGCTGGACGCCGCGTGCTCGTGCCGCGACGGCGCAGATCAAGGCGACGATGCCCGGCCGGCCAGGACGCCGCGGCGCAGCTCAAGGCAACGACGTCCCGCAGACGTGGCCGAGTATCAATTATGCGAACTTGCAGGTTCTGCTCCGTACTGTGTGTTCATGGTCCTGCACCCATGCACTCATCGAGTGTTGATTCACTGCGCTGCCGCTCGCCGCCGGTGATCGATCAATCTAAGAATGTACGGCAGATCGACGGTACCTCATTCCTTGCATCCATCCAAGGAGGGGGTCCTTGAAGAAGGTGGGGCGCATGATGACGACGGGGATGGCGCTGTGAAGCTCTGCGAGCAACATCTCGCCCATGGCCTCCTGAGTCCTGACAGCTTCAGCTTCTCGCACTTTGATGATGATCGTGTCCATCGCTCCGCACCTATGCACAGATCAACCGTTAGTTAAACATGAATGCTGCTCATGAGCTGCCGGCAATATCAATCTACCGAATATCAGGCCGACCGGCCGATCGATGGTCGTTCATTGCATCCATCCGTGGAGATCATTGAAGCTTTTTTTTAGGCGCATGAGATGAGACGATGATGGCGTCGTGGACTCGAGCTGGCCTAGCAGCATAGCAGCACCTTGTTCACACGTTCGTGTTGTAACAACCGAAGTGCTGCCGTGCTGGGAGACCGTAGCAGGGGCAGCTCCTTCATGGATTTTTTCTGTCCTCTGGTCGCCGGCCGGAGCCTTGGCGTCATCGCCGGCGTCGTCCTGCAGGGTCGCCAACAGGCCGCAGCTCGTCCTGAGATATCCTGGTACCTGCCTTCCGCGAGATGCAAGCGATCCCGTCTCTCTATTTATTTCGATCGGTTATATATGCATCTCCTTTTAGATTGGACGTGCGTGCCTAGGCATCTATCGGTGTACCTTTTAAATTTGCTATCTTGTAGCTGAGTCATTTATCTAGATTTCAGATTGCTGTGCGCGGTATCTTTTTTAGATTGGACGTGACGTGTTGATCTTAGACACGTATCTGTGTACCATTGAAAATTTATTTCTTGGACAGTGTACATTTTATTTTGAGATTGCACGTGCCGTACCGTTTTAGATTGCAAATGTGCGGCCCTTTGAGTTGGCTCTCGTGCCATGCTATACATAATAAATCTCCACCGTTCCTTAATCTTTGTTTTGGGGGGATAAATCTAAACCATTGGTTTGTTGTTGTTTAAATAATATAATAGATATTAGAAATGCTACAGAGCTCCCACACACTTTCTTGTAAATACAGGCCTCTCCATGACACTGTATAAACCTAAAGTCTTTGATCACCTTATCAAAGCGTCGGTTCCAACTCCGGGATGCTTGCTTTAGTCCATAAATGGAACGCTGAAGTTTGCATACCTTGTTAGCATTTTTAGGATCGACAAAACCTTTGGGTTGTACCATATACAACTCTTCCTCAATGTCACCATTAAGGAACGCCGTTTTGACATCCATCTGCCAAATCTCATAATCGAAAAATGCAGCTATTGCTAACAAAATCCTCACAGACTTTAGCTTCGCTACAGGTGAGAAGGTCTCATCGTAGTCAACTCCTTGAATTTGTCGGAAACCCTTTGCGACAAGTCGAGCTTTATAGACAGTAACATTACCATCAGCATCTGTTTTTCTCTTGAAGATCCATTTATTCTCGACAGCCTTCCGGCTATCAGGTAACTCTACCAAAGTCCATACTTTGTTATCATACATGGATCTCATTTCGGATTTCATGGCTTCTTGCCATTTTTTGGAATATGGGCTCATCATCGCTTCTTCATACGTCGCAGGGTCTTCATCATTGTTGTCCACGATCATGACATTTAGACAAGGATCATACCAATCAGGAGTGGTACGCTCCCTTGTCGATCTGCGAGGTTCAGTAGCTACCTCGTTCGAAGTTTCATGATCATTATCATTTGCTTCCTCTCTTATCGGTGCAGGCGGCACAGGAACATCTTCCAGTACTGCGCTACTCTGATCTACGAGAGAAGGTTCAATAACCTCGTCGAGTTCTACCTTTCTTCCAGTCACTTCTTTAGTGAGAAACTCTTTCTCAAGAAAGGTTCCGTTCTTGGCAACAAAGATTTTGCCTTCGGATCTGTGATAGAAAGTATACCCAATAGTTTCCTTAGGGTATCCTATGAAGACGTATTTCTCCGATTTGGGTTCCAGCTTGTCAGGTTGTAACTTTTTTACATAAGCTTCGCAACCCCAAACTTTAAGGAACGACAGCTTAGGTTTCTTCTAAAACCACAATTCATACGGTGTCGTTTCAACGGATTTCGATGGTGCCCTATTTAAAGTGAATGTTGTTGTCTCTAACGCATAACCCCAAAATGATAACGGAAAATCAGTGAGAGACATCATAGAACGAACCATATCTAAGAGAGTTCGATTACGACGTTCGGACACACCATTGTGCTGTGGTATTGCCGGCGGTGTCAACTGTGAAAGTATTCGGTATTTCTTTAAATGCATGCCAATCTCATAACTCAGATATTCGCCTCCACGATCAGAACGCGGAAACTTAATCTTCTTGTTACGTTGATTTTCTACTTCACTTTGGAATTCCTTAAACTTCTCGAAAGTTTCGGACTTATGCTTCATGAAATAGATATACCCATATCTACTCAGATCATCTGTGAAGGTTAGAACATAACGATAACCACCGCGCGAGGCTAAACTCATTGGTCCACACACATCGGTATGTATGATTTTCAATAAGTCTGTAGCTCGCTCCATAATACCAGAGAATGGAGTCTTAGTCATTTTTCCCATTAGACATGCTTCGCATCTATCAAGTGACTCAAAGTCAAGTGATTCAAGAAATCCATCGGAATGGATTTTCCTCATGTGTTTCACTCCAATATGACCAAGACAACAGTGCCACATATAAGTAGAATTATCGTTCAATTTAATTCGTTTAGCATCAATGTTATGAACAAGTGTATCACTACTATCGAGATTTAACAAGAATAAACCATTCATCTCAAGCGCATGATCATAAAAGATATTATTCATAAAAATAGAACAACCATTATTCTCAGACTTAAATGAATAACCGTCTTGCATTAAACAAGATCCAGATATAATGTTCATGCTCAACGCAGGCACCAAATAACAATTATTGAGGTTTAAAACTAATCCCGATGGTAGATGTAGAGGGAGCGTGCCGACAGCGATCACATCGACCTTGGATCCATTTCCAACGCGCATCGTCACTTCATCCCTCGATAGGCTTCGTTTATTCCGTAGTTCCCGTTTCGAGTTACAAATGTGAGCAACCGAACCAGTATCAAATACCCAGGCACTAGTACGAGAACTAGTAAGATAAACATCTATAACATGTATATCAGATAAACGTTTCTTCTTCTTGACAAGGCTGCTCTTCAGATCAGCCAAGTACTTGGGGCAATTACGCTTCTAGTGCCCCTTCCCATTGCAGTAATAGTAGTCAGTATCAGGTTTAGGGCCACCCTTAGGATTCTCAGGAGGTGCGGCAGCTTTCTTGCCGCCCTTCTTGAAGTTATCCTTCTTAGGTTTGCCTTGCTTCTTGAAACTGGTGGTCTTGTTGACCATCAACACTTGGTGCTCTTTCTTAATCTCAATCTCAGCAGATTTTAGCATGGAGAAGAGTTCAGGTAACTCCTTGTTCATGTTCTGCATGTTGTAGTTCATCACGAAGTTCTTGTAACCTGGTGGCAGCGATTGGAGGACACGATGAATACCCAGCTGGTTAGGGATCGTAATCCCCAAGTCACTGAGCTTCTTCGCGTGTCCGGACATAGCGAACACGTGCTCACTAACGGAGCTGCCCTCTTCCATCATACAGCCAAAGAACTGTTTCGAGGCCTCATAGCTCTCCACAGCCGCATGAGTTTCAAAGATAACTTTGAGCTCATTGATCATATCACAAGGGTCGTGGTGCTCAAAACGCTTTTGGAGCTCTGCCTCTAGGCTGCATAGGATGGCACACTGAACTTGAGAGTAATGATAACGCGTGAAGCACACGTCCGTTGGGAACCCCAAGAGGAAGGTGTGATGCGTACAGCAGCAAGTTTTCCCTCAGTAAGAAACCAAGGTTATCGAACCAGTAGGAGATGAAGGCCACGTGAAGGTTGTTGGTGAAGGAGTGTAGTGCGAGCGCAACACCAGGGATTCCGGCGCCAACGTGGAACCCGCACAACACAATCACAATACTTTGCCCCAACTTAACAGTGGAGGTTGTCAATCTCACCGGCTTGCTGAAAACAAAGGATTAAACATATGGTGTGGAGAATGATGTTTGCTTGTAGAAAACAACGAGAGAACAGAGATTGCGATTGATTGTATTTCATATGTAAAAGAATGGACCGGGGTCCACGAGCTCACTAGTGGTGTCTCTCCAATAAGATAAATAGCATGTTGGGTGAACAAATTACAGTTGGGCAATTGACAAATAGAGATGCACATACATATCATGATGACTACTATGAGATTTAATTAGGGCATTACGACAAAGTACATAGACTGCTATCCAGCATGCATCTATGCCTAAAAAGTCCACCTTCGGGTTAGCATCCGCACCCCTCCAAGTATTAAGTTGCAAACAACGGACAATTGCATTAAGTATGGTGCGTAATGTAATCAACACAAATATCCTTAGACAAAGCATTGATGTTTTATCCCTAGTGGCAACAAGACATCCACAACCTTAGAACTTTCTGTCACTGTCCCGCATTCAATGGAGGCATGAACCCACTATCTAGCATAAATACTCCCTCTTGGAGTCACAAGTATCAACTTGGCCAGAGCCTCTACTAGCAACGGAGAGCATGCAAGAACATAAACAACACATATATGAAAGATTGATAATCAACTTGACATAGTATTCAATATTCATCGGATCCCAACAAACACAACATGTAGCATTACAAATAGATGATCTTGATCATGATAGGCAGCTCACAAGATCTAAACATGATAGCACAAGAGGAGAAGACAACCATCTAGCTACTGCTATGGACCCATAGTCCAAGGATGAACTACTCACGCATCAATCCGGAGGCGAGCATGGTGATGTAGAGCCCTCCGGTGATGATTCCCCTCTCTGGTAGGGTGCCGGAGGCGATCTCCTGAATCCCCCGAGATGGGATTGGCGGCGGCGGCGTCACAATAACCTTTTTCGTATCGTGGCTCTCGGTACTAGGGTTTTCGCGACGGAGAGTTTAAGTAGGCGGAAGGGCAGAGTCGGAGGAGTCACGAGGGCCCCACACCATAGGCCGGCGCGGCCCCCCCTTGGCCGCGCCGCCCTATGGTTCGGGCACCTCGTGGCCCCACTTCGTATCCTCTTCGGTCTTCTAGAAGCTCCGTGGAAAAGTAAGACCCTGGGCGTTCGTTTCGTCCAATTCCGAGAATATTTCCTTTGTAGGATTTCTGAAACCAAAAACAGCACAAAACAGGAACTGGCGCTTCGGCATCTCGTTGATAGGTTAGTGCCGGAAAATGCATATAAATGATGTAAAGTGTGTATAAAACATGTGAGTATTGTCATAAAACTAGCATGGAACATAAGAAATTATGGATACGTTTGAGACGTATCAAGCATCCCCAAGCTTAGTTCCTACTCGCCCTCGAGTAGGTAAACGATAACAAGGATAATTTCTGAAGTGACATGCTGTTATCATAATCTTGATCAATACTATTGTAAAGCATATGAAATGAATTAAGTGATTCGAAGCAATGGTAAAGACAATGACTAAACAACTGAATCATATAGCAAAGACTTTTCATGAATAGTACTTTCAAGACAAGCGTCAATAAGTCTTGCATAGGAGTTAACTCATAAAGCAATAAATTCTTAGTAGAAAGTTTTGAAGCAACACAAAGGAAGATATAAGTTTCAGCGGTTGCTTTCAACTTCAACATGTATATCTCATGGATAATTTGTCAACACAAAGTAATATGATGAATGCAAATAAGCAAGTATGTAGGAATCAATGCACACAGTTGACACAAGTGTTTGCTTCTAAGATAGAAAGAAGTAGGTAAACTGACTCAACATAAACTAAAAGAAAGGCCCTTCGCAGAGGGAAGCATGGATTACTATTTTTGTGCTAGAGCTTTTACTTTGAAAACATAGAAACAATTTTGTCAACGGTAGTAATAATTCATATGTGTTATGCATAAGACATCCTATAAGTTGCAAGCCTCATGCATAGAATACCAATAGTGCTCGCACCTTGTCCTAATTAGCTTGGATTTACATGGATTATCATTGCATAACATATGTTTCAACCAAGTGTCACAAAGGGGTTCCTCTATGCCGCCTGTACAAAGGTCCAAAGAGATAAATCGCATTTGATTTCTCGTTTTTGATAGATCTCAACTAAGGACATCCATACCGGGACAACATAGAAAACAGATAATGGACTCCTCTTTAATGCATAAGCATTCAACAACAGATAATATTCTCATAAGATATTGAGGATTAGTGTCCAAACTGAAACTTCCACCATGATTCATGGCTTTAGTTAGCGGTCCAATGTTCTTTTCTAACAATATGCATACTCAAACCATTTGATCATGATAAATCGCCCTTACTTCAGACAAGACGAACATGCATAGCAACTCACATGATATTCAACAAAGGTGTAATAGTTGATGGCGTCCCCAGAAACATGGTTACCGCTCAACAAGCAACTTATAAGAAATAAGATACATAAGCTACATATTCAATACCACAATAATTTTTAAGCTATTTTCCCATGAGCTATATATTGCAAAGACAAGGAATGAAATTTTAAAGGTAGCACTCAAGTAATTTACTTTGGAATGGCGGAGAAATACCACATAGTAGGTAGGTATGGTGGACACAAATGGCATAGGTTTTGGCTCAAGGATTTGGATGCACGAGAAGTATTCCCTCTCAGTACAAGGCTTTGGCTAGCAAGGTTGTTTGACGCAAACACAAGTATGAACCGGTACAGCAAAACTTACATAAGAACATATTGCAAGCATTATAAGACTCTACACTCGTCTTCCTTGTTGTTCAAACACTTCACCGTAGAAAATATCTAGACTTTAGAGAGACCAATCATGCAAACCAAATTTCAACAAGCTCTATGGTAGTTCTTCATTAATAGGTACAAAGTACATGATGCAAGAGCTTAAACATGATATATTTGAGCACAACAATTGCCAAGTATCAAATTATTCAAGACAATATACCAATTACCACATGAAGCATTTTCTGTTTCCAACCAAATAACAATGAACGAAGCAGTTTCAACCTTCGCCATGAACATTAAAAGTAACGCTAAGAACACCAGTGTTCATATGAAACAGCGGAGCGTGTCTTTCTCCCACACAAACAATGCTAGGATCCAAGTTTATTCAAACAAAAACAAAAATAAAAGCAAACAGACGCTCCAAGTAAAGCACATAAGATGTGACGGAATAAAAATATAGTTTCACTAGAGGTGACCTGATAAGTTGTCGATGAAGAAGGGGATGCCTTGGGCATGCCCAAGCTTAGATGCTTGAGTCTTCTTGAAATATGCAGGGATGAACCACGGGGGCATCCCCAAGCTTAGACTTTTCACTCTTCTTGATCATATTGTATCATCCTCCTCTCTTGATCCTAAAAACTTCCTCCACACCAAACTCAAAACAAACTCATTAGAGGGTTAGTGCATAATCAAAAATTCACATATTCAGAGGTGACATAATCATTCTTAACACTTCTGGACATTGCCCAAAGCTACTGAAAGTTAATGGAACAAAGAAATCCACTAAATATAGCAAAAGAGGCAATGCGAAATAAAAGGCAGAATCTGTCAAAACAGAATAGTCCGTAAAGACGAATTTTTTAGAGGCACTTAACAGGCTCAGATGAAAAAGCTCAAAACTAATGAAAGTTTCATACATATCTGAGGATCACGCACGTAAATTGGAAGATTTGTTTGATTCTTCTACAGAGAGCTCTACGCAAATTCGTGACAGGTAGAAATCTGTTTCTGCGCAGCAATCCAAATCTAGTATCAAATTTACTATTAGAGACTTTACTTGGCACAACAATGCAATAAAGTAAAGATAAGGGGAGGTTTCTACAGTAGTAACAACTTCCAAGACTCAAATATAAAACAAAAGTGCAGAAGTAAAATAATGGGTTGTCTCCCATAAGCGCTTTTCTTTAACGCCTTTCAGCTAGGCGCAGAAAGTGTGAATCAAGTATTATCGAGAGAAAAAGCATCAACATCATAATTTTTCTAATAATAGAATCAAAAGGTAACTTCATTCTCTTTCTAGGGAAGTGTTCCATACCTTTCTTGAGAGGAAATTGATACTTAATATTCCCTTCCTTCATATCAATAATAGCACCAACAGTTCGAAGAAAAGGTCTTCCCAAAATAATGGGACAAGATGCATTGCATTCAATATCCAAGACAACAAAATCAACGGGGACAAGGTTATTGTTAACCGTAATGCGAACATTATCAATCCTCCCCAAAGGTTTCTTTATAGAATGATCAGCAAGATTAACATCCAAATAACAATTTTTCAATGGTGGCAAGTCAAGCATATCATAGAGTTTCTTAGGCATAACAGAGATACTTGCACCAAGATCACATAAAGCATTACAATCAAAATCATTGACTTTCATCTTAATGATGGGCTCCCAACCATCTTCCAACTTCCTAGGAATAGAAGTTTCAAGTTTTAACTTCTCTTCTCTAGCTTTTATAAGAGCATTTGTAATATGTTTTGTAAAGGCCAAATTTATAGCACTAGCATTAGGACTTCTAGCAAGTTTTTGTAAGAACTTAATAACTTCAGAGATATGACAATCATCAAAATCTAAATCATTATGATCTACAGCAATGGGATCATTGTCCCCAATATTTTGAAAAATTTCAGCAGTTTTATCACAAACAGTTTCAGCAGTTTTAACAGTTTCAGGCAGTTTTGCACGCTTTGCATTAGGAGTAGAAACATTGCCAACACCAATTATTTTATCATTGATAGTAGGAGGTTTAGCAACATGTGAAGCATCAACATTACTAGTGGTGGTAATAGTCCAAACTTTAGCTACATTATCTTTAGCAAGTTTTTCTTCTTTTTCTTCTCTTTCCCACCTAGCATGCAATTCAGCCATGAATCTAATATTTTCATTAATTCGAACTTGGATAGCGTTTGCTGTAGCAAATGACTTAATATCTTTAGTTTCATTAGGCATAGCTTTTAATTTTAGAAGATCAACATCAGCGGCAAAACTATCAACTTTAGAAGCAAGAATATCAATTTTACCAAGCTTTTCTTCAACAGATTTATTAAAAGCAGTTTGTGTACTAATAAATTCTTTAAGCATGACTTCAAGACCAGAGGGTACACTCCTATTATTGTTGTAAGAATTACCATAAGAATTACCATAACCATCTATTATATTATTAAAACAACAAATAATCAACGGTGTAGATTAGCTACGCCTAAGCAAATCAATTACAATGGTCAAGATTAATTTTGTAACGCTCTCCGGGTGTAGATTTTTATATGCGCACACGATATCCTTCTAACCCACGTGTACGTGTCTAGAAGGCAGAAACGAAAACAATTCTCACGATCCACCATAGGGTTCCAAGTCGGATCTGCCGCCGCCTATCCTGCTGCCTCCAGGCCACCATCGCCGCTGCTCCGCACGAGCTCTGCCGGATCTTCCGTCTCCGTCGCCTTTTATTCCTCTCTTTGTCCGTGGCTGCTGCATACCCCTTCAGCCGATTGTTTACCATGGCGCCACCAATACAAAAAGCTAGCATGTATTCTTCTGTGCTCCGTGGACAGTCTCGCCTATCCTGCTGCCTCCAGGCCACCATCGCCGCTGCTCCGCACGAGCTCTGCCGGATCTTCCGTCTCCGTCGCCTTTTATTCCTCTCTTTGTCCGTGGCTGCTGCATACCCCTTCAGCCGATTGTTTACCATGGCGCCACCAATACAAAAAGCTAGCATGTATTCTTCTGTGCTCCGTGGACAGTCTCGATTCCCAAGCAAGCAAAGCACCTAGCGTGGATCTGAAAGCAGGCAGAAGGGTGCGGTTTTCACCAGCAAGGATTGCCACGAATTTAGATTGGCGTTGGCTGTGGTTTCTGTGTGCTAATAATTCTTTTTTGACCCTGATGTGCTAATAATTCTTTGCCTGGCTGTTCTGGGCTTCGGGCTGTTGAGTGTGTGAAACGTATGTGAAGTAAGTTTTCAGCTGGAGCGCTTGGAGGATCTCTAGCAATACTTAAGCTAATATACAATTTTTTCCTTTTGTTTCAGGTATGTACTACTATGATTAATTCATGTATATCCGAGAAAAGATAAGGCATGCTTTCTTCAGGATTGAACACGTTCAGAATTGTGAATTTAATTATATGATCTGGAGAACCCAATTGGGTCATTCCCCAGTTCACCATTGTCACTATATCTGGTCGTTCAATATTTCAAATTATTAAGTAGACACTCAGGTTTGTACACTGAATTTACGTTCAGATAGAGTGAGGGTGTGTTTTGCTTACAATGTCGTGCATATAGACACTCAGATTTTGTACACTGAATTTACTTTCAGATAGAGTGAGAGTGTGTTTTGCTTAAAATGTCGTGCATACCTGCAATTGATGATTATCAACGAAAGTATGTACCTTTTGAAGAATCAATTTTATAAATACAACAAAACAGGCCAATACTATATTTAGATTTTTTATTGAACCAATAAAGATAAGAGAATTTATTTATGTTAATATATAGCCTATTTCAGTGGCATAGTGTTATATACAGATATACTCCCTCCTCTCCAAATTAGGATACATGTTAGTTTTGGGTAAATTCCAACTTAAATTTGACCAACTGTACATAAAAATATCGCAACATCTACAATACCTAATGCATGTAATATGAAAACATATTTCATGATGGTTCGAATAACATTAAGTTGATATTGTGCTGCTGCATTGGAATTGTGTCTTCAATGTGAAATACAAAATCGGTTAGTATATTATTGTGCTCCCTTCTTTTGCAACAATTCTTTCAGTGTTCCATAGTTTAATTAAATCGGAGAGAAATATGATGCATCTTAATAATTCAGTAAGGTATTGGATGGGCTACCTTATGTTGATAACTGCTCCCATGTTCCATTCTATAATCTAGGGAAAACATAGAGTACTTATTATTGCATACCTCACTTTTCTTCAGCATTCAACTCCAAAGCGAATGGAAATGGCATGCCAGTATTTTACTTAGAAGGATGCGTAGAGCTGACAAATATGAGTAATATATCCTAGAGGTAACCAATAATGACTTTCAGATCAGCTAGGTTTACAATTCTACGTCGCCATTTGTGATGCTTATTCCTTACCCCAGATCTGGAGTCAAGATCGTATTGATCATGGATACAAGAGAAGAGAAAACAAATCGCGAGAATACATATGTTGGACAGAAAGCCAGAGACATGCACTATCAAAATCTATTAGAAGGGACCTCCAAAAATGATTAGAAGGACACTGGGAAGAGATGACGATTATCTCCTGCCGTCCGTCGTATGTTCTTGAGCTTCTATGATCTTGCAACAACTGGCACTGGACAACCAAGACCTTACACATCGCGATCACATCGGGGCATGCAGTTAGGCATGCCGACCCACCGACGCTCAAGCCGCTGTCTCGGAACAGGCAGCCTTTATCGGTGTTGATTCTGGCCCCAAACATGACTTCCTATCACATTTCAAGGACGCCTATACTGGCATCGACTACCGTGCATTTAGCAGCTGCAAACAGGTAAATTTGATTAACATCGTGTGATACATCATCTACCGAGTTAGCAGCTAGCCTATATTTATTTTGTGAAATAAGTAAGCCTATATATTTTTTGTCAAATTAGCTGGCCTATCTATATGTTTTAAGGTATATTCTCGCAGTTTAATTATATAATCAAAATATGTGATCATGTATTACATGTATCTTACATAGGCCAATGTATTGAATTTTCCATATAGAATCCACTTGATTAAAAATAGATGACTCAATAGGGTTTAAATACCACCATCAACCTCTAGCTAACGCCAAGGATCAGTTTATGATAAGGTTCAAAAGATCGAAGTCTCATATGTGGTTGTGCATATCTAAACCAAAATAATTCACCATACATGGACTCATCTCATCCTACAATTTTCTTAAAAAGAAGTTGACTCTAAATT
This sequence comes from Lolium rigidum, assembly GCF_022539505.1. Classification (NCBI taxonomy): domain Eukaryota; kingdom Viridiplantae; phylum Streptophyta; class Magnoliopsida; order Poales; family Poaceae; genus Lolium; species Lolium rigidum. The sequence continues at coordinate 164,823,181 of NC_061510.1, forward strand.
TTGTTGTGGCAATGAATCTTGATTTATTAGGTGGATATATAATACAACTAATAAAAATTTGAACATACTCCATGTGAAATCCATAAACTCCTAAATTCAGAATAAATTTTTATACAATTTAATTTCCATACCTAGCAAACCCAACATGAAAATGTAATGCAAATAATTAAAATGATAGCTGGGAATAAGTTGTAAGCATTTAAGATGTTACGATAGAGCATGTGTAACAAAGTAACACTATAAACGCATGTACATGTTGCTTACATGTGCACGGGATTGTGTCCGTAAATTCATAGGTCAACACAAACAGAGCCTGCATGCACTGCAACTGAAAGAATAAAAGTGTACATATTTACAAAAACAACATACGAAGCATGCATGGTTATGCATCTGAAGAATCGGGGTGTGGATGACAGTGTTGTTTCCTGTGGATTAAGGAACAATAGTGTTGTCGTGTATACAAAACTAATGGTTGGAATTAACTATGATCAACCAAAAAAAAACGTGGATATGGTAAGAAAAAGTATATGTTAAGACGACATTTAGAAAGACAATGTTTTAGTATTTTTTCAGAAGATAGTTACATTGCTTTAAAAGGATATGTGACAAAGAAAATTAGTAACATGAGTATTGGTTGAAACATGTAAAGCCAAGATTGTGCTAATAAACAAATACGCCTGCAATATGGTAAATAATGAGTTGTGTGGAGAAAGGTGACATACAGGTCGTCAATGTTAAGTTCATAAAAATGACTATTGGTGAATTATGCACATCAAAGATGAGGAACCGAAAAAAAAGCCGGAATTGGTACTACGCTACACTATGATTCATTTTCCATGATGCACATGAAACCTGAAGACGGTTGGTATGTTATTATCGCTCTAAAAAGTATCTTAGAAACTATCTAATTCACCAAACTGAAATACTTTTATACGAGAATATAATCATGTTTCTCAACCGAAACCACAAATATGGATCGAGCTACATGTACCTGCTTTTTTTAATCGAAATAAGTTCCATAATAATCTGGAATTAAATGTTCATGTAGAAAATGTAGTGTTCTAAAAAATACCTTATTTTCGTGAGTATGAAAAAATACAAGCTCTGACATAATTTTACGCATTGCAAGAATACAACATTATCTAAATCTAGATTTTTAAAGTATTTTTCGAAACTTTGAAATAACCTTTTTCCATAAAAAAAACAATATGTAGCTCGGGCAGATCTCTCGGATATATTTTTTGACAATACGTTTTGTATGCATAATAACTCATAAAAATAAGTTAAACAATATTCACGATAAAGAGTAATCTAGCCGCGCAAATGCGCGGGCCACCCTGCTAGTTACCATTATTAGAAGGATATGGCCTATAGTTGTTACCAGAATTATTCCTATAAGCATTGTTGTTGAAATTATTACTTTTAATGAAATTCACATCAACATGCCCTTCTTGAGCAACCAATGAAGCTAAAGGAACATTATTAGGATCAACATTAGATCTACCATTCACAAGCATAGACATAATCACATCAATCTTATCACTCAAGGAGGAGGTTTCTTCAACAGAATTTACCTTCTTACCTTGTGGAGTCCTTTCCGTGTGCCATTCAGAGTAATTTATCATCATATCATCAAGAAGCTTTGTTGCGGCACCTAAGGTGATGGACATAAAAGTACCTCCAGCAGCTGAATCCAATAGGTTCCGCGAAGAAAAATTCAGTCCTGCATAAAAGGTTTGGATGATCATCCACGTAGTTAGTCCATGGGTAGGGCAATTCTTTACCAAAGATTTCATTCTTTCCCATGCTTGAGCAACATGTTCATTATCCAATTGCTTAAAATTCATTATGCTACTTCTCAAAGATATAATTTTAGCAGCAGGATAATATCTACCAATGAAAGCATCTTTACATTTAGTCCATGAATCAATACTATTCTTAGGCAATGATAGCAACCAATCTTTAGCTCTTCCTCTTAAAGAGAAAGGAAACAATTTCAGTTTTATAATGTCTCCATCTACATCCTTATACTTTTGCATTTCACAAAGTTCAACAAAATTATTAAGATGGGCAGCAGCATCATCAGAACTAACACCAGAAAATTGCTCTCTCATAACAAGATTTAGTAAAGCAGGTTTAATTTCATAGAATTCTGTAGTAGTAGCAGGTGGAGCAATAGGAGTGCATATAAAATCATTATTATTGGTGCTAGTGAAATCACACAACTTAGTGTTCTCAGGAGTATTCATTTTAACAGTACTAAAGACAAGTAAAGCAAACTAAATAAAGTAAAGTAAAACAAGTAACTAGTTTTTTTGTATTTTTGATATAGAGAAAGCAAAAAAGACAAATGAAATAAAGTAAAGCAACTAATTTTTTGTGTGTTTTTGATATAAAGAAGCAAACAAAACAGAAAATAAAATAAAGTAAAGCAAGACAATAACAAAGTAAAGAGATTGGATGTGAGAGACTCCCCTTGCAGCGTGTCTTGATCTCCCCGGCAACGGCGCCAGAAAAAGAGCTTGATAACGCGTGAAGCACACGTCCGTTGGGCACCCCAAGAGGAAGGTGTGATGCGTACAGCAGCAAGTTTTCCCTCAGTAAGAAACCAAGGTTACCGAACCAGTAGGAGATGAAGGCCACGTGAAGGTTGTTGGTGAAGGAGTGTAGTGCGGCGCAACACCAGGGATTCCGGCGCCAACGTGGAACCTGCACAACACAATCACAATACTTTGCCCCAACTTAACAGTGAGGTTGTCCATCTCACCGGCTTGCTGAAAACAAAGGATTAAATGTATGGTGTGGAGAATGATGTTTGCTTGTAGAAAACAACAGAGAACAGAGATTGCAGTTGATTGTATTTCAGATGTAAACGAATGGACCGGGGTCCACAGTTCACTAGTGGTGTCTCTCCAATAAGATAAATAGCATGTTGGGTGAACAAATTACAGTTGGGCAATTGACAAATAGAGATAAACATACATATCATGATGACTACTATGAGATTTAATCAGGGCATTACGACAAAGTACATAGACCGCTATCCAGCATGCATCTATGCCTAAAAAGTCCACCTTCGGGTTAGCATCCGCACCCCTCCGATATTAAGTTGCAAACAACGGACAATTGCATTAAGTATGGTGCGTAATGTAATCAACACAAATATCCTTAGACAAAGCATTGATGTTTTATCCCTAGTGGCAACAGCACATCCACAACCTTAGAACTTTCCATCACTGTCCCAGATTCAATGGAGGCATGAACCCACTATCTAGCATAAATACTCCCTCTTGGAGTCACAAGTATCAACTTGGCCAGAGCTTCCACTAGCAACGGAGAGCATGCAAGAACATAAACAACACATATATGATAGATTGATAATCAACTTGACATATGTTATCACCAGAATTTGACCGAGTCAGAGGTGGGCCGCGATCAAGATGGACTTGAAGAATATATATATAGAAGAAATACGTGAATCGGCCTTACATGCAAAGTTTGGGCTAGTTTGCCCTTGTATCTGTAACATATTAGATTACGTGTCGGTTAAGAGTTAGAGTTTTATCCGTGCACGGTTAGGTGCACGCCCACATTAGAAAGTCCCTTGGACTATAAATATGTATCTAGGGTTTTTGGAATAAACAACAACCAACGTTCAACACAAAAAAATCTCGGCGCATCGCCAACTCCTTCGTCTCGAGGGTTTCTCCGGTAAGCACCATGCTGCCTAGATCGCATCTTGCGATCTAGGCAGCACAAGCCTATCTTGTTGTTCATGCGTTGCTCGTGCTGAAGCCTTTTTGATGGCGAGCAACGTAGTTATCTTAGATGTGTTAGGGTTTGCATTGTTCTTCGTATCATATGCTGTCGTAGTGCAACCCTTATGCATCTAGCCGCCCTTACACCTATCTCGGGTGTGGGGCGGCACCCCGCTTGATCATAGTTTAGTAGATCTGATCCGTTACGGTTGCTCCTTGTTCATCAAGGATTAGTTTAACATCCGCAATAGTTAGGCCTTACAAAGGGTTGGAGGATCCAACGGCGTGTAGGGTGACGTTTGCTAGCCCTAGAAAGGATGTTCCGGGGATCAACATCATGTTGGTTTTTAGGCCCTGTCTAGGATCGGCTTACGGTCACCGTGCGCGAGCGCGAGGCCCAATCGTGAGTAGGATGATCCGATTATGCGGTGAAAACCCTAAATCGTCGTAGATCTCATTAGCTTTATCTTGATCAAGCAGGACCACCATATATTCGGACACCTTGTACGAATCATGGGTGGATCGGCTCTTTGAGCCGATTCACGAGATAACTCGAGAGCCGATCGAGGCTCGTATTTAATGTTTACGTGTATGCCATGCAGGAAAATAAGCGAGGCATCATCCAAAACCTTCCTGACCAGGTATAGGTCAGGTGGCACGCCCTTGCGATAGCATCGGACGTGTGACCAGGGAGGCTTTGCGGGCCGTCGCTCTGAGGGACTGGGGCCAGCCGCAGCCCTAGTTGTTCCCGGCTCTACTGTGTTGCTTCTCGCTGCCCGCCAGTGGGTTTCTGACGTCAACACATTCTGGCACGCCCGGTGGGACAACCTTCGACATCCACCACATCGCCATCTACATCCGAGATGGCGGAAGACACTCCGGTCAAGTACGAGGATCTGCCCGATGAGCTCAAGAAGAAGCATGACGAAATCAAGGCAGTCCTCGAAGCCGAACTCATCGGCTCTTTCCACGAACCCGCTCCCATGGCGTCGGGTGGAAGGGGTTCACACTCGAAGGCGCACTCGATGGAGTGGACCTGTCCGCCCCGTCGAAGAACGCACCAGGTCGCTGCGGCAGGAAATCAACTACATGGTGGCTCATTCGCTGCACCGCCACTCTGAGAGCCTGATAAACACTTTGGAGCGTGTCGCTCTGCGCGTGGTCCAAGAAATCATGAGCCACCGGTATTCTCCATCGGGACCAGCTCTGGGGACTTTCAAAGGAGAGATGCCACTCCAGTCCCATCCGCCACTGCCGTTCGCATGGGCAGCACCGGAACTGCCGAACTCATCGGCATACGTCGTCTACAAGATTGGTGGTGATCCTAGTGACTACCAATTCCTACCTGAGGCACCCAAGGAGATCCCGCACGGATACGCGTGCGCATACGTACCAGACTGCAATACCTGGGCACCTCGAACCAGGTTGCAACAGCAGGGGCCTCTGGGACAACAGGAGGAACGTCAGGAGCAGATCTTGAGAAGCAAACGTGGCTAGCTAAGTACGCCACCCCGACAAACCTCCAGAGCCCAGCTCCTGCAGTTGGCTTAGAACCGGAAAAGCAAGCATGGCTGGTTAAGTATGCCACCCCGGCGAATCTTCAGGGTTCGACACCTTCAGCCATCACCGCGGATCAGATTTGTGCAATCCTCGAAAGATCAGTTCGGCATGATGCCGAAAGGAAGACGTTCGGCTATACCAAGCCGTACCCCAACGACTACGAACTGATCCCGCTACCACCCAAATATCGGCTCCCGGACTTCACAAAGTTTAGTGGATCAGATGGTTCCAGCTCCATCGAGCATGTGAGCCGATATTTGGCACAGCTGGGCACGATCTCAGCATCAGACGAGTTGCGTGTGAGGTTCTTCGCACAGTCCCTCACAGGATCGGCTTTCGGGTGGTACACTTCGCTGCCACCGAACTCCATCCGGACTTGGAAGCAGTTGGAAGAGCAGTTCCATGAGCAGTATCACTCAGAGGCTTCCGAGGTTGGTATTGCCGATCTAGCACAAGTACGACAGAAGCGCGGGGAGACAGTGTCAGAATACGTCCAGCGCTTCAGGACCATTAGGAACCGATGCTTTTCGGCTCATGTAAGTGAAAAAGAAGCGGTCGAGTTGGCGGTGGTGGGTCTCTCATCATCGATTAAGGACGTGGCCTCCCAGCGTACTACCCTTCATTGGCGCACATGGTGCGTAAGCCGTCAAGCATATGAGCGGCCGCCACCCAGATGTCTACCAGGACAAATTCAAGCGTGCGGTGACCCTGGTTGAGGCAGACGAGGATGAAGGTGCTGCGGGAGATCGAGAGGTAGCAGTGGCTGAATGGACTCGAGCGGCAGGCCCCGTGTCCTGCAAATGGGTGAAGCCACAAGGCCCTCCAAAAGGGTTCGACTTCGACGTGACCAAAACCGAGCAGATTTTTGATCTCTTACTCACGGAGAAGCATATAAAGGTACCCGAAGGCCACAAGATCCCCACGGTGCAAGAGCTGAACGGAAAGCCATACTGCAAGTGGCATAACACGTTCACCCACACCACCAACGACTGCAGGGTGTAGCGGCAACAGATCCAAATGGCGATAGAAAATGGACGGTTAATTTTCAACCAGTACGCCATGAAGGTCGACACACACCCCTTCCCCGCCGTGAACATGGTGGAGTATACTTACCATGGAGGGTGCCAGCAAGATCTCTCGTGCAAGATCAACATGGTAGAGCTTGGACATCA
>NC_061510.1:164829770-164907278 GCF_022539505.1 Lolium rigidum
ACCGCCCTCACGCCTATCTCAGGTGTGGGGGCGGCACCCCGCTTGATCATTATTTAGTAGATCTGATCCGTTACGATTGCTCCTTGTTCTACAAGGATTAGTTTAATATCCGCAATAGTTAGGCCTTACAAAGGGGGAGGATCCAGGTGGCACGTAGGGTGGCGTTCGCAAGTCCTAAATGGGATGTTCCGAGGATCAACTTCATGTTGGTTTTTAGGCCTTGTTTAGGATCGGCTTACGAGCACCGTGCGTGGCCGCGAGGCCCAACCTCGGAGTAGGATGATCCGATTATGCGGTGAAAACCCTAAATCGTAGTAGATATCATTAGCTTCATCTTGATCAAGCAGGACCACCAAGTATTCGTGCACCCCGTACGAATCATGGGTGGATCGGCTCTTTGAGCCGATTCACGGGATAACCCGAGAGCCGATCGAGGCTCGTATTTAATGTTTACATGTATGCCCCGCGAGAAACTAAGCGAGGCATCCCCATCACCTTCCCGACCAGGTATAGGTCAGGTGGCACGCCCTTGCACTTCGCATCGCCGCGTGTGACCAGAAGAGCTTTGCGGGCCGTCGCTCGGAGGGGTCTCAGCCAGCCGCAGCTCTAGGCTCTTCCCGGCTCTACGGTGTTGACAAGGCCGCTGCCCGCCGGTGGGTTTTGGCAGTCAACAATATGGTACAGCCCAACGTCCAAAATAACTCCCATCGGGAGAAGTGCAAGAAAGTGATATCATAGCAAAAGTGTGCCTACAACAAATGCTAGCACGAAGTTTATTACAAAACATGAGTTTGGCGGTAGAGCAATGTTTTGCTTCAACTCAAGGCACAAGTTTGTTACAAGAATTAAGGAAGCTGAGTTTGAGTCGATGAACTAGGGCCAGTCGACGATTTCCTTGATGAAACCAGTTCAAGAAGCTGACGGGCACAAGTAAGAGCAGATGCCTTAAAGGTGCTCAAATCAACAGGCTGCCCGTCTTGCCCTTTCGGAAGCCCCTTAGTCATTTCCTCAATGTCACCCTTAAAGCCGTAACCCATCATAAGCTGGAAGGCTAGGACAGCACCAAAAGTGCGCGATGTACGCTTGAATACCTCGATGACCTCCTTGGTGTCAACCGCTAAGGTATCGATCAACTGTCCCAGGGTCTTCTCTTGATTAATCTTGGGGAAGATCATCGAGTGCATCCGCGCCAAAGCACCCTTCCCCTTCACAAGAAGCTCTTGTGTAAGCTGGTGAGAAGCGAGAATCATTGACACCGCGTTCGCTGGGGAATTATTTGGAACTCTTTCCGGGGCATCGACAGGAATGTTTGCTGCCTCTGCAATAGAAAAGAAGGAAAAAATTCAGTCATTGACAAAAAGTTTAAATCCATAAGAACGTCTCCCGACAAAACTATGTTAGAGATTACCAAGCAAGGCCAAAGAAGATTGACGAAGGACTTCATCCTTTTCGGCTGCTCGAGCCTCAGCTACCATCCTGGATGCTTCTTCTTCCTTCAGCTTCCCTTTCAGTCTGGCCAGCTCCTCCTTCAGAGAATCAATCTCTTGGCGAGCCGCGGCAGCTATCTTGACTGCGCCATCCAGTTTTGAGGAGGAAGATTCGACTTCTTTTTGCAGCCGAACTTTGTCAGCCTCTAGAGAAGTGAATCGAGAGGCGAAAACCTCCAGAGAAGAGATAACGCCACGCAGGTCCTTAAGAGAGAAAGAAAAACAATTAAACAGGGCACGCTCCAAGAAATTTGTATTAAGATCAGAAGAGGACTTACAGAAAAAGGAGCCGCAGTAGCAGCAATTGGAGAAATATCCTTCCCTTTGGAAAGGGAAGACGCAGTCGATGCTTGAGCCATGGGGGCAGCCTTAGGAGCCGAAGCTTCGGAAGCCACCGCGACCGGCGAAACAACATCAGACTTGGCCTTTTTAGAAGGAGGCTCGATAAAACCCTCGTCACTGCAAAAGTAAACAGTCGATTGTGATTATAACAGGAGTATGGAAGGTAAAAAAGGCACAGTATAACTTTCAGAAAGGAACTACTTACATGTCGAAGAGATCATCTTCATCGGCAAAGCCGCCGGTTGATCTCTTCGCAGGAGAAGCTCTGACCCCATCCGCAGCTGCATCAACAAAAGTATCACGATCAGTGTCGACGTTACGCACTGATCCATCTGCGATACAAGTATTATCGGCTGAGGAGGGAAGATCAGCGCGGGCAACTTCAAGATTCATTGGACCATTATATTCATCCTCTAAACCTGTTTGATCAATGGTGTGGAAATCTACTGGGATTGAGGAGCCTTTCCCCTCAGAAGTATCATCCGGTGAATCACGTGTATTTTCAGAAGCCATAGGGATCTGGCAAAGAAGAATGACAAGTAAGAACAAAGGTAATCATGTCGGCTAAGCAAGGAGCTATAATAGAGATGTGAAAAAAGGAAAATACCCCTGATGGTGGATGATCAACGTCAAGGGGAGCATAAGAAGAGATCAGTGGAATCGAATCTTCCTGGTTGAAGGAAGTAAGACGACGAACTTCATCAAGCAACTCTTTTTCTGATAGATCGGCAGCATTGATCCTGGTCTCATCCTTTGGACCTGAGTACAACCACATCGGGTGAACTCTGGCCATGACTGGCTGGATTCGGCGCTTCAGGAAAACTGCTGCCACCTCCGTACCAATCATAGTTTGGCCGTCGGCCTCTTTGATTCGAAGGAATTTGGCAAACAATTCTTCGGCTGAGGCCCTTTCGTCGGCTGAGAGGATGTTCTTCCAAGAGTCCTTGGGCTTGGCTTCAGTAACGTCGGTATAGCAGGGGAGTCGACATTCGGGTGATGAGGAATCTTTAACGTAAAACCATTTCAACCTCCATCCTTGCACGGACTCTCTCATTGGTAAATTAAAGTAATTAACTTCTGAGCGAGCAACAAAACCTACTCCTCCGGTGACAAAGTACCCATTACTACTGCTGTATATTTTCACATAGAAGATCTTCTTCCACAGCCCGAAATGAGGTTCAATACCCAAAAACGCCTCGCAAAGGGTGATGAACACAGCAACATGGAGGATTGAGTTGGGGGTAAGTTGCCATAATTGAATTTCGTACGTCCGCAAGAGATGGAGGAGGAATCCATGAGTGGGGAGTGAAAGGCCTCGATGAGAGAGTCCATTGCGAGATCTGAGGAAGATTGAAACTGTGGCGGTGGCGCAACAATGGCGAAATAAGGAAGAAGAGGGAGAATGAGGAGATGCTGCGGGAACCGTGGAGAGAATTGAGAACTTTGTGTCCCTTGGAGATTTTAAGGAAAGGTTGAAGTAAGCACGTGGCGCTTGAGGAAGGGAAGGAACTGACGGCCAACTACGCCCACGATTGCGCGAAGATCGAGGAGCCACCTCGGTCGTTACGCGTATAGTGGTCAAGCCCTAAAACACTGATTGAGCAGGGCTAGGGCTAGCTCGTCATGATGGGCCCGTCAAATCAGCCTGCAGCAGTTACACGTCAGCAATGACGTCATAATTTGGAAGCATTCGAAGAAAACATAAAAAGTTATCGGATGAAGGATTTGAGTCCACGCACGGATTTCGAGCATCCGTACCTAGACTCGGGGGCTACTCCCATCGGGAGCACTGACGCGCACCCGATAAAATAAAGACTCGACAGAATGAGCAGTCGAAGGAAGAAGGTTTGAGTCAGCACTCGGTTGGAAAGCGCTCGCACCCAGACACTCGGGGGCTACACTCCCATCGGGAGCTCGTGATGCATACCTGATAGAAGTTTTTTGCACTCCAGGATCGTGCCCGGGGACTTGATTCTGTGTAGGGTAACGGTGTTTTGCCATCGGCAGTTAACCAAACAACAGTTGGGCACGTTACTCATTATCCTTTGCATAAAGAAAATATATCGGATGATTTATGAAGATCTCGGCAGAGGAAAGTATTCGAGTAGTACAACTTGAGTCTATGCATGGATTGCAAGCATCCGTACCTAGACTCGGGGGCTACTCCCATAGGGAGCGCTGACGCGCACCCGATAAAAAGAAGATGAAGCATAATCAAGATGAACAAAAGCAATGAAGGAGAAAACATGCATTAGTCTCTACCCGAATTATCTTCGGCTAGACACTCGGGGGCTACTGACGTGGGCATTACCCTTCGGGTAACCAGTATTGCCCTATCTGGTATTGACAAATTGGAGGCCCATGAAGACACTCGAAGGCAAGATGGGCCACTAGGTCGGCGCATCGGAAGATTCCTTGACGAGGCAAGACAAGGAAGCGAACAAACAAGGAAAGATTGGATCTAAAACTACTGTAAACTTAGTCGTCCTCGGTTAGGACCCTTGAGACCTGGCCTCCTATATAAAGGCCAGGAGAGGGGCTGCCGAGGGAGACGAACAATCTTAGCAACCTTAGCCAGGAAAAACTTAGAGCTAGGTAACCCTAGCAACACCAATCTCGACTAGATCTCAGCCGAAGTATTCGGCACCCCATTGTAACCTGTTTTCATCATAATCAAAGAACAGACAGGCAGGACGTAAGGGTTTTACCTCATCGAGGGCCCCGAACCTGGGTAAATCACTCTCCCCGCTTGTCTGTGTACCGATGTCTCGTGTCAGCTTGCAGGATTCCATCAACCCTAAGCCCCTATCGGAGGGCATTGCCGAGGAGCACCCTCGACACCATGCCATGCATATCATATCTTCATCATGCCGGTTCTTCTTCCGTAGTTGTAAGATTTGCATCCGCTGTGCGTTCCAGCATATGCTTCTTCCCGGATAGGATCACGAAGTGGTGTTGTGAGATACGGCAAGTTTTTCGACAAGTTTTCATCAGCTTTTCACACGCGAGCCTACCTCCTACACCTATTTTACAGTTTTACCCTCGTTGCTCTCCTGCTGTCCTTATGTTGTGTTTCTATTCGAGTCACGTGTCCTATTCCACTATTACTCATATGAGCCTTGTTACCTATCCGCTATCTATAGCCGTTGTTTGTTGTTTGAGCCTTGTGGGTCGTAGCGCATGTATAGCGTTCTGTTGTTTATCTTGATATGTTATTGGGATATGGTGGGTTGTTGGGAGGTTACCACGTTATATATCAGTTGAGACAATCATGTTTTACTTTAGGGATTTCTATTTTCGTGCCCTCGGATCCTTAGTTGTACTCAGTTTTCCCCAGCTCCTTAGTTTTTCCTCAGTTTTCCCCTCCCTCTAGTTTGAAACACTCAAAGTGCTGGAACGGTCGGTAGCCGTCAGGTCAGAGGCCTTGATCGTTAGTCTGACCGGGTGGGGCTGCACAGGGGCAGCTCCTCCCTGGCCGTCAGGAGACACGTCGGAGCAGCTATCCATCTATCGCTGACGTGTGGGCCGTTTTATTTCATGATTTTATACGCGGTGATGCCAATGACAAATGGGGCTGCTCTATAGGGCTGTCGCAGCCAATGACCAGTGGGGTCGTATATTTTTTAGGAAAAGACATATATTGCCGCTCTGTGGGGCTGCCGCAGCCAATGACCAGTGGGGTCGTCTATTTATTTAGAGATCATATATTGCCGCTCTGTGGGGCCTCCGCCGCCAATGACCAGTGGGGTCGTATATTTTTCAGGAAAAGACATATATTGCCGCTTTGTGGGCTACCGCAGCCAATGACTAGTGGGGTCGTCTATTTATTTAGAGAATATCATATATTGCCGCTCTGTGGGGCCTCCGCCGCCAATGACCAGTGGGGTCGTATATTTTTCAGGAAAAGACATATATTGCCGCCCTGTGAGGCTGCCGCAGCCAATGACCAGTGGGGTCGTCTATTTATTTAGAGAATATCATATATTGCCTCTCTGTGGGGCCTCCGCCGCCAATGACCAGTGGGGTCGTATATTTTTTAGGAAATACATATATTGCCGCTCTGTGGGGCTGCCGCAGCCAATGACCAGTGAGGTCGTCTATTTATTTAGAGAATATCATAGAGAGAAGCAACAAGTTCGCTAATTAATTATTCTTAAGCTAGACCCATCATTAGTCACCGGAGAACCGCTGGCAGCTCGTTCCCCGCCGTCGGACGGAGCAGCCATCGCCGGCGCCTCGTCGCGCCGCCGGCTCTGTCCCCCGGCGGCATCGGACGGACTGCGGCGCTGCACGTCAACCACGGCTCCAGCACTTGTTTCGTCCGCACACATTGTACCCACCGCAGGAAAGTCCGCCGCAAGCAGATCCGCCGCCCACGACGACCGGGATTTGTTCCGTGCACCAATTGGTAGTATAGATTGGTAAGACCTCCGCTTCTACCTCCCCCGCCTCCTAATCGATTCGGTTCCCGTAATTTATTGGAGTTTGCAGGTGCGAAATAGTCCTCAATGTCTGGTCGTAGCGGGTACACCGGCGAGGGTCGGGATTCGATCATGTCGTGGCCACGTTCTACTTCTCCTACCTCGTCGGAAGTGCAGGTATCTAGCTTCAGCTCTCTGTACTATCATTGAATTTGAAGTGCCTCCATGGCATGTTGGAGTGATTTCTGTTCTTCTTTTTTCCATTTATTGTAACAGTTAGCCAGGCAAGCTGATGATCCATGGTACATTGCATACCAAGATGAATCAACCCAGTGGTGTAGCCAGAGGATGGATTTGGATGAGAAGGTGGCCAATTTAGGTGATGAATTGGCCCGTAAAAACCTGATGATGTTCGAGCTGAAGCGTACTGTGGAGGAAGAAAAGAAGAATTCAGAGCTTATTCGCAAGGAGAAGTTGAGAGTTGAGACAGATCTTGCCGTATTTGATCAAGTGGTAGAAAATCTAGAACATGAACTTCAAGTGATGGGAGAGGAGAAAAGTAGATTCATCTGGGCAGTTTTATTAGGTGTCATCCCTGTCCTAGCGGTTATGTGGTTACGGTAGACGATTTAGTATAGAATTGTTATTCAGTAGATGGCTCTAACCACTATATTTTGTTGTGGCTCTAAGCACTGTATTTTGGCGTACAATTTCCTAGTTGTGCTAAGTAATGCGCACGATAATTTTAGCATGCATGCCCTTTTATAAAAGTGAAGGGATCCCAAAAGTGAAAGCATGTACCAGCCTCTTGGACCAAATACATATCAAAATCTTCCCAATCAAGTTGGGATAGAATTCAAATCATACATACGGATGTACATGGACACATCAAGTACGTGGAGAAGCTTTTTTTTAGACGGACGTAGTAGTTCGAACAATTTTATCCCAATTAAAAATTAAAAAATACAAATTTATCATAATTTATCCCAACTAGCAAAGTGGCCCTCGCAAATGCGAGGGCAACATCATTAGTACGTTCTAGTAAACTAAATGATTATTTCGTTGATATGCATGTCTATATTTGTGTTGGTAACTACTATGTTTTTCATAACATTATGCTATGACATCTTATAGGTATTTGGTGCTATTATATTTGGAGCCATAGTTTCATGAAATGACTCCTAATAACATAAAATATCACACAGACATTTTACTTGGGTGCACTTTCTCTTTTATTTATGAATATTTGATTTTCCATTTGCAAGAGTGCCAAATTACATCCTTGTGTCATTTTTATACGATAATAGATCGGTACAATGAAATAATCTATCTCACTATATTATAGGAAGCAAAGTATATCAATATAACAATACCTTAATAGGAGGTTCCAAAGTCCGAACTCAGGTGTATCGTACCTCGGTAAAAAATAATGATATTCTAGCTAAATCCTCAGATTACATTGGCTTTACAATACAAACCTAAAATTCAACATAAAATATGAATACATTTAAAGGAACGGATTTATCGACCAAAGAGGAAACTATAACCCATTAAATCATGAAGTTTATGAGAAGAAACATGCTTGATATGCAAAATATTTTATTTTTTAGGTATTACTATTGGAGAGGCTATTGTATTGCATATTTTAGAGACATAAATTGAATATCACGGTTCATAGAGTTTGGGATTTGCTTATACCTAGTAATGATAGGAGAAAATTAGCAGCAATTAGAAGTCTACCTCAATAAGGAATCGTAACGCTCTTCGCTTAAGGCATGTGCCAGCTTGCCAAGGCGTGTCATTTGTCTTTTGCGATAGCCCTCAGTTTTTTGGGTTGTATATATGACATGGATATGCATTGTCAACTTTTTGATAACTTTTAAACATGTGAGAAATTGACACTTGGATGATAAATGAGCAAATCCAATTCAATAGGAGATGCTAAACCTAAAAAAAGGTCAATACTTTGTTGAGCGATATTTAATCAATAAAAATCCGAAGACTTAGACATGATCAATGCCGCTACAATTTTTATGTCAGTATATATATATTTATATCCATGAAAGGCAACTTCGACAGTGTTTTTTTTATCAAAGTAAAACTGATTATTAATCATATCCATGATGATGACTCTACTAACTGACCACACCATATCGAGCGAATACAAATCAGATGCACTACATCAAGGATTTAAGCCGTACATGAACAGGACATCCTATTGTTAGCAGCTGTGGTGCATATGAATAGCTAAGATAGCACGGACACACACTTCCATTAATTAGGTAATTAATCTCTATGTACTACTTTTATCATATACTAAGCCCAATTTGGTATGAAAAGCTCAATGGGGTTTGTTGAGAAGTTTCAATTCTAATTAACAAAAATCCAAAGACTTAGACATGAATCACTGCTGCTACAAAAAAAGATGTTAATATATATATGTATATCAATGAACAACTCGGACAGTGATTTTTTATCAAAGTAAAACCGATTATTAATCATATCCAAGATGATGATTCCATTAACTATACTCCCTCTCTCACAGTTTATAAGGCACGCGCATACCCCTAGGTTGCAAATTTGATCAAGTTAGCATTAGTTATATGTTATAAAAATTATATCATTAGAAAGTTCAGATGTTCTATTTTCTAATGATATAATTTTTGTATTATATAATTTAAATTATATAGGTTAAATTGATGATCTAGGGGTACGCGCGCGCCTAATAAACTGTGAAGGAGGGAGTACTGTCCACACCATATTGAGGGAATACAAATCAGATGCACTAAATCAAGGTTTTAAGACGTACATGACCAGGACATCCTATTGCTAACAGCATATATATGAATATCTAATTAAGATAGCACGGGCACACTTCCATTAATTAGGTGATTAATCTCTATGCACTACTTTTATCATACTAAACCCAGTTTGATATGATAAGCTTAATGGGTTTCGTTGAGAAGTTTCAATTCCATCCCACGGCATATCATATAGTCTTTGTGTTTAATCTTGGAGTTCCATGTCATAGCACAATAGGAGAAACAGTACGGTAATGCCTTCTAATCTTCTACAATAACATTTAAAATGTCATCAACTCATCTAACAAAGCCCCCCTGAATATGTAAAATCTTTTCAAATTTCTAGGAAGTAAATATATGTATTAGAAGGCATGAGGACATGTGCAGATTAAAATCGATTTTGCTTTCATATATGACAAATATTGATCTATACTTTCTAAACCATGCACTTGCCTCAGATGGATTTGCAATAGCCAGATTCAATGAACTAAAGCATGCAGGATTATATCGCCAAACTCTCTTCCTCAGGCAGTACTGGGGGTTGAGCTGTACACAATTTGTACAGCCAACTAATGCATTTTTTTAGATGCTACTCACCACCGTTTTCTCTTAATTTAGAATGACATGATAATATGAGAGAAAATATACTATAGCCGTTTTTCAGTCATGCTCTTGTATTTGTACTTCTCTCTTCTACCTTAATAAAAATTCGGCCTTCGGCCCTTCGAAAAAATTGTATTCTTACCAATGTCTTTTAAGTAAAGCTATTAACCCATAAGAAAATCATTACTTTTACCAGGTACCACTATTCTAGATTTTTACACATGATTACCCCCACAATACAGCCTTGTATTATATAAGAATCAACATCTATGAGGGAGTTGGCATAAAACTGCAGAAAGAAGAATAAAAGAAACTTTCAGATTTGGTTTTGTAGAAGTTAGAAGACGGAGAAACGTAATTACCTTAACATCCATGTTACGGGACTGGGACTATAGATACAAAGGATCGATCCTGGTTTGGAAACTCGAAGGAGGATGCTAAGCCGTATATAGGTGCATACGTATATGCACAGCAGCGTTGTAGGTTCCTTGTCTCACGAGCATGAGTCATTTTGCTATTGCAAAATTTAAACTGATCGATCGTGAGCTACCTTACCCCATACATGCTTGAGGCTTGTATGTCTGCAAAAGTAGATCGTCGTCACGATGACGCCACGGATGTATTCTGATCTGTGGGTATGTCCACCCGTCACGTACGGCGCCGTCACCCCGCTGAAATTCCGGTCGTCATGGCATCGATGATGCTGCGGATGTATTCCGATCTATCTCCCGGTATGTCCACGCGTACACTTACGGCACCATCGCCGCTGAATTCCGACTTCCATTGTCGCGCATATATGTACGGTGTCGTTGCTGCTATATCCCAATTTCCGATCATGTTGTCGTGTATGGTGCCGCAGTATGGAGCAGCCATGGCCTACCTTCCGGCCAGAAGAATCTCCGGCGGTGCAATGGCGAGGGGATTGATGATGGTAAATACACTGGTAGAAAAAAGGGCTTCGGTCGCGGTTCGCAACTGCCATTGGTTGCGGTTGCGCAACCGCAACCAATTAAGCGCGACTAAAGCCCCCCCCCCCCTTTAGTCGCGGTTCCTTACGAACCGCGACTAAAGGCCCGTCCACGTGGGCGGCAGGCGAGCGCCAGAGCGGAGGACCTTTAGTCGCGGTTCTGCTGGCCAACCGCGACTAAAGGCCTCCGCAGGGTTTAGGGTTTAGCCCCCTCCCCCTAAATCTGGTTTCTTTTTAATTTGTATTGTTTTATTTCTTTTGGGTTTTAATTTTGAAGGAGTTTCACATATTCTACGGTACTACATGCATGCATATGAATGTACAATTTCAAACAAATTTGAAATTAGAACCAAAAAAAATTCAAGAGGAATATACAATATATATTCAATATCGGATGACTATATACAATTTTGAACAAGTTTCCATACATAATTTAGGGCATATGAAGTTCTACGTCCTCTACATAGTGTTCTCCTCTAGGATCGATGACTTCCCTCGCGAACTGATACGTCCATTTTGCATCACTATTTTATATCATAATTTGCTGTTATTCATTGATATATTTCATATTTGGAGATAATACTTATGTTATTTCATCTATTTTGCATGTTTCATGATTATTGGAGGATCGCGCACCGGAGCCAGGATTCTGCTGGAAAAGGCACCGTCAGAATGCAATATTTCGGGAGATCAACAGTTGACGGAAATTATACGAAAAATCCTATTTTTCCAGATGACGAAGGGAGCCAGAAGGATGAGCCGAGGGGACCCGAGGTGGGCCCACCTCATAGGTCGGCGCGGCCCAAGGCCTGGCCGCGCCGCCCTGTGAGGAGGGGGCCCACAGCCCTCTCTCGCCTCCTTTTCTTCGCGTACGCCTTCGTCCCGAAAACCTAAGCTCCAGGGGTACATCGCGAAGAGCCACAGCCGCCTCTGCGGGGCGGAGAACACCAGAGAGAAAAGAGCTCTCCGGCGGGCAGGAATCCGCCGGGGAAATTCCCTCCCGGAGGGGGAAATCGACGCCATCGTCACCGTCATCGAGCTGGGCATCATCTCCATCACCATCATCATCACCTTCATCATCATCACCGCCGTCTCCACCGCTGCACACCGTCAGCGCTATAACGATTTGGGTTGGATCTTGATTGTTTGATAGGGGAAACTCTCCCGGTGTTGATTTCTACTTGTTATTGATGCTACTGAGTGAAACCATTGAACCAAGGTTTATGTTCAGATTGTTATTCATCATCATATCACCTCTGATCATGTTCCATATGATGTCTCGTGAGTAGTTCGTTTAGTTCTTGAGGACATGGGTGAAGTCTAAATGTTAGTAGTGAAGTATGGTTGAGTAATATTCAATGTTATGATATTTAAGTTGTGGTGTTATTCTTCTAGTGGTGTCGTGTGAACGTCGACTACACGACACTTCACCTTTATGGGCCTAGGGGAATGCATCTTGTACTCGTTTGCCAATTGCGGGGTTGCCGGAGTGACGAAACTCAGAGCCCCGTTGGTATATCGATGCGAGGAGGGATAGCATGATCTCGGAGTTTAAGGCTGTGGTTAGATTTATCTTAATTACTTTCTTGTAGTTGCGGATGCTTGCAAGGGGTATAATCACAAGTATGTATTAGTCCTAGGAAGGGCGGTACATTAGCATAGGTTCACCCACACAACACTTATCAAAACAATGAAGATTAATCAGCTGTATGTAGCGAAAGCACTAGACTAAATTCCCGTGTGTCCTCAAGAACGTTTGGTCATTATAAGTAAACAAACCGGCTTGTCCTTTGTGCTAAAAAGGATTGGGCCACTCGCTGCAATTATTTCTCTCGCACTTTATTTACTTGTAATTTATTCATCTGTTACATCAAAACCCCCTGAATACTTGTCTGTGAGCATTTACAGTGAATCTTTCATCGAAACTGCTTGTCAACACCTTCTGCTCCTCGTTGGGATCGACATTCTTACTTATCGAAGATACTACGATACACCCCCTATACTTGTGGGTCATCAAGACTATTTTCTGGCGCCGTTGCTGGGGAGTGAAGCGCTATTGGTAAGTGGAATTGGTAAGGGAAATTTCTACTGTTTGTGCTGATTTTATTTCTGCTTGCTGCTATAATTCATTATGGAGAGATCTTCTCTTGAGTGTTTATTTGGGAAATCTACTACTACTGCAAAGGTAGTGGATGAGGCGCTAGGTAAGGAAGAAATACCATACAAAATACCTATGAAAATTATTGAACGTGTAGTGGGTAACCGTTATACAGGGGATGGAACTGTCCACCCCGGAGATCATTTACTGTTCTTACATGAATTATGCGGTTTATTCAAGTGTGCAGGTATTGCTATGGATGAAGTGAGGAAGAAACTATTCTCTATATCGTTGTCCGGTAAAGCGGCGCATTGGTATAAATTACTTGGATAATGGGGATTCTCTTGAATGGAATGATATTGTGCCCCGGTTTTATTCTAAGTTCTATCCTCCAAGTGAGATTCACAAAGATCGGAATCGCATATATAATTTTTGGCCTCATGAAGGAGAGAGTATTGCCCAAGCATGGGGGAGATTGAAGTCTTTAATGCTCAAATGCCCCATTCATGAGCTTCCTGGTAATATTATTATTGATAATTTCTATGCAAGACTTTCTTTTCAAGACAAGACCTTGCTTGGATACTTCTTGTTCTGGATCATTTACACGCAACAAGGAAGAGTTTAAAAGGGACCTTCTTAATCGGATCCAAGAAAATACTGAAGGATGGGAGAACGACAAGGATAGAGAATCAGGTATAAATTATGATTATAAATGCATTGAAACTTTTATGGATACTGATAAATTTCGTAATATGAGTGCTACTTATGGTCTTGATTCTCAAGTTGCTGCAAATCTTTATAAAGCTTTTGCCTCTCATTATGAATTGCCAAAGAAGAACTTTGATAAGTATCATGAACCGTATAAAGATAAAATTGATTCATCTATAAATAAATGTGTTGTAGTTGAAACCGTTGATCATGTTATTCACTGAAGCTTATATTGAAAAAACTCCTTTCCTGCTAAAATGAAGGAGTACTCTGTTATAAATAGTGCGGTTCATAAAAGTGAAAAGAAACCTATAGAACCCGAAGAACAAATAAAAGTTGAACCTCGCATGTTGCAATAATTAAAGATCTTGTGACTGAAAATGTGGAGGATGGTCATATTATTTTCTGTGAAGATGCCTCTAATATTGTTTCGCATCCTAATAAGTCTAGGAAAGCTAGTGTTCCTATGCTATCTGTTAGAATTGGTGATCATTGTTATTATGGTTTATGTGATATTGGTGCAAGTATTAGTGCTATTCCTTATGAGCTTTACACGAAGATTATGCACGAAATTGGTTCTTGTGAACTTGAAGATATTGATGTGGTTATTCGGCCGGCTAATAGAGAAACTATCTCTCCAATTGGTATTGTTCGAGATGTGGAAGTTCTATGTGGTAAGATTAAATATCCTGCTGACTTTTTGGTACTTGGTTCTGCTGCTAGTAAATATTGTCCTATTATTTTTGGTAGACCTTTTCTAAATACTT
Organism: Lolium rigidum; assembly: GCF_022539505.1. Classification (NCBI taxonomy): domain Eukaryota; kingdom Viridiplantae; phylum Streptophyta; class Magnoliopsida; order Poales; family Poaceae; genus Lolium; species Lolium rigidum. The sequence continues at coordinate 164,843,965 of NC_061510.1, forward strand.
GTGGAGCTATTATAGATTGCAAGAAAGAGAAAATTTTGACTAAATTTGCTGGTGAATCTTATGAGTTTAACTTCTCTAAATTTACCAAAACTCCTTATAAAATTGATTCGCCTAATAGTGATTTTAAAGTTGAACAAGTGTGCATCTATTGCTCTTGCTCCTAGTAATCCTTTGCAAGCAACATTTGGAGAATAGTGAGAGTGAAGTTTTTAGGGAAGAAAGAGACGAGCTTGATGAAATTTTCCTTCGCCAACCTATTCTTAAGCATGATTTACCGGTGGAAGCTTCGGGTACAACACCACCACCAAAGGAAGATCCTGTCTTTGATTTAAAACCATTGCCTGATAATCTTAAATATGCTCATATTGATGATAAGAAAATATATCCTGTTATTATTAGTTCTAAGCTTTCAGAGTTTGAAGAAGAAAGGTTATTGGAAATACTGAAGAAACATCGAGGTGCTATTGGCTACACTCTTGATGACTTGGAGGGGATTTCTCCCTCTATTTGCCAACATGCCATTAATATGGAAGATGATGCAAAGCCTGTTGTTGAACCTCAGCGTCGTCTAATTCATAAGATGAAGGATGTGGTAAGAAATGAGGTATTAAGACTCCTTGAAGCTGGTATTATATATCCTATTGCTGATAGTAGATGGGTTAGTCCTGTGCATTGTGTTCCTAAGAAAGGAGGAATGACTGTTGTGCCTAATGATAATGATGAGCTCATACCTTAAAGAGTAGTTGTAGGGTATAGAATGTGCATTGATTATCGAAAAGTTAATAAGGTTACTAAGAAAGATCATTACCCTTTGCCTTTTATTGATCAAATGTTAGAAAGGTTATCTAAAAATACTCATTTTTGCTTTCATGATGGTTATTCGGGTTTTCACAAATTGCTCGTTAAAACTAAAGATCAAGAGAAAACCACTTTCACTTGTCCCTATGGAACTTATGCTTATAGGCGTATGCCTTTTGGTTTATGTAATGCTCCCGCTACTTTTCAAAGATGCATGTCTGCTATTTTTCATGGCTTTTGTGAGAGTATTGTAGAGGTATTCATGGACGATTTTTCCGTCTATGGAAATTCTTTTGATAATTGCTTGCGGAACCTTGATAAAGTTTTGCAGAGATGCGAAGAAACTAACCTTGTTCTTAATTGGGAGAAATGCCACTTTATGGTTAATGAAGGAATTGTATTGGGACATAAAATTTGCGAGAGAGGTATTGAAGTTGATAGAGCTAAAGTTGAAGCCATTGAGAAGATGCCCTATCCTAGGGATGTTAAAGGTATTCGTAGTGTTCTTGGTCATGCTGGGTTTTATAGGAGGTTTATTAAAGACTTCTCCAAGATTTCAAAGCCTCTTACTAATCTTCTTCAAAAAAGACGTACCTTTTGTTTTTGATGATGATTGTAAGGAAGCTTTCGAAACTCTAAAGAAAGCCTTAACAACTGCCCCTATAGTTGAACCTCCTGACTGGAACTTACCATTTGAAATTATGTGTGATGCTAGTGATTTTGCTGTAGGCGCTGTTCTTGGACAGCGAGTAGATAAAAAACTGAATGTTATTCATTATGCTAGTAAAACTCTTGATGCTGCTCAAAGAAATTATGCTACTACTGAAAATGAATTGTTAGATGTAGTCTTTGCTTGTGATAAGTTTAGATCTTATATCGTTGATTCAAAAGTTACTATTCATACTGATCATGCTGCAATTAGATACCTTATGACAAAGAAAGATGCTAAGCCAAGGCTTATTAGATGGGTACTTCTTTTGCAAGAATTTGATCTGCATATTGTAGATAGGAAAGGTGCTGATAATCCCGTTGCTGATAATTTGTCTAGATTGGAAAATATTGCTTATGATCCCGTTCCCGTTAATGATAGTTTTCCAAATGAACAATTGGCTGTAATGAAGGTGAGTTCGCGAGACGAGTCCTTGGTATGCTGATTATGCTAACTTTATTGTTTCCAAGTACTTGCCTCCAACCTTTTCAGCTCCAGCAAAGGAGGAAATTCTTTTATGACTTGAGGCATTATTTTTGGGATGACCCACACTTATATAAAGAAGGAGTGGATGGTATTCTGCGAAGATGTGTTCCCGAATATGAGCAACAAGAGATATTGAGTAAATGTCATGGGAGTGCTTATGGAGGACATCACGCCGGAGATAGAACCGCGCAAAAAGTTCTACAATCAGACTCAATGAAATGCCTATGAATTATACTCTTGTTATTGAGCCATTCGATTGTTGGGGATTTGACTTCATGGGACCTTTTCCCTCTTCAGAAGGTAACACTCATATACTTGTTGCTGTTGATTATGTTACTAAATGGGTGGAAGCCATACCTACAAAAAGTGCTGATGGTGAGACCTCTTTAAGAATGCTTTTAGACATTATTTTTCCTAGATTTGGAGTTCCTAGATATATTATGACAGATGGAGGTTCTCATTTTATTCATGGTGGTTTTAGAAAAACTCTTGCTAAATATGGTATTAATCATAGAATTGGTTCCGCTTATCATCCTCAAACTAGTGGGAAAGTAGAACTATCAAATAGAGTAATTAAATCTATCTTGCAAAAGACTGTTAATAAAACTAGAAAGAATTGGGCTAGTAAATTGAAAGAAGCATTATGGGCTTATAGAACTGCTTATAAAAACCCCATGGGAATGTCACCTTATAAAATGGTTTATGGAAAAGCTTGTCATTTACCTTTAGAACTAGAGCACAAAGCTTATTGGGCTGTTAGAGAACTAAACAAAGATCCTAAACTAGCCGGTGATAAGAGGTTGTTGCAATTAAGTTCTCTAGATGAATGGAGAAGTGAAGCTTACGAAAATGCTAAACTCTTTAAAGAGAAAGTTAAGAAATGGCATGATAGAAGGATTATCAAAAGAGAGTTTAATATTGGGGATAAAGTCCTATTGTATCGGTCTCGTCTCAGATTCTTTGCAGGGAAATTACTCTCGAAATGGGAAGGACCATATGTTGTTGAGGAGGTGTATCGTTCAGGAGCAATTAAAATCAGTTTCCTCCAAGGCAATGCCACGCAAGTGGTGAATGGACAAAGACTCAAGCATTATATCTCAGGTGATTCTTATAATGTAGATGTTGATGTTATTCGAGTGGAAACACCAGAGGCTTTCATCAAAGGTCAAATTGACAGTCCGCCAGAACTCGACTTTGAATAGGTAACAGTACAGGTAATAAAAAGTTCGCGATTTGCTTTCCGAACAATGTTTTTGCTGTTTTTGGAAAATATGAAAATTATGAGATCGAAACGGAGTGGAAGAGACGCACGAGGGCGTGCCCCCATAGGCCGGCGCGGCCAGGCCTTGGCCCGCGCCGCCCTATGAGCTGGCCGCCTCGTCGCCCCTTTCCGACTCTGGTTCGACCTGGTACTTTCCGTTTGTCATAAAAATTCCTGCTATATAATCCCCCGGACCCCTGGAGGTCCGTATATCGTTTTCTCGTCGCGTTTTGTTCCTAGCTGTTTTCTGCCAGGACTTGTTCTTGATCTAGAAGCATCATGGTCTCCAACAACAAAGACAAGGAGCCTATAGAGGAAGATATTCAAGATCCCGGGGGGAAATAGGTGGACGAGAGCGTCAAGGAAGAAGATGAAGAAGAAGTGGAGGAAGACTCGTGCGCATACCCGCGTGCTACCATTGCAAGCATCGAGGTGGTGGAGAACCCTTTTAATGCAAAGAAGAGCGCAAGAATTCGCACCGGAGGAAGACTTCCACGTCACTACCTAGCTCCAAAGACATCTTCTCCAGGCACTTATCACCCCTTCCGCAATCTAATTTACAATAATCAAATTGAAAGGACTCCCAAGGCATCATTGCCTAGCAATTGGGATATAGATCGTTCTAACACTGCAGGAAGGATGAAACCTGAAACTGAAGAGTGGGGAAATAACTCCAAGAGTTGGGACTCACCGTCGGACATACTTCTTAACCGCGTCGAGCATAATTCGGAGATGATCCGCAACCTCATGTACAAGATTGATGAGCTTCAGGAGCTTGTTGAGAAGCTTGTCAAGAATTCACCATCACCCCCGAAGGAGTAATTCATCATCGGTGTCGAGGGTGCTCCTCGGCAATGCCCTCCGATAGGGGCTTAGGGTTGATGGAATCCTGCAAGCTGACACGAGACATCGGTACACAGACAAGCGGGAGAGCGATTTACCCGGGTTCGGGGCCCTCGATGAGGTAAAACCCTTACGTCCTGCCTGTCTGTTCTTTGATTATGATGAAAACAGGTTACAATGGGGTGCCGAGTACTTCGGCTGAGGTCTAGTCGAGATTGATGTTGCTAGGGCTACCTAGCTCTAAGCTTTTCCTGGCTAAGGTTGCTAAGATTGTTCGTGTCCCTCGGCAGCCCCTCTCCTGGCCTTTATATAGGAGGCCAGGTCTCAAGGGTCCTAACCGAGGACGACTAGGTTTACAGCAGTTTAGATCCAATCTTTCCTTGTTTGTTTGCTTCCTTGTCTTGCCCGTCAAGGAATCTTCTGATGTGCCGACCTAGTGGCCCATCTCGCCTTCAGGTATCTTCATGCGCCTCCAATTTTTCAATTCCAGATAGGGCAATACTGGTTACCCGAAGGGTAATGCCCACGTCAGTAGCCCCCGAGTGTCTAGCCGAAGATAATTCGGGTAGAGACTAATGCATGTTTTCTCCTGACATTCTTCTCCTTCATTGCTCTTGTTCATCTTGATTATGCTTCATCTTGAGTAGCCCCCGAGTCTAGGTACGGATGCTTGCAATCCGTGCATAGACTCAAGTTGTACTACTCGAATACTTTACTCTGCTGAGATCTTCATAAATCATCCGATATATTTTCTTTATGCAAAGGATAATGAGTAACGTGCCCAACTGTTGTTTGGTTAATTGCCGATGGCAAAACACCGTTACCCTACACAGAATCAAGTCCCCGGGCATGATCCTGGAGTGCAAAAAACTTCTATCAGGTATGCATCACGAGCTCCCGATGGGAGTAACAGCCCCCGAGTGTCTGGGTGCAAGCGCTTTGCAACCGAGTGCTGACTCAAACCTTCTTCCTTCGACTGCTCATTCTGTCGAGTCTTCATTTTATCGGGTGCGCGTCAGCGCTCCCGATGGGAGTAGCCCCTGAGTCTAGGTACGGATACTCGAAATCCGTGCGTGGACTCAAATCCTTCATCCGATGAGTTTTTATGTTTCCTTCGAATGCTTCCAAATTATGACGTCATTGCTGATGTGTAACTGCTGCAGGCTGATTTGACGGGTCCATCATGACGAGCTAGCCCTAGTCCTGCTCAATCAGTGTTTTAGGGCTTGACCACTATACGCGTAATGACCGAGGTGGCTCCTCGATTTTCGCGCAATCGTGGGCGTAGTGGGCCGTCAGTCCCTTCCCTTCCTCAAGCGCCACGTGCTTACTTTAACTTTTCCTTAAAATCTCCAAGGAACAAAAAGTTCTCAATTTTCTCCACGGTTCCCGCAGCATCTCCTCATTCTCCCTCTTCTTCCTTCTTTCGCCATTATTGCGCCGCCGCTACAGTTTCAATCTTCCTCAGATCTCGCAATGGTGAAGAAGAAGAATACCGCCACCGCTGCTAGCTCCACCAGCGAAGGTGCCGCTGCCAAGTCCTCCTCTTCTCTTCCGAAGGGGAGCGCTCCGAACGCCCCTCCCCCAGCTCCGGCGCCGCCGGCGCCGTCGGGCTCGATGGCCAAACCTGGGGACTGGGTAGCTTCAACCGTCACCAAGCGCGACGAAAAGAGGTCTCGAAGCTTAGGATTGATATCCTCTCGAAGCTTAGGATTGATATCCTCTGGCCAAACCTGGGGACTGGGTAGCTTCAACCGTCACCAAGCGCGACGAAAAGAGGCCTGATCCTCCTGCTGGATTTTCTGTGATGTTCTTATCTTTTCTTCATCGAGGCCTTTCACTCCCCACTCATGGATTCCTCCTCCATCTCTTGCGGACGTATGAAATCCAATTATGGCAACTTACCCCCAACTCAATCCTCCATGTTGCTGTGTTCATCACCCTTTGCGAGGCGTTTTTGGTTATTGAACCTCATTTCGGGCTGTGGAAGAAGATCTTCTATGTGAAAAGATACATCAGTAGTAATGGGTACTTTGTCACCGGAGGAGTAGGTTTCGTTGCTCGCTCAGAAGTTAATTACTTTAATTTCCCAATGAGGGAATCCGTGCAAGGATGGAGGTTGAAATGGTTTTACGTTAAAGATTCCTCGTCACCCGAATGTCGACTCCCCTACTATGCCGACGTTACTGAAGCCAAGCCCAAGGACTCTTGGAAGAACATCCTCTCAGCCGATGAAAGGGCCTCAGCCGAAGAATTGTTTGCCAAATTCCTTCGAATCAAAGAGGCTGACGGCCAAACTATGATTGGTACGGAGGTGGCAGCAGTTTTCCTGAAGCGCCGAATCCAGCCAGTCATGGCCAGAGTTCACCCGATGTGGTTGTACTCGGGTCCAAAGGATGAGACCAGGATTAATGCTGCCGATCTATCAGAAAAAGAGTTGCTTGATGAAGTTCGTCGTCTTACTTCCTTCAACCAGGAAGACTCGATTCCACTGATCTCTTCTTATGCTCCCCTTGACGTTGATCATCCACCATCAGGGGTATTTTCCTTTCTTCACATCTCTATTATAACTCCTTGATTAGCCGACATGATTACCTTTGTTCTTACTTGTCATTTTTCTTTGCCAGATCTCTATGGCTTCTGAAAATACACGTGATTCACCGGATGATACTTCTGAGGGGAAAGGCTCCTCAATCCCCGTAGATTTTCACACCACCGATCAAACAGGTTTAGAGGGCGAATATAATGGTCCGATGAATCTTGAAGTTGCCCACGCTGATCTTCCCTCCTCAGCCGATAACACTTGTATCGCAGATGGATCAGTGCGTAACGTTGACACTGATCGTGATACTTTTGTTGATGCAGCTTGTGGATGGGGTCGGAGCTTCTCCGCGAAGAGATCAACCGGCGGCTTTGCCGATGAAGATGATCTCTTCGACATGTAAGTAGTTCCTTTCTGAAAGTTATACTGTGCCTTTTTTACCTTTCATACTCCTGTTATAACCACAGTCGACTGTTTACTTTTGCAGTGACGAGGGCTTTATCGAGCGTCCTCCTAAAAAGGCCAAGTCTGATGCCGTTTCGCCGGTCGTGGTGGCTTCCGAAGCTTCGGCTCCTAAGGCTGCCCCCATGGCTCAAGCATCGACTGCGTCTTCCCTTTCCAAAGGGAAGGATATTTCTCCAACTGCTGCTACTGCGGCTCCTTTTTCTGTAAGTCCTCTTTTGATCTTAATACAAATTTCTTGGAGCGTGCCTTGTTTAATTGTTTTTTTCTTTCTCTCTTAAGGACCTGCGTGGCGTTATCTCTTCTCTAGAGGTTTTCGCCTCCCGATTCACTTCTCTAGAGACTGACAAAGTTCGGTTGCAAGAAGAAGTCGAATCTTCCTCCTCAAAACTGGATGGCACAGTCAAGATAGCTGCCGCGGCTCGCCAAGAGATTGATTCTCTGAAGGAGGAGCTGGCCATACTGAAAGGGTAGCCGAAGGAGGAAGAAGCATCCAGGCTGGTGGCTGAGGCTCGAGCAGCCGAAAAGGATGAAGTCCTTCGTCAATCTTCTTTGGCCTTGCTTGGTAATCTCTAACATACTTTTGTCGGGTGACGTTCTTATGGATTTAAACTTTTTGTCAATGACTGAATTTTTTCCTTCCTTTCTATTGCAGAGGCGGCAAACATTCCTGTCGACGCCCTGAAAAGAGTTCCAAATAACTCCCTAGCGAATGCTGTGTCAACGATTCTCGCTTCTCACCAGCTTACACAAGAGCTTCTCGTGAAGGGGAAGGGTGCCCTGGCGCGGATGCACTCGATGATCTTCCCCAAGATCAAGCAAGAGAAGACCCTGGGACAACTGATCGATACCTTCGCGGTTGACACCAAGGAGGTCATCAAGGTATTCAAGCGTACATCGCGCACTTTTGGTGCTGTCCTTGCCTTCCAGCTTATGATGGGTTACGGCTTTAAGGGTGACATCGAGGAAATGACTAAGGGGCTTCCAAAAGGACAAGACGGGCAGCCTGTTGATTTGAGCACCTTTAAGGCGTCTGCTCTTACTTGTGCCCGTCAGCTCCTTGAACTGGTTTCGTCAAGGAAATCGTCGACTGGCCCTAGTTCATCGACTCAAACTCAGCTTCTTTGATTCTTGTAACAAACTTGTGCATTGAGCTGATGCAAAACATTGCTCTGCCGCCAAACTCATACTTTGTAATAAACTCCGTGCTAGCATTGTTGTAGGCACACTTTTGCTATGATATCACTTTCTTGCACTTCTCCCGATGGGAGTTATTTTGGACGTTGGGCTGTATCCATCACTTCTTTATAACCAGTATTTTCTGCAGGTCTTCCCAGTACCCTCGTTTGCAGACGACTCGTCGGGTGCGCTTCCTGAAAGCGATCGAATCCAGCGCATGAAAGACCGGATGACACAGATGGAGAAGGATTTACGCAGCACTTATGCCTTAGCTGCCATCATCAATAAAAAGAGCGAGATTGCGGCTGACGTGGAGCGGTACATTCTTGGCGAGCTGTATAAGGCTACCGAAAGTTTAAACTGTAAGTTTCTTGATCCCTTTGCCTGCTTGGTAGCAACTTCTTGTCTGAGTCTTTTACTAATTCTTTTGGCAGTCATAGCGTTGAACCCTGCGGAAGAGAACAAGCGGATACACGAGCGGGTGCACGCTTTGACTCAGCTTTCCTCATCCGAAGAAATATTCTGGCGGGAACACTCGAAGGCCTCGGCTGTCGTCAAATTTCAGGATCGAGTGCAACAGGTCCACCAGTTCTTCGACAAGTGCTACAAGGCCATGAGGGTAGTTTGGAAAACAATGTTTCCTCTGAATGCAGTTCCCCCTACCCTTTTGACTTTGATGTCTGAATTTGAAAGTGCCAAGAAGGTTCGGGAGCTAGTAAGATCTCAAGTCTTTGCAGGGGCCAAATGCACGCTTGCCCTTGTGCTTGCTTGTTATCCTTCAGTTTGCTTGCTGTCTATTGCCAACGCAACTGGTGATTTCGAGGAGCTGTACCCGAAGGTTTTAGCTCCTGCTCATGTAATTGTCGACAGGCTTGAGGAGATGTCAAAGGTACCTGAGGAAAAGGAAACTCCGCAAGGGTGATATAAAGGTGTAAAGTTACTTTTGTAAATTGTATTGGCTAATTCATCCGAGTGTTCGCGTTTTTTGGGCCAAAAACTTCCTATCTGGTTGGTACATGAATGTGTACTTTTACCATGCCGTTGGCAAATATTTAAAGGGGCGAAGCTTAATTTCCCGGTGGATGTATGAGTACTAGTTGGTTAGCAAATCATTATGAGTGATCAGCTCGTGTTGCAGGTTTTGCTAAACCTGTTGTATGCGCAACTTTGCTTTCAACCGTTTGTAAATTTCGACAGATCATTCCCGAATTTTTCGGGTGTAATGATTCTGCCGATGAGCCCGTTGCTCTCTGATATTTCCATAAGTGAAATATCGAGCGTGGGTTGTGTGTAAGTTTTTCCAAACTCTTGCTTTGTACGGCACTCGTAGAGGCATCTGAAGCAGAGGGAAAGGTGACGTCATTTTAGCACTCGTAGAGGCTTTTTGGAGCACGATCTTCCGCCCTGTACTATGTTTGCATAGTGATGGGGCTTAGAAGTTTGTAGTTACTGCAATGCTTAACAAGAATCGAAGCTTTAAGTTCTTATTAATAAGGTAAGCACGATGCTAGAGGGCGAAAAGAGGAAGGCCCTGTTTATAATGAAGGAAAAAAAGAAATGAAGGCTGGTAAACTGCTTAGTCAAGGAAGGGGTTCTTCTCTTCTTCTGGCTTCTTCTCCGCGTTAGTGATTGCTGCAGCGTTGCTGGTTCCATCAGGGGTTTGAGCGGTGGTTGCCATCGTCTTGCTTTCTCCTAAGCCTTCTGTGCCATCAACCGCCGAACCCTTTGCTGCCGAAGCTTCTGCTGCCGAAGCTTCTGCTGCCGAAGCTTTAAGGGCGAGAGCGGCTGGCTTCTTCTTTATTTCCCGGCCATCTTTTTCTTCCTTGATCTCTCGTAAAGACAGCTTGGGCGGGAGGTCGATGATTTCTTACTGTTTCCCGAACTTTGCAGCAATCCTCTGAAAGTCGCGATCACAATTGTCCGAGCGCGAAAAACTTCCATAGACTGTGATGTTTGTCCCATTGTTCCCAGGCATTTTCAGCTTGAGGTATGCATAATGTGGTACAGCCATGAACTTGGCATACGCTGGTCTCCCGAGTATAGCGTGATACTGTGACTCCCAGTTCACCACTTCAAACTCGATTTTTTCCTTCCTGAAATTATCGGCTCTACCGAAGATAACATTCAGGTAAACTTTGCCAAGAGAGTGGCCCGGTGCGGTTGGAAGGATCCCGTGGAAGCAGGTGTCTGTTTCTTCCAGCATGCTCATGGTGATCCCCATGCTTCTGATTGTGTCGACGAATATCAGGTTTAGTCCGCTTCCGCCATCCATGAAGACTTTGCTCATCTTGAACCCCCCAATTTGTGCTTCGACTACCAATGCGGCGTGTCCGGGTTTTGGTATGGTCATCGGGTGATCTGCTCGACTGAATGTAATGTTCTGAGAAGACCAATCGACGTATTCAGGGATATTTGCCATGATGCTTTCTGCCAAGTTGATCTCTCGGGTGAGCTTCTTCATCTCCCTTTTCGAAACACCTGTCCTATGGATCATGCTCATCTGCCCACGTGGTGGTCGAAACGCCTCGTTGGGTTGATGGGGTTGAGCCTGCTGGACTTGATGCTGCGGTGGAGGTGGGGGTGGTGGTGGTAGCTGTTGCTGACCTGACTGCTGTATGAGTTTGTGCATGTCAAGGAACTGCCGACAGTCCCTGAGCAGGTGACTTGACTTCGTTTTGCCGTCTTTGGAATCGACATACGAATGTAGGTAACAGGGGGCGTTGACCTGTTCGGCGTAAGGTAGTTCGGGAGTTCTCTGCTGTCGTGGTTTATAGTTACCACGGTTCCCAGAGTTGTTCCGGTTACCATCGTGCCTGTCGTCTCGATCGTCCTGCCGATCGGAATACCCTGCGGCTACCAGATTGTTGTCATCGTAGTTGCGGTTTTTCCTTCTCTTGTGACGATCCGTAGTTGCGGTTTTTCCTTCTCTTGTGACGATCCCTTCGGCCACCCGAGTCGTGCTTCGGCTGGTCATCGTCTTCGTCATCACTGCGCTGCCGTGGCCTTCGTACGTTATCCTCACCATCAGCCCAGCTATTGGCGATTTCCATTAGCTTGGTTATGGTTTTTGGCTTTTTGCGCCCGAGTTCTTCTATGTAACTTTCCCGCTGAACGCCGTCGCTAAAAGCATCGATTGCTCTGTCGACAGATACGTCTTCGGCGGCGTTGAGGAGCTTTGTGAATCTCCCGATGTATGAACGCATTGACTCCTTCAGCTTCTGCCGACAGTTCCGTAGCTCTTCGATCCCGACGGGCCTCTTGTATGTTGCTTGGAAATTGGCAACGAAGGCTTCTACTAGGTCGTCCCATGATTTGACAGAACCTCTCGGCAGCCCCTTAGCCAGGCCCGTGCTGAATCTTTCAAGTAGAGCTGTAAACACTGCATTGCCGCTATCTGGTTTCCTTTGTGCAGGATCACAGTCTGCAAGTAGTCGTCTATCCAGGATCTTGGTTCTTGCTGCCCATCGTATTTCGCAGTGTCGGTAGGAGTAGGCTTAAACTTTTTGGGCGGCATTGCTTCGCGGATCTTGTAACTTAGACAGTCGGCTCCCCTGAGCTTGCCGTCATACTCCTGGTCTTCATCCGAAGAATCACTTTCGTCGTCCTTTCTAGCGGCGCGTCGCCGCCTTGCTTTGTCGATCTTGCTCTGAGTGATTTCGTCCCGAGCATCCCTCGCATGATGTTTCGACCCACTGCCTTGGTAGGTGGTCTTTTCCTTTGACGGGACTAGATTGTTCCCCAATATTGCGAGGCTTTCCAGGGCTCCTCGATGAGCTTGAGCCATGGATCCTTCGGGGCGCTGGTTGATGAGGTAAGCGGCGAGGTTGGCCGTTGCTCCTGCAACGGTTTTTGGCCGTGGCATGCCCGCGGTATCCGTAGTCATAAAGGATTTAGTCAGATTCGATGTTATCTCTCTGGCGTCATCTTCCGAAAGCCTGGACATCCTCGACCGGTGCTTGCCTGCTCCCTGAGTGTTTCGGGAGGCACTCCCTTGTGAGCCCCTTCGTCGTTCGCTGGATCGATCCGCTGCGGTTAAGCGTCTCTCGAGGGAGGCTTGCTCTTTCGACAGGTGCTCCCGGTTCTTCTCTAGTATGGAGCGATAAGCATTGAGGGTTCCAACCGAAGTCCCCGCGGGGAGCGGCGTATTGTTGAGTACTGCTGCCCTTGCTGCTGCCCACTCCTCGTCCGCGATGGTGTAATCGCTGTCGCGGTTGCTGGTGCTGTTCTCAAAACTCGCCCTTCTACTGGAACGAGGGGTATGATCCTCGTCACCTCTACGCCTTGTGTTTCCCGTGTTATTGGCGACATAAACCTGATGGTGTGCCGGTCTTCGGGTGATTCCCTGGACGGTGTTGTTGATACTGTCCTCTCCCGACGAATATTGGGCGTTGCAGATGAACGGCGTGTCGCTCGATCCCAGCCCGTGCCTGGTGTCGCAGTTCGGGCGATGAGTACGAGGTTAATTCCGAAGACGTGGGATCGTCAGACCCTACCGACATGGAGGATACCGAGCGGGGAGTCGAGGGCGCTGGTGAGCACGTCGATTCTGTCAGACCAGCCGACAGATCGGGTGATGATGGTGCGCTTGAACTCGTCGATCCGGAGGTGGGAGATTCCAGCAATCGAAGGATTCCTTCTGCGTTGACGTTGTAGTGGACGCTGCCGAAGGTCATCTCCATGTTCCCTTGTAGATCTGAAAAGTTCGAGCGGGAGGAATCGCTGTGTGGAGTAAACTCGTAGGAGCCGAATCGAATCGGGCTTCCCAGGATTGGCGACGATGGAGTCGACGAAGTCACCGATGGAGTTGCCGGCGAATTTGCCGGCGAAACTGCCGATGTCATGATCGGATCTGCCGATGTCCTGCCTTGTGCCAACAGGGTTCCCACAGACGGCGCCAATTGTCGAGGGTGCTCCTTGGCAATGCCCTCCGATAGGGGCTTAGGGTTGATGGAATCCTGCAAGCTGACACGAGACATCGGTACACAGACAAGCGGGGAGAGCGATTTACCCAGGTTCGGGGCCCTCGATGAGGTAAAACCCTTACGTCCTGCCTGTCTGTTCTTTGATTATGATGAAAACAGGTTATAATGGGGTGCCAAGTACTTCGGCTGAGGTCTAGTCGAGATTGATGTTGCTAGGGCTACCTAGCTCTAAGCTTTTCCTGGCTAAGGTTGCTAAGATTGTTCGTGTCCCTCGGCAGCCCCTCTCCTGGCCTTTATATAGGAGGCCAGGTCTCAAGGGTCCTAACCGAGGACGACTAGGTTTACAGTAGTTTAGATCCAATCTTTCCTTGTTTGTTTGCTTCCTTGTCTTGCCCGTCAAGGAATCTTCTGATGTGCCGACCTAGTGGCCCATCTCGCCTTCAGGTATCTTCATGGGCCTCCAATTTGTCAATTCCAGATAGGGCAATACTGGTTACCCGAAGGGTAATGCCCACGTCAATCGGTATTGGCATCCCCTTGGTTTGTTCCAAGCTTGGGGGAGTGCCGCGGTATCACATCATCACTACCTTTTACTTTTTACTATCAAGTAGTGTCATATCATGAGTAGGGAAGTTATCATATAAGATGGGTTGCAAGTGTGGAAGTATCTCTCCTTTAGTTGGTTGTCTATGTATCCCTTGGTGTGAGTTATCGTTATGAAATATTAATGAGAAGTCTTATCATTTACATATTGCACACTTTATTTTAGTTTGCAATTTCTATTATATGATTGATCTTGATTTTAGTATTGGTACCACTTTGGGAGCATTGAGTAAATCTATTTGGTTTTGGCAAACTTATCATTGGTCAATAGCAACAACACCTTGAGGTTTAAGTAGAAAAGAGAAATATATATAGTTGTTTCTTTGTCTTCCTTTCTTGTTAGCTCATAGCTTATTATTCTGAAGTTAAAATTGTTTGTGCTTACAAGAAAGATGCATGGTTGTTTCTATCACATGTATATTCGTTTGTTTCCCTCAACTTTTGTGCTTGCTAATTAACCTTGCTAGACAAAGACTCGTACCGAGAGGGAATGCTTCTCGTGCATCCAAACCTCAACCCAAACCTATGCCATTTTTGTCCACCATATCTACCTACTACATGGTATTTCTCCGCCATTCCAAAGTAAATTGCTTGAGTGCTACCTTTAAAATTTCTATCCTTTATCTCTGCAATATATAGCTCATGGGACAAATAGCTTAAAAACTATCGTGGTGAAGAATATGTACTTATGTGTCTTATTTCTTAGTAAGTTGCTTGTTGAGCGGTAACCATGTTTTCTGGGAACGCCATCAACTCTTACCTTTGTTGAATATCATGTGAGTTGCTATGCATGTTCGTATTGTCTGAAGTAAGGGCGGTTTTCACAATCAAATGGTTTGAGTATGCATACTGTTAGAGAAGAACATTGGGCCGCTAACTAAAGCCATGATTCATGGTGGAAGTTTCAGCATGGACAGCTAATCCTCAATCTCTTATGAGAATAATAATTGTTGTTGAATGCTTATGCATTAAAGAGGAGTCCATTATCTGTTGTCTATGTTGTCCCGGTATGGATGTATAAGTTGAGAATAATCAAAAGCGAGAAATCCAATGCGATCTTTCTCCTTAGACCTTTGTACAGGCGGCATAGAGGTACCCCTTTGTGGCACTTGGTTGAAACATATGCTATGCAATGATAATCTGTGTTAATCCAAGCTAATTAGGACAAGGTGCGAGGACTATTAGTATACTATGCATGAGGCTTGTGATGTCTACGGGAGCTTCTATTCTTGTAGACAGTGTTGGGCCTCCAAGAGCAGAGGTTTGTAGAACAGCAGCAAGTTTCCCTTAAGTGGATCACCCAAGGTTTATCGATCTCAGGGAGGAAGAGGTCAAAGATATCCCTCTCATGCAACCCCGCAACCACAAAGCAAGAAGTCTCTTGTGTCCCCAACACACCTAATAGGTGCACTAGTTCGGCGAAGAGATAGTGAAATACGAGTGGTATGAATAAGTAGTAGCAACGGCACCGTAAAAGTGCTTTGCCCAGGACAGTAAACAAGCAGTAGTAATGCAGCAGTAGTAACGAAGCAGAACAGTAAACAAACAGCGATAGCAGTATCTAGGAACAAGGCCTAGGGATTACACTTTCACTAGTGGACGCTCTCAACATTGATCACATAACAGAATAGATAAATGCATACTCTACACTTTTGTTGGATGATGAACACATTGCGTAGGATTACACGAACCCTCAATGCCGGAGTTAACAAGCTCCACAATAATGCTCATATTTTAGTAACCTTTAGTGTAAGATAGATCAAAAGACTAAACCAAGTACTAGCATAGCATGCACACTCGTCACCTTCATGCATATGTAGGAGGAATAGATCACATCAATATTATCATAGCAATAGTTAACTTCGCAATCTACAAGAGATCATGATCATAGCATAAACCAAGTACTAACACGGTGCACACACTCGTCACCTTTGCACACGTGCAGGAGGAATAAAACTACTTTAATAACACATCACTAGAGTAGCACATAGATAAATTGTGATACAAAACATATTGCAATCATAAAGATATATAAATAAGCACCTCACTATGCCATTCAACATTGAGTAAGTATTCTGTGAAATATGGCCTAAGAGACCCACACGGTGCACACACTCGTCACCTTTACACACGTGGGACAAGGAGTCTCCGGAGATCACATAAGTAAAACTCACTTGACTAGCATAATGACATCTAGATTACAAGCATCATCATATGAATCTCAATCATGTAAGGCAGCTCATGAGATTATTGTATTGAAGTACATAGGAGAGAGATGAACCACATAGCTACCGGTACAGCCCCGAGCCTCGATGGAGAACTACTCCCTCCTCATGGGAGCAGCAGCGGTGATGAAGATGGCGGTGGAGATGGCAGCGGTGTCGATGGAGAAGCCTTCCGGGGGCACTTCCCCGCTCCGGCAGGGTGCCGAAACAGAGGCTCCTGTCCCCCAGATCTTGGCTTCGCGATGGCGGCGGCTCTGGAAGGTTTTCCGTATCGTGGTTTTTTTTATCAGGGTTTTCGCGACGGAGGCTTTATATAGGCGAAGAGGCGGCGCAGGAGGGTCGAAGGGGTGGCCACACCATATGGCGGCGCGGCCAGGGCCTGGGCCGCGCCGGCCTATGGTCTGGGGGCCCGGTGCCCCCTCTGGTCCTTCCCGGGTGTTCTGGATGCTTCCGGTGAAAATAGGAACCTGGGTCTTGATTTCGTCCGATTCCGAGAATATTTCGTTATTAGGATTTCTGAAACCAAAAACAGCAGAAAACAGGAACTGGCACTTCGGCATCTTGTTAATAGGTTAGTTCCGTAAAATGCACGAATATGACATAAAGTGTGCATAAAACATGTAGGTATCATCAATAATATGGCATAGAACATAAGAAATTATCGATACGTCGGAGACGTATCAAGCATCCCCAAGCTTAGTTTCGCTCGTCCCGAGCGAGGTAAAACGATAACAAAGATAATTTCTGAAGTGACATGCCATCATAACCTTGATCATACTATTTGTAAACATATGTAGTGGATGCAGCGATCAAAACAATGGTAATGACATGAGTAAACAAGTGAATCATAAAGCAAAGACTTTTCATGAATAGTACTTCAAGACAAGCATCAATAAGTCTTGCATAAGAGTTAACTCACAAAGCAATAAATCAAAGTAAAGGTATTGAAGCAACACAAAGGAAGATTAAGTTTCAGCGGTTGCTTTCAACTTGTAACATGTATATCTCATGGATAATTGTCAACATAGAGTAATATAACAAGTGCAATATGCAAGTATGTAGGAATCAATGCACAGTTCACACAAGTGTTTGCTTCTTGAGGTGGAGAGAGATAGGTGAACCGACTCAACATAAAAGTAAAGAGAATGGTCCTTCAAAGAGGAAAGCATCGATTGCTATATTTGTGCTAGAGCTTTTATTTTGAAAACATGAAACAATTTTGTCAACGGTAGTAATAAAGCATATGAGTTATGTAAATTATATCTTACAAGTTGCAAGTCTCATGCATAGTATACTAATAGTGCCCGCACCTTGTCCTAATTAGCTTGGACTACCGGATCTTTGCAATGCACATGTTTTAACCAAGTGTCACAATGGGGTACCTCCATGCCGCCTGTACAAAGGTCTAAGGAGAAAGCTCGCATTTTGGATTTCTCGCTTTTGATTATTCTCAACTTAGACATCCATACCGGGACAACATGGAAAACAGATAATGGACTCCTCTCTAATGCATAAGCATGTGGCAACAATTATTATTCTCATATGAGATTGAGGATATATGTCCTAGACTGAAACTTCCACCATGGATCATGGCTTTAGTTAGCGGCCCAATGTTCTTCTCTAACAATATGCATGCTCCAACCATAAAGGTGGTAGATCTCTCTTACTTCAGACAAGACGGACATGCATAGCAACTCACATGATATTCAACAAAGAGTAGTTGATGGCGTCCCCAGGAACATGGTTATCGCACCACAAGCAACTTAATAAGAGATAAAGTGCATAAGTACATATTCAATACCACAATAGTTTTTAAGCTATTTGTCCCATGAGCTATATATTGCAAAGGTGAATGATGGAATTTTAAAGGTAGCACTCAAGCAATTTACTTTGGAATGGCGGATAAATACCATGTAGTAGGTAGGTATGGTGGACACAAATGGCATAGTGGTTGGCTCAAGTATTTTGGATGCATGAGAAGTATTCCCTCTCGATACAAGGTTTAGGCTAGCAAGCTTATTTGAAACAAACACAAGGATGAACGGTGCAGCAAAACTCACATAAAAGACATATTGTAAACATTATAAGACTCTACACCGTCTTCCTTGTTGTTCAAAACTCAATACTAGATGTTATCTAGACTCTAGAGAAACCAAATATGCAAACCAAATTAGCAAGCTCTAAGTATTTCTTCATTAATGGGTGCAAAGTATATGATGCAAGAGCTTAAACATGAGCACAAAAATTGCCAAGTATCAAATTATCCAAGACATTTTAGAGTTACTACATGTAGCATTTTCCAATTCCAATCATATAACAATTTAACGAAGATGAAACTTCGCCATGAATACTATGAGTAGAGCCTAAGGACATATTTGTCCATATGCTACAGCGGAGCGTGTCTCTCTCCCATAAAGTGAATGCTAGGATCCATTTTATTCAAACGAAACAAAAACAAAAACAAACCGACGCTCCAAGCAAAGTACATAAGATGTGACGGAATAAAAATATAGTTTCGGGGAGGAACTCGATAATGTTGTCGATGAAGAAGGGGATGCCTTGGGCATCCCCAAGCTTAGACGCTTGAGTCTTCTTAGAATATGCAGGGGTGAACCACCGGGCATCCCCAAGCTCGAGCTTTCACTCTCCTTGATCATAGTATATCATCCTCCTCTCTTGACCCTTGAAAACTTCCTCCACACCAAACTCGAAACAAACTCATTAGAGGGTTAGTGCATAATCAAAAACTCACATGTTCAGAGGTGACACAATCATTCTTAACACTTCTGGACATTGCTCAAAGCTACTGGAAGGTAATGGAACAAAGAAGTCCACCCAACACAGCGAAAGAAGCAATGCGAAATAAAAGGCAGAATCCGTCAAAACAGAACAGTCCGTAAAGACGAATTTTAAAAGGGCACCAGACTTGCTCAAATGAAAATGCCCAAATTGAATGAAAGTTGCGCACATATCTGAGGATCACTCACGTAAATTGGCATAATTTTCTGAGTTACCTACAGAGAATTATACCCAGATTCGTGACAGCAAAGAAATCTGGAACTGTGCAGTAATCCAAATCTAGTATTTACTTTACTATCAAAGACTTTACTTGGCACAACAAAACTCAAAACTAAGATAAGGAGAGGTTGCTACAGTAGTAAACAACTTCCAAGACACAAATATAAAACAAAGTACTGTAGCAAAATAACACATGGGTTATCTCCCAAGAAGTTCTTTCTTTATAGCCATTAAGATGGGCTCAAGCAGTTTTAATGATGCACTCGCAAGAAATAGTATTTGAAGCAAAAGAGAGCATCAAGAGGCAAATTCAAAACATATTTAAGTCTAACATGCTTCCTATGCATAGGAATCTTGTAAATAAACAAGTTCATGAAGAGCAAAGTAACAAGTATAGGAAGATAAAACAAGTATAGCTTCAAAAATTTCAGCACATAGAGAGGTGTTTTAGTAACATGAAAATTTCTACAACCATATTTTCCTCTCTCATAATAACTTTCAGTAGCAACATGAGCAAACTCAACAATATAACTATCACATAAAGCATTCTTATCATGAGTCTCATGCATAAAATTATTACTCTCCACATAAGCATAATCAATTTTATTAGTTGTAGTGGGAGCAAATTCAACAAAGTAGCTATCATTATTATTCTCATCAAGTGTAGGAGGCATAGTATAATCACAATAAAATTTACTCTCCATAGTAGGTTGTACCAAAAGACCACTATCATTATAATCATCAGAAATAGGAGGCAAAGTATCATCAAAGAAAATTTTCTCATCAATGCTTGGGGGACTAAAAAGATCATGAAAACCAGCTTCCCCAAGCTTAGAGCTTTCTATATTATTATCAACAATGGTGTTCAAAGCGTTCATACTAATATTACTACCAGCATGCAAATAAGATTTCATAGGTTTTTTAATTTTCGCATCAAACAATCCATGTTTTAAATCAGGAAATAGAATAAGAAGCTCACTCGTTGTCCATTATGCCAAAGTAGTGTAAACAAGAAACAAAAAGATGCAATTGCAGGATCTAAAGGAAATAGCTTCGAGCACAAACACAATGGCGCCAGAAAAGTACGTTACACGGAACCGGAGTATGAGTGCCTTTTTACCTTTCCTCCCGGCAACGGCGCCGGAAAAGTGCTTGATGTCTACGGGAGCTTCTATTCTTGTAGACAGTGTTGGGCCTCCAAGAGCGAGAGGTTTGTAGAACAGCAGCAAGTTTCCCTTAAGTGGATCACCCAAGGTTTATCGATCTCGGGGAGGAAGAGGTCAAAGATATCCCTCTCATGCAACCCCGCAACCACAAAGCAAGAAGTCTCTTGTGTCCCCAACACACCTAATAGGTGCACTAGTTCGGCGAAGAGATAGTGAAATACAGGTGGTATGAATAAGTAGTAGCAACGGCACCAGAAAAGTGCTTTGCCCAGGACAGTAAACAAGCAGTAGTAATGCAGCAGTAGTAACGCAGCAGAACAGTAAACAAACAGCGATAGCAGTATCTAGGAACAAGGCCTAGGGATTACACTTTCACTAGTGGACGCTCTCAACATTGATCACATAACAGAATAGATAAATGCATACTCTACACTTTTGTTGGATGATGAACACATTGCGTAGGATTACACGAACCCTCAATGCCGGAGTTAACAAGCTCCACAATAATGCTCATATTTTAGTAACCTTTAGTGTAAGATAGATCAAAAGACTAAACCAAGTACTAGCATAGCATGCACACTTGTCACCTTCATGCATATGTAGGAGGAATAGATCACATCAATATTATCATAGCAATAGTTAACTTCGCAATCTATAAGAGATCATGATCATAGCATAAACCAAGTACTAACACGGTGCACACATTGTCACCTTTGCACACGTGCAGGAGGAATAAAACTACTTTAATAACACATCACTAGAGTAGCACATAGATAAATTGTGATACAAAACATATTGCAATCATAAAGAGATATAAATAAGCACCTCACTATGCCATTCAACATTGAGTAAGTATTCGTGAAATATGGCCTAAGAGACCCACACGGTGCACACACTCGTCACCTTTACACACGTGGGACAAGGAGTCTCCGGAGATCACATAAGTAAAACTCACTTGACTAGCATAATGACATCTAGATTACAAGCATCATCATATGAATCTCAATCATGTAAGGCAGCTCATGAGATTATTGTATTGAAGTACATAGGAGAGAGATGAACCACATAGCTACCGGTACAGCCCCAAGCCTCGATGGAGAACTACTCCTCCTCATGGGAGCAGCAGCGGTGATGAAGATGGCGGTGGAGATGGCAGCGGTGTCGATGGAGAAGCCTTCCGGGGGCACTTCCCCGCTCCGGCAGGGTGCCGAAACAGAGACTCCTGTCCCCCAGATCTTGGCTTCGCGATGGCGGCGGCTCTGGAAGGTTTTCCGTCTCGTGGTTTTTTTTATCAGGGTTTTCGCGACGGAGGCTTTATATAGGCGAAGAGGCGGCGCAGGAGGGTCGAAGGGGTGGCCACACCATATGGCGGCGCGGCCAGGGCCTGGGCCGCGCCGGCCTATGGTCTGGGGGCCCGGTGCCCCCCTCCGGTCCTTCCCGGGTGTTCGGATGCTTCCGGTGAAAATAGGAACCTGGGTCTTGATTTCGTCCGATTCCGAGAATATTTCGTTACTAGGATTTCGAAACCAAAAACAGCAGAAAACAGCAATCGGCACTTCGGCATCTTGTTAATAGGTTAGTTCCAGAAAATGCACGAATATGACATAAAGTGTGCATAAAACATGTAGGTATCATCAATAATATGGCATAGAACATAAGAAATTATCGATACGTCGGAGACGTATCGCTTGCAACTTATAAGATGTCTTATACATAACACATATGCTTTATTACTACCGTTGACAAAATTGTTTCTTGTTTTCAAAATGAAAAGCTCTAGCACAAAAATAGTAATCCATGCTTCCCTCTGCGAAGGGTCTGTCTCTTACTTTATGTTGAGTCAGTAAACCTATTCCCCTCCATCTTAAGCAAGCATTTGAGTTGTTGTGATCAAACCATTATATTGTGATTTACTTCATCATGCCTTTTATTCTTCCTTGTTTAGTACGAGTTTTTATCTGATGAATATAGCTTTGAAGATTATCAATGATTATGAGGAGATTATTATGATTGAGTATGCAAGTTGTGCTATATAAGCTTTAATATAAGAGCTCTGCTCGATAGATAAGTATAATCTGTTAACTGTTCTTTGACCAAGAACGAAGTTTTCCATTACCAATTATGATTTCCTATGCACCTTTATTTGTGATTTCCTTTTACTTGTTTCAAGTTGAATTATATGAGGAAGTTGTTCACTAATATGTCTTGTGTGAATTAATATGATGCTTCTTGTCCGTATTTTATTTATCGACTCTTCACTCCATAAACATGTGGTCTTGTTTACCGAGTTCAGTTTCGCTTGGGGACAAGCGAAGTCTAAGCTTGGGGGGAGTTGATACGTCCATTTTGCATCACTATTTTATATCATAATTTGTTGTTATTCATTGATATATTTCATATTTGGAGATAATACTTATGTTATTTCATCTATTTTGCATGTTTCATGATTATTGGAGGATCGCGCACCGGAGCCAGGATTCTGCTGGAAAAAGCACCGTCAGAATGCAATATTTCGGGAGATCAACAGTTGACGGAAATTATACGAAAAATCCTATTTTTCCAGATGACGAAGGGAGCCAGAAGGGGGAGCCGAGGGGACCCGAGGTGGGCCCACCTCATAGGCCGGCGCGGCCCAAGGCCTGGCCGCGCCGCCCTGTGAGGAGGGGGCCCACAACCCTCTCTCGCCTCCTTTTCTTGGCGTACGCCTTCGTCCCAAAAACCTAAGCTCCAGGGGTACATCGCGAAGAGCCACAGCCGCCTCTGCGGGGCGGAGAACACCAGAGAGAAAAGAGCTCTCCGGCGGGCAGGTATCCGCCGGGGAAATTCCCTCCCGGAGGGGGAAATCAACGCCATCGTCACCGTCATCGAGCTGGGCATCATCTCCATCACCATCATCATCACCTTCATCATCATCACCGCCGTCTCCACCGCTGAACACCGTCACCGCTGTAACGATTTGGGTTGGATCTTGATTGTTTGATAGGGGAAACTCTCCCGGTGTTGATTTCTACTTGTTATTGATGCTATTGAGTGAAACCATTGAACCAAGGTTTATGTTCAGATTGTTATTCATCATCATATCACCTCTGATCATGTTTCATATGATGTCTCGTGAGTAGTTCGTTTAGTTCTTGAGGACATGGGTGAAGTATAAATGTTAGTAGTGAAGTATGGTTGAGTAATATTCAATGTTATGATATTTAAGTTGTGGTGTTATTCTTCTAGTGGTGTCGTGTGAACGTCGACTACACGACACTTCACCTTTATGTGCCTAGGGGAATGCATCTTGTACTCGTTTGCCAATTGCGGGGTTGCCGGAGTGACTGAAACATGAGCCCCCGTTGGTATATCGATGCAGGAGGGATAGCAGGATCTCAGAGTTTAAGGCTGTGGTTAGATTTATCTTAATTACTTTCTTGTAGTTGCGGATGCTTGCAAGGGGTATAATCACAAGTATGTATTAGTCCTAGGAAGGGCGGTACATTAGCATAGGTTCACCCACACAACACTTATCAAAACAATGAAGATTAATCAGCTGTATGTAGCGAAAGCACTAGACTAAATTCCCGTGTGTCCTCAAGAACGTTTGGTCATTATAAGTAAACAAACCGGCTTGTCCTTTGTGCTAAAAAGGATTGGGCCACTCGCTGCAATTATTTCTCTCGCACTTTATTTACTTGTACTTTATTCATCTCGTTACATCAAAACCCCCGAATACTTGTCCGTGAGCATTTACAGTGAATCCTTCATCGAAACTGCTTGTCAACACCTTCTGCTCCTCGTTGGGATCGACATTCTTACTTATCGAAGATACTACGATACACCCCCTATACTTGTGGGTCATCACGAACCATCCAGCTAGTTCCTCTTGAAGTGGTCGGAAGCGAGCTTCTGGACTAAGCGTCTTCCGGAGGTTATTCCTCTTGATGTTTTTCTCAGACGGCTGTCGCTCAGTGGTGTATCTCCGGATCCTCTCACAAACATAGTATCCACATAGATTGGTCCCCGGTGGCTGAATATCCCCGATCGCAGTATCAATCGCCTTTTTAAATTGTAGCTCTTTTTTGAATTCACCGACCTTTTGATCTACGAACCGTCTCCAAACCCTACGAGGCAAAGAAAATTAAATGAACAAGAGAGTTATTAATTAGTTACTTGATATTAGGAAATGATGAACGAAATAGGCCGATCGATATAGAGCGCAAATGAATGAAAATAATTACTTTTGCATCATTTTTCTCATGTCGGCCCAAAGCGCCGGATCCATATTCAGAGAGTCGTGGACGAGAACTGTGGAGGTGTGAAATTGAATTACCATCAGAATCCAGTGGAACCCGCGGACACGATACATGCACAGTCATGCATAACTCATCGATTAGCCACATACAATGTATGGAGTAAACAAAAGAGAATGTGGTCAAGACAGAAACACTCACCCAAAATGGTAAGGAAATAGAATATCACTTTTGAGTTCCTGTTTTCTAAGAAACCGCCACAGGTCTTCCTCCACGTCGGCGGGGTGGTGTTCTAACACATATGAATTAATGATTTGTGGGTCAATGAACCCAACATCATGGATGCTCCTTATTCGCATTTCCCGCTTCTTCATTCTGCATAATAGCGTACACAACAAGATAGTTAGGACAATGTATATATATATATAGTGCAGGCAATGAACGAGATGGGGTAGAAATTAATAAATCACTTACAGAACGTAGCAACTGATGATAGATTTGTCGAGCTCGCGCAGATTGAACAGCTGGAACAATTCACTCCGATGAATTGTTATATAGTAATGTTTGAAGTGATGCTCATATCTAACTTCCGCATAAATATAGTCTTTGGCGTTTTTAAGTTTTATGTAACCCTTGTACCAATTTAGCGGATGATACGTCTCCGACGTATCGATAATTTCTTATGTTCTATGCCATATTATTGATGATACCTACATGTTTTATGCACACTTTATGTCATATTCGTGCATTTTCTGGAACTAACCTATTAACAAGATGCCGAAGTGCTAGTTCCTGTTTTCTGCTGTTTTTGGTTTCAGAAATCCTAGTAACGAAATATTCTCGGAATTGGACGAAACGAAGACCCAGGGTCCTATTTTTCCACGGAGCTTCCAGAAGACCGAAGAACACACGAAGTGGGGCCACGAGGTGGCCAAACCACAGGGCCGTGCGGCCCAGGGGGGGCCCGCGCCGCCCTATGGTGTGGCCCCCTCGTCTGGCCCCCGACTCTGCCCTTCCGCCTACTTAAAGCCTCCGTCGCGAAACCCCTGAGGCGAAAAACCACGATACGGAAAACCTTCCAGAGACGCCGTCGCCGCCGATCCCATCTCGGGGGATTCTGGAGATCTTCTCCGGCACCCCGCCGGAGAGGGGATTCATCTCCCGGAGGACTCTACACCGCCATGGTCGCCTCCGGAGTGATGAGTGAGTAGTTCACCCCTGGACTATGGGTCCATAGCAGTAGCTAGATGGTTGTCTTCTCCTCATTGTGCTTCATTGTTGGATCTTGTGAGCTGCCTAACATGATCAAGATCATCTATCCGTAATTCTATATGTTGTGTTTGTCGGGATCCGATGGATAGAGAATACCATGTCATGTTAATTATCAAGTTATTATACATGTGTTGTTTATGATCTTGCATGCTCTCCGTTACTAGTAGAGGCTCTGGCCAAGTTTTTACTTTTAACTCCAAGAGGGAGTACTTATGCTCGATAGTGGGTTCATGCCCGCATTGACACCAGGACAGGTGACGTAAAGTTCTAAGGTTGTGTTGTGCTCGTTGCCACTAGGGATAAAACATTGGCGCTATGTCCGAGGATGTAGTTGTTGATTACATTACGCACCATACTTAATGCAATTGTCCGTTGCTTAGCAACTTAATACCGGAGGGGTTCGGATGATAACCTGAAGGTGGACTTTTTAGGCATAGATGCGGTTGGATGGCGGTCTATGTACTTTGTCGTAATTCCCAATTAAATCTCACTATACTTATCATGTCATGTATGTGCATTGTTATGCCCTCTCTATTTGTCAATTGCCCGACTGTAATTTGTTCACCCAACATGCTTTTATCTTATGGGAGAGACACCTCTAGTGAACTGTGGACCCCGGTCCATTCTTTAATACTGAAATACAAATCTGCTGCAATACTTGTTTTTACTCGTTTTCTCTGCAAACAATCATCTTCCACACAATACGGTTAATCCTTTGTTACAGCAAGCCGGTGAGATTGACAACCTCACTCGTTTCGTTGGGGCAAAGTACTTTGGTTGTGTTGTGCGGGTTCCACGTTGGCGCCGGAATCTCCGGTGTTGCGCCGCACTACATCCCGCCGCCATCAACCTTCAACGTGCTTCTTGGCTCCTCCTGGTTCGATAAACCTTGGTTTCTTTCCGAGGGAAAACTTGCTGTTGTGCGCATCATACCTTCCTCTTGGGGTTGCCCAACGAACGTGTGAAATACACGCCATCAAGCTCTTTTTCTGGCGCCGTTGCCGGGGAGATCAAGACACGCTGCAAGGGGAGTCTCCACTTCTCAATCTCTTTACTTTGTTTTTGTCTTGCTTTATTTTATTTACTATTTTGTTTGCTGCACTTATATCAAAACACAAAAAAAATTAGTTGCTAGCTTTACTTTATTTACTGTCTTGTTTGCTATATCAAAAATACAAAAAAAATTAGTTACTTGCATTTACTTTACTTATTTCATCATGTTTCCTTTTGATTTTACCGCAAAGAACATACCGGTAGGACAAGGGTCTATAGTTGGGAGGAACAATATAGAAGAATTTTTCACCCATGTTAGTACTGTTGAAGATTTTGAAGATAGACACTTGGTAGACCTTGCTCCCACTTATGAAATTGCTGCTGCTGCTTTAGTTCGCCTGTTGGAAACTAAATTTGTTAATCTCAATCCTATAATCCAACACATGTTTCTTACACTTGGTGATATGGAAGAGGGGGAAAAGAAAGATTTTGTTTTAGAAACCCTTCTTAGAGAATTTGGTGGTCTAGCAAGAGAGGCTAGAAAAGTCTTCGCTAAATTTAATATGCTTGGTTCTCATACTAATTTTGTTAGTCTCCTTGAAAAGATGGACATGGCTAGAATAAGATACACTAATAATATTAATGATGGTGGGGAGATCAAAGCACCAATACCATGTAAACTCCTAGCTATGAATGATGCACTAGAACATAACTATGCTTGGCTTGTTCCTGAAAATTTGTTTGATGAGAGTAGCAAGCCCAAGACTAATGAAAAGGGAGACGCTGAAACTTATGTATCCAATATACTATGCATGGTTGAGAAAACTCCAAACCCCGCTGTAGGTGCACCACCCTTCGATAATACTTGAGTTACACTTTCTGCGCCTAGCCGAAAGGCGTTAAAGAAAAGCGCTTATGGGAGACAACCCATGTTTTTACTCCAGTATTTTTGTTTTATATTTGTGTCTTGGAAGTTGTTTACTACTGTAGCAACCTCTCCTTATCTTAGTTTTATGTTTTGTTGTGCCAAGTAAAGTCTTTGATAGAAAAGTAAGTACTAGATTTGGATTACTGCGCAGTTCCAGATTTCTTTGCTGTCACGAATCTGGGTCTATCTCCCTGTAGGTAGCTCAGAAAATTACGCCAATTTACGAGCATGATCCTCAGATATGTACGCAACTTTAATTCAATTTGAGCATTTTCGTTTGAGCAAGTCTGGTGGCCTAATAAAATCCATCTTTACGGACTGTTCTGTTTTGACAGATTCTGTCTTTTATTTCGCATTGCCTCTTTTGCTATGTTGGATGAATTTCTTTGATCCACTAATGTCCGAGTAGCTTTATGCAATATCCAGAAGTGTTAAGAATGATTGTGTCACCTCTGAACATGTGAATTTTTATTATGCACTAACCCTCTAATGAGTTGTTTCGAGTTTGGTGTGGAGGAAGTTTTCAAGGGTCAAGAGAGGAGTATGATGCAATATGATCAAGGAGAGTGAAAGCTCTAAGCTTGGGGATGCCCCGGTGGTTCACCCCTGCATATATTAAGAAGACTCAAGCGTCTAAGCTTGGGGATGCCCAAGGCATCCCCTTCTTCATCGACAACATTATCAGGTTCCTCCCCGGAAACTATATTTTTATTCGGCCACATCTTATGTACTTTGCTTGGAGCGTCGGTTTGTTTTTGTTTTTCGTTTTGTTTGAATAAAATGGATCCTAGCATTCACTTTATGGGAGAGAGACACGCTCCGCTGTTGCATATGGACAAATATGTCCTTAGGCTCTACTCATAGTATTCATGGCGAAGTTTCTTCTTCTTTAAATTGTTATATGGTTGGAATTGGAAAATGATACATGTAGTAAATTGCTATAATGTCTTGGATAATTTGATACTTGGCAATTGTTGTGCTAATGTTTAAGCTCTTGCATCATATACTTTGCACCCATTAATGAAGAAATACTTAGAGCTTGCTAATTTGGTTTGCATATTTGGTTTCTCTAGAGTCTAGATAACATCTAGTATTGAGTTTTGAACAACAAGGAAGACGGTATGGAGTCTTATAATGTTTACCATATGTCTTTTATGTGAGTTTTGCTGTACCGTTCATCCTTGTGTTTGTTTCAAATAACCTTGCTAGCATAAACCTTGTATCGAGAGGGAATACTTCTCATGCATCCAAAATCCTTGAGCCAACCACTATGCCATTTGTGTCCACCATACCTACCTACTACATGGTATTTATCCGCCATTCCAAAGTAAATTGCTTGAGTGCTACCTTTAAATTCCATCATTCACCTTTGCAATATATAGCTCATGGGACAAATAGCTTAAAAACTATTGTGGTATTGAATATGTACTTATGCACTTTATCTCTTATTAAGTTGCTTGTTGAGCGATAACCATGTTTCTGGGACGCCATCAACTATTCTTTGTTGGATATCATGTGAGTTGCTATGCATGTCCGTCTTGTCCGAAGCAAGAGAGATCTACCACCTTCATGGTTGGAGCATGCATATTGTTAGAGAAGAACTTTGGGCCGCTAACTAAAGCCATGATTCATGGTGGAAGTTTCAGTTTGGACACATATCCTCAATCTCATATGAGAATAATAATTGTTGCCACATGCTTATGCATTAAAGAGGAGTCCATTATCCGTTATCCATGTTGTCCCGGTATGGATGTCTAAGTTGAGAATAATCAAAAGCGAGAAATCCAAAATGCGAGCTTTCTCCTTAGACCTTTGTACGAGCGGCATGGAGGTACCCCATTGTGACACTTGGTCAAAACATGTGCATTGCAAAGATCCGGTAGTCCAAGTTAATTAGGACAAGGTGCGGGCACTATTAGTATACTATGCATGAGACTTGCAACTTGTAAGATATAATGTACATAACTCATATGCTTTATTACTACCGTTGACAAAATTGTTTCATGTTTTCAAAATAAAAGCTCTAGCACAAATATAGCAATCGATGCTCTCCTCTTTGAAGGACCATTCTCTTTACTTTTATGTTGAGTCAGTTCACCTATTTCTCTCCACCTCAAGAAGCAAACACTTGTGTGAACCGTGCATTGATTCCTACATACTTGCATATTGTACTTGTTATATTACTCTATGTTGACAATTATCCATGAGATATACATGTTACAAGTTGAAAGCAACCGCTGAAACTTAATCTTCCTTTGTGTTGCTTCAATACCTTTACTTTGATTTATTGCTTTATGAGTTAACTCTTATGCAAGACTTATTAATACTTGTCTTGAAGTACTATTCATGAAAAGTCTTTGCTATATGATTCACCTGTTTACTCATGTCATCACCATTGTTATGATCGCTGCATTCACTACATATGTTTACAAATAGTATGATCAAGGTTATGATGGCATATCACTTCAGAAATTATCTTTGTTATCGTTTTACCTGCTCGGGACGAGCGAGAACTAAGCTTGGGGATGCTTGATACGTCTCCGACGTATCGATAATTTCTTATGTTCTATGCCATATTATTGATGATACCTACATGTTTTATGCACACTTTATGTCATATTCGTGCATTTTCCGGAACTAACCTATTAACAAGATGCCGAAGTGCCGGTTCTGTTTTCGCTGTTTTTGGTTTCAGAAATCCTAGTAACGAAATATTCTCGAATTGGACGAAACGAAGACCCGTGGTCCTATTTTTCCACGGAGCTTCCGGAAGACCGAAGAACACACGAAGTGGGGCCACGAGGTGGCCAAACCACGGGGCCGCGCGGCCCGGGGGGGCCCGCGCCGCCCTATGGTGTGGCCCCCTCGTCCGGCCCCCGACTACGCCCTTCCGCCTACTTAAAGCCTCCGTCGCGAAACCCCCGAGGCGAAAAACCACGATACGGAAAACCTTCCGGAGACGCCGTCGCCGCCGATCCCATCTCGGGGGATTACGGAGATCTCCTCCGGCACCCCGCCGGAGAGGGGATTCATCTCCCGGAGGACTCTACACCGCCATGGTCGCCTCCGGAGTGATGAGTGAGTAGTTCACCCCTGGACTATGGGTCCATAGCAGTAGCTAGATGGTTGTCTTCTCCTCATTATGCTTCATTGTTGGATCTTGTGAGCTGCCTAACATGATCAAGATCATCTATCTCGTAATTCTATATGTTGTGTTTGTCGGGATCCGATGGATAGAGAATACCATGTCATGTTAATTATCAAGTTATTATACATGTGTTGTTTATGATCTTGCATGCTCTCCGTTACTAGTAGAGGCTCTGGCCAAGTTTTTACTTTTAACTCCAAGAGGGAGTACTTATGCTCGATAGTGGGTTCATTCCTGCATTGACACCGGGACCAGTGACAGAAAGTTCTAAGGTTGTGTTGTGTTGTTGCCACTAGGGATAAAACATTGGTGCTATGTCCGAGGATGTAGTTGTTGATTACATTACGCACCATACTTAATGCAATTGTCTGTTGCTTAGCAACTTAATACTGGAGGGGGTTCGGATGATAACCTGAAGGTGGACTTTTTAGGCATAGATGCGGTTGGATGGCGGTCTATGTACTTTGTCGTAATGCCCAATTAAATCTCACTATACTTATCATGTCATGTATGTGCATTGTTATGTCCTCTCTATTTGTCAATTGCCCGACTGTAATTTGTTCACCCAACATGCTTTTATCTTATGGGAGAGACACCTCTAGTGAACTGTGGACCCCGGTCCATTCTTTAATACTTGAAATACAAATCTGCTGCAATACTTGTTTTTACTGTTTTCTCTGCAAACAATCATCTTCCACACAATACGGTTAATCCTTTGTTACAGCAAGCCGGTGAGATTGACAACCTCACTTCGTTTCGTTGGGGCAAAGTACTTTGGTTGTGTTGTGCAGGTTCCACGTTGGCGCCGGAATCTCCGGTGTTGCGCCGCACTACATCCCGCCGCCATCAACCTTCAACGTGCTTCTTGGCTCCTCCTGGTTCGATAAACCTTGGTTTCTTTTCGAGGGAAAACTTGCTGCTGTGCGCATCATACCTTCCTCTTGGGGTTGCCCAACGAACGTGTGAAATACACGCCATCGGCGAGACCTTTCATTTGTCGAGGTAGATCCTCTTCTGCGCGCAGGCTCGACGAGAGGGCCATTCTCCACATATGTAAATACTACGTCCTTCATTGGCGCCTCATCAAGGCCTAACAGTGCACGAAGAGTGATACCTAAGTTGGCCGCTTGTTCTCTGGCACTCGTTACAGTCAATCCCTGTGCTGCCGGAGCTGCTATGATATCGGGGGCATCCGGACCGGCGGCTTTCACTATGAGCGGGGCGATCGATTTTTTACTTTGTTCCCCGAGCTGGGCAACTTGTTTCCCCCCTTTTTTACTTTCTAATTCTTTCTCGGCCTCCTCCTGCTTCTCCGCCAACTCTTGGTTCCTCTTGAACGCGAGTGCTTGCCTACGAAGTTCACGTGCATAGTCGTCGAGCGGATTCTTCGCGGCTTGGGACGGTGTGTTCAAAATGACTTAGCCCAGCTCTTTTCCTTCTCAGAAAATACTTGCTTGGGCTCGGGATCTCTTTTCTTCTTGCAGTCCGCCTTCCATTTCTCATAATCAGCAGCCGCGTGTGCGTCGACTTCCTCGGCACTACGTTCCCAAGGCCTTGTGGGGAGAGGCTTCAGTGATGGCTCTGGTATCTTTGTGGTTCTAGGTACATAAGGGTGCGGGTTAATAACCCAGGACTGCTTCTGCTTCTTCGCCGGAGGTGGATTGGGGGGCGGCGTCTGATCACCCGCCGGACGAGGACTGGGGGGCGGCGTCTTCTTACCCGCCGGAGGTGAATTGGGGGGCGGCGTCGGCTGACGTGAAGGAGGTGTAGGTGAACCACCACCACCACCGCCGCCGCCACTGCCACCACCACCAGAGGGGGTGGACTTGTTTGCCTTGGCGCCTCGCCTGGAAACTTGATAAACTTCTTTTTCCATAGAATGAACTGGCGCTTGACACCTCCAAGTCTTCTCTCCCCTTCGGGTGTAGCAATGTCAATCTCCAGTTCCTCAAACCCTGGGACTATTTCCTCCACCGTGACACGAGCATAGCCATCTGGAATGGGGTTGTTGTGGTGGAGTGCTCCAGGCTCACATGGTAAAGCACTGCCGATGGACATGTTCCCAATTGGATAATGCAGATGACATTCTTTCATGTCATTTACATCGTCCACGGGGTAGCGAGGAGGCTCCGGTGCAGTAATTTCGACCGCCGTTGCATTATCAGTAGCCAGCGGGTTCTCCGTGGAAGCCACGCTGCTTCTCATCCGCGGCTGGCTTCCGAGATCCGCTCGGATGATCTTCATGCGCCCCGACTGCCGATCTTTCTTGTACTAGTATACTCACGGTTTTCTTCATCGTATCGAATTCCGATACCAACCGCGCCATAACATTTGCATCCCGGTCCATCTTTCTCTTACGGCTTCTGTAACCGTACGGGTCATCTTTCTGGGAGAACCCTATTTTCCACGGAATGTTCCCCATGCCTCGTACACGTCCTCCGTGTTCAGGTTTCCCGAGGGCTTTTGTCAGCGCGTCGTTCTCTCTGTTGAACTTGATCTTCCCCAGTTGAGCATCCCTCATTGCGTCAATAAGTGCTTGGGTGGGTTTAAATGTTTTGTCACGGTGAACACACTCCCCTGTCTCCGGGTCTAGCGTTCCCCATGCCCGTACCACCAACTTTTGGCCCTTGGGTCCCATCCCTCCGTACCTGGACGGATTCCTGTCGTTGTCGGTTGTTTTTGTTCAATAAAGTTGTTGACACGAATTTTTTTACGATTGAACTAAAATTAAAGTACAGAGCTGAACTGAAAATTAAGATACATGGCCAGATTCGAAGGAGGCGGCTCTGTCTTTCCGGCGCCAGCCCCCTCTTCCCGCCTCTGTCTTTCCATCGGCCCCTCTTTCCGCCTCTGTCTTTCAGCCGGCCCCCTCTTCCCGCCTCTGTCTTTCAGCCGACCCCCTCTTCCCGCCTCTTTCTTCCCACCACTTTCTTCCCGCCTCCTGTCTTCCCGCTCCCATTTTTCCCGCCACTTTCTTCCCGCCTCCTGTCTTCCCGCCTCTTTCTTCCCGCCACTTTCTTCCCGCCTCCTGTCTTCCCGCTCCCATTTTTCCCGCCATTTCTCACTACATATATGTAGCCCGGCTTGGCCAGCATTATCACATCTCTACAATCTCTCATCACTCTCTCATGGCTTCCACCGCACCCACTCTAACCTACCAGCAGGTGGAGGAGCTTTGTGTTGGAGATATACCCAAGAGGCAATAATAAAAGTGGTTATTATATATCTTTGTGTTTATGATAATTGTTTATATATCATGCTATAATTGTATTAACCGAAACATTGATACATGTGTGTTATGTAAACAAACAAATGAGTCCCTAGTAAGCCTCTTAACTAGCTTGTTGATTAATAGATGATTAGTTTCATAATCATGAACATTGGATGTTATTAATGACAAGGTTATATCATTATATGAATGATATAATGGACACACCCAATTAAGCGTAGCATAAAGATCACGTCATTAAGTTATTTGCTATAAGCTTTCGATACATAGTTACCTAGTCCTTATGACCATGAGATTATGTAAATCACTTATACCGGAAAGGTACTTTGATTACATCAAACGCCACTGCGTAAATGGGTGGTTATAAAGGTGGGATTAAGTATCCGGAAAGTATGAGTTGAGGCATATGGATCAACGAGTGGGATTTGTCCATCCCGATGATGGATAGATATACTCTGGGCCCTCTCGGTGGAATGTCGTCTAAATAGCTTGCAAGCATATGAATGGTTCATAAGAGACCACATACCAAGGTACGAGTAAAGAGTACTTGTCAGGAGACGAGGTTGAACAAGGTATAGAGTGATACCGATGATCAAATCTCGGACAAGTAAAATATCGCGTGACAAAGGGAATTGGTATCGTATGTGAATGGTTCATTCGATCACTAAGTCATCGTTGAATATGTGGGAGCCATTATGGATCTCCAGATCCCGCTATTGGTTATTGGTCGGAGTGAGTACTCAACCATGTCCGCATAGTTCGCGAACCGTAGGGTGACACACTTAAAGTTGGATGTTGAAATGGTAGAATTTGAATATGGAATGGAGTTCGAATATTTGTTCGGAGTCCCGGATGAGATCCCGGACATCACGAGGAGTTCCGGAATGGTTCGGAGAATAAGATTCATATATAGGATGTCATTTTATGTGTTTGAAAATGATCCGGAAGGTTCTATGGAAGGTTCTAGAAGGTTCTAGAAAAGTCCGGAAGAAACCACTAAGGAAGGCGGAGTCCCGGAGGGACTCCACCTCCCATGGCCGGCCAACCCTAAGGGGGAGGAGTCCCAAGTGGACTCCCCAAAGGGGGCCGGCCACCCCCCACATGGAAGGGGGAATCCCACCCCAAGTGGGATTCCCACCTTGGGTAGGTTTCCCTATCACATGGAAGGTTTTGGGTTCGGGTCTTATTCGGAGACTTGTAGTCCAAAACTTGGGGCTTCCACCTATATAATGAGGGGCCAAGGGGAGGGGGCCGGCCACCCAAACACCACCCAAACACCACAAGGTGGCCGCACCCCTAGATGGCTGGCGCCCCCCTCTCCCCAAACCCTAGCCGCCCCACTCCTCCTTCTTCCCCGCACGCTTAGCGAAGCTCCGCCGAGATTCTCCACCGCCACCGACACCACGCCGTCGTGCTGTCGGATTCAAGAGGAGCTACTACTTCCGCTGCCCGCTGGAACGGGGAGGTGGACGTCGTCTTCATCAACAACCGAACGTGTGACCGAGTACGGAGGTGCTGCCCGTTTCGTGGCGCCGTGATCAAGATCTTCTACGCGCTTTTGCAAGCGGCAAGTGAACGTCTACCGCAGCAACAAGAGCCTCATCTTGTAGGCTTTGGAATCTCTTCAAGGGTGAGACTCGATAATCCCCTCGTTGCTACCATCTTCTAGATTGCATCTTGGCTTGGATTTCGTGTTCGCGGTAGGAAATTTTTTGTTTTCTATGCTACGAATCCTTGCAGTGGTATCAGAGCCGTGTCTATGCATAGATGGTTGCACGAGTAGAACACAATTGTTTTGTGGGCGTTGATGCTTATGTTGTCTTTAGTTCGAGTACTTTGCATCTTTGTGGCATGGTGGGATGCACTACAAGAAAAGTTGCCATGGCCGACGAAGTTGAAGTCGCGCCGTGGTTGCTGGTGTACCATGGCCGACGATTTTTGGTTCCTCTGTGGTGCATGTCAAAACTTTTTTTTCTCGTTTTTGAGGCCACCTAGCCCGACGAAAGCGGCCAAAACGTCGCGTATGGTGGCCCGGAACGTGGTGCATCTCGAAATCTCGGGTTCGCCGGCCGAGTCAACGCAAATCCGCACCGCCGAGGGATGTAGGGCCCAGATGGCAGCCTCTAGCATTGTTTTTTTTCTAGATCGTGCCATCTCGTTCAACGTTCTCCGATCGAGCCGTTTACGATGCAGGATCATGGGTCCCGCATGTCATCCTCTATGAACCAAAATTCTTTCTATTCTTGGATTTTTTTT
Organism: Lolium rigidum; assembly: GCF_022539505.1. Lineage (NCBI taxonomy): Eukaryota > Viridiplantae > Streptophyta > Magnoliopsida > Poales > Poaceae > Lolium > Lolium rigidum. Next base: position 164,880,240 of record NC_061510.1, read on the forward strand.
TGACCCCCTGATTTACGGCAACTTCCTTTTTCTTTTGATCCCTTGCCGTCTTGGAAACGTTGAGACCGCTGCTGCTAAATGGGACCCGCATGTCATCCTATATGTGCAATCAACTTTCTTTTCTTGGAGTTTTTTTGGCACCTCAAATTTGGTCACTTGCCTTTTTCTTTCGATCCCCTGCCGCCTCTCAAACGGTGATACCGCTGTCGCTAACTCGGGACCCGCATGTCATCCTCTATGTACTATAAAACTTTCTTTTCTTGAATTATTTTTGGCACCTCATATTTGGTCACTTACCTTTTTCTTTCGATCCCCGCCGCCTCTCAAACGGTGATACCGCTGCTTGCTAAATGGGACCCGCATGTCATCCTCTATGTACTATAAAACTTTCTTTTCTTGAATTAATTTTGGCTCCTCATATTTTTTCACTTGCCTTTTTCTTTCGATCCCCTACCGCCTCTCAAACGGTGATACCGCTGCTACTAAATGGGACCCGCATGTCATCCTCTATGTACTATAAAACTTTCTTTTCTTGAATTATTTTTGGCTCCTGATATTTTTTCACTTGCCTTTTTCTTTCGATCTCATGCCACGTTTGAAACGTTGAGGAACCTGCAGGCTCATGGGACCCGATGTCATCCTCTATGTACTATAAAAGTTCATTTTCTTTGTTTTTTTTCACCCTCTGATTTTTGGCAATTTCTTTTTTCTTTTGATCCCCTGCCGCCTCTCAAACGGTGATACCGCTGCTGCTAAATGGGACCCGCATGTCATCCTCTATGTACTATAAAACTTTCTTTTCTTGAATTATTTTTGGCTCCTCGTATTTGGTCACTTGCCTTTTTCTTTCGATCTCATGCCACGTTTGAAACGTTGAGGAACCTGCTGGCTCATGGGACCCGCATGTCATCCTCTATGTGCTATAAAAGTTTATTTTCTTTATTTTTTTCACCCTCTGATTTTTGGCTATTTCCTTTTTCTTTTGATCCCCTGCCGCCTTGGAAACGTTGGGTAAGCTGCTGACTCATGGGACCCGCATGTCATTCTCTATGTACAATCAACTTTCTTTTTCTTTTGATCTCAAGCCGCATTTGAAACATTGAGACCGCTGCTGCTAAATGGGACCCGCATGTCATCCTCTACGTACAATAAAGTTTCTTTTCTTGGATTATCTTTGGCTCCTGATATTTTGTCACTTGCCTTTTTCTTTCGATCTCATGCCGCCTTTGAAACGTTGAGTAAGCTGCTGGCTCATGGGTCCCTGATACGCGTACAACACGCGTCCGTTGGGAACCCCAAGAGGAAGGTGTGATGCGTACAGCGGCAAGTTTCCCTCAGTATGAAACCAAGGTTATCGAACCAGTAGGAGCCAAGAAGCACGTTGAAGGTTGATGGCGGCGGGATGTAGTGCGGCGCAACACCGGAGATTCCGGCGCCAACGTGGAACCTGCACAACACAACCAAAGTACTTTGCCCCAACGAAACGAGTGAGGTTGTCAATCTCACCGGCTTGTCTGTAACAAAGGATTAACCGTATTGTGTGGAAGATGATTGTTTGCAGAAAACAGTAGAACAGTATTGCAGTAGATTGTATTTCAGTAAAGAGAATTGGACCGGGGTCCAAAGTTCACTAGAGGTGTCTCTCCCATAAGATAAACAGCATGTTGGGTGAACAAATTACAGTTAGGCAATTGAAAAATAGAGAGGGCATGACCATGCACATACATATCATGATGAGTATAGTGAGATTTAATTGGGCATTACGACAAAGTACATAGATCGCCATCCAACTGCATCTATGCCTAAAAAGTCCACCTTCAGGTTATCATCCGAACCCCCTCCAGTATTAAGTTGCAAAGCAACAGACAATTGCATTAAGTATGGTGCGTAATGTAATCAACAACTACATCCTTAGACATAGCATCAATGTTTTATCCCTAGTGGCAACAGCACATCCGTAACCTTAGTGGTTCTTGTCACTCCTCCGCATTCACGGAGACATGAACCCACTATCGAGCATAAATACTCCCTCTTGGAGTTACTAGCATCAACTTGGCCGGAGCATCTACTAATAACGGAGAGCATGCAAGATCATAAACAACACATAGACATAGCTTTGATAATCAACATAACAAGTATTCTCTATTCATCGGATCCCAACAAACGCAACATATAGAATTACAGATAGATGATCTTGATCATGATAGGCAGCTCACAAGATTCGACAATGAAGCACAATGGGGAGAAGACAACCATCTAGCTACTGCTATGGACCCATAGTCTAGGGGTAGACTACTCACACATCACTCCGGAGGCGACCATGGCGGCGTAGAGTCCTCCGGGAGATGAATCCCCTCTCCGGCAGGGTGCCGGAGGCGATCTCCTGGATCCCCGAGATGGGATCGGCGGCGGCGGCGTCTCGATAAGGTTTTCCGTATCGTGGCTCTCGGTACTGGGGGTTTCGCGACGGAGGCTATTTGTAGGCGGAAGGGCAGGTCAAGAGGCGGCACGAGGGCCCCACACCACAGGGCCACGCGGCCAAGGGGGGGCCGCGCCGCCCTAGGGTGTTGGCCCCTCGTGGCCCCTCTTCGTCTCCTCTTCGGAGTTCTGGAAGCTTCGTGGCAAAATAGGACCCTGGGCGTTGATTTCATCCAATTCCGAGAATATTTCGTTACTAGGATTTCTGAAACCAAAAACAGCAGAAAACAGCAACTGGCACTTCGGCATCTTGTTAATAGGTTAGTTCCGAGAAAATGCACGAATATGACATAAAGTGTGCATAAAACATGTAGATAACATCAATAATGTGGCATGGAACATAAGAAATTATCGATACGTTGGAGACGTATCAGCATCCCCAAGCTTAGTTCAGCTCGTCCCGAGCAGGTAAAACGATAACACAGAAAATTTCTGGAGTGACATGCCATCATAATCTTGATCATACTATTTGTAAAGCATATGTAGTGAATGCAGCGATCAAAACAATGTATATGACATGAGTAAACAAGTGAATCATATAGCAAAGACTTTTCATGAATAGCACTTCAAGACAAGCATCAATAAGTCTTGCATAAGAGTTAACTCATGAAGCAATAATTCAAAGGTAAAGGCATTGAAGCAACACAAAAGAAGATTAAGTTTCAGTGGTTGCTTTCAACTTGTAACATGTATATCTCATGGATATTGTCAACATAGAGTAATATAATAAGTGCAATAAGCAAGTATGTAGGAATCAATGCACGAGTTCACACAAGTGTTTGCTTCTTGAGGTGGAGAGAAATAGGTGAACTGACTCAACAATAAAGTAAAAGAATGGTCCTCCATAGAGGAAAAGCATCGATTGCTATATTTGTGCTAGAGCTTTGATTTTGGAAACATGAAACAATTTTGTCAACGGTAGTAATAAAGCATATGTATCATGTAAATTATATCTTACAAGTTGCAAGCCTCATGCATAGTATACTAATAGTGCCCGCACCTTGTCCTAATTAGCTTGCACTACCGGATCATCACAATGCACATGTTTTAACCAAGTGTCACAAAGGGGTACCTCTATGCCGCCTGTACAAAGGTCTAAGGAGAAAGCTCGCATTGGATTTCTCGCTATTGATTATTCTTCAACTTAGACATCCATACCGGGACAACATAGACAACGAGATAATGGACTCCACTTTTATGCATAAGCATGTAACAACAATTAATAATTTTCTCATTTGAGATTGAGGATATTTGTCCAAAGCTGAAACTTCCACCATGGATCATGGCTTTAGTTAGCGGCCCAATGTTCTTCTCTAACAATATGCATGCTTAACCATAAGGTGGTAGATCGTTCTTACTTCGGACAAGACGAACATGCATAGCAACTCACATGAAATTCAACAAAGAATAGTTGATGGCGTCCCCGAAACATGGTTATCGCACAACAAGCAACTTAATAAGAGATAAAGTGCATAATTACATATTCAATACCACAATAGTTTTTAAGCTATTTGTCCCATGAGCTATATATTGTAAGGCGAATGATGGAATTTTAAAGGTAGCACTCAAGCAATTTACTTTGGAATGGCGGAAAATACCATGTAGTAGGTAGGTATGGTGGACACAAATGGCATAGTGGTTGGCTCAAGTATTTTGGATGCATGAGAAGTATTCCCTCTCGATACAAGGTTTAGGCTAGCAAGGCTTATTTGAAACAAACACAAGGATGAACCGGTGCAGCAAAACTCACATAAAAGACATATTGAAAACATTATAAGACTCTACACCGTCTTCCTTGTTGTTGAAACTCAATACTAGAAATTATCTAGACCTTAGAGAAACCAAATATGCAAACCAAATTTTAGCATGCTCTATGTATTTCTTCATTAATGGGTGCAAAGCATATGATGCAAGAGCTTAAACATGAGCACAACAATTGCCAAGTATCACATTACCCAAGACATTTATAGCAATTACTACATGTATCATTTTCCAATTCCAACCATATAACAATTTAACGAAGAAGAAACTTCGCCATGAATACTATGAGTAGAAACTAAGGACATACTTGTCCATATGCTACAGCGGAGCGTGTCTCTCTCCCATAAAGTGAATGCTAGGATCCATTTTATTCAAACAAAACAAAAAACAAAAACAAACCGACGCTCCAAGCAAAGCACATAAGATGTGATGGAATAAAAATATAGTTTCGGGGAGGAACCCGATGGCGTGTATTTCACACGTTCGTTGGGCAACCCCAAGAGGAAGGTATGATGCGCACAGCAGCAAGTTTTCCCTCGGAAAGAAACCAAGGTTTATCGAACCGGGAGGAGCCAAGAAGCACGTTGAAGGTTGATGGCGGCGGGATGTAGTGCGGCGCAACACCGGAGATTCGGCGCCAACGTGGAACCCGCACAACACAACCAAAGTACTTTGCCCCAACGAAACAGTGAGGTTGTCAATCTCACCGGCTTGTCTGTAACAAAGGATTAACCGTATTGTGTGGAAGATGATTGTTTGCGGAGAAAACAGTAAAAACAAGTATTGCGAGCAGATTTGTATTTCGAGTATTAAAGAATGGACCGGGGTCCACAGTTCACTAGAGGTGTCTCTCCCATAAGATAAAAGCATGTTGGGTGAACAAATTACTATCGGGCAATTTACAAATAGAGAGGGCATAACAATGCACATACATGACATGATAAGTATAGTGAGATTTAATTGGGCATTACGACAAAGTACATAGACCGCCATCCAACTGCATCTATGCCTAAAAAGTCCACCTTCGAGGTTATCATCCGAACCCCTCCAGTATTAAGTTGCTAAACAACGAGACAATTGCATTAAGTATGGTGCGTAATGTAATCAACAACTACATCCTCGGACATAGCGCCAATGTTTTATCCCTAGTGGCAACGAGCACAACACAACCTTAGAACTTTTCGTCATCTGTCCCGGTGTCAATGCGGGCATGAACCCACTATCGAGCATAAGTACTCCCTCTTGGAGTTAAAAGTAAAAACTTGGCCGAGCCTCTACTAGTAACGGAGAGCATGCAAGATCATAAACAACACATGTATAATAACTTGATAATTAACATGACATGGTATTCTCTATCCATCGGATCCCGACAAACACAACATATAGAATTACGGATAGATGATCTTGATCATGTTAGGCAGCTCACAAGATCCAACAATGAAGCACAATGAGGAGAAGACAACCATCTAGCTACTGCTATGGACCCATAGTCCGGGGGTGAACTACTCACTCATCACTCCGGGAGGCGACCATGGCGGTGTAGAGTCCTCCGGGAGATGAATCCCCTCTCCGGCGAGGGTGCCGGAGGAGACCTCCGAGATCCCCCGAGATGGGATCGGCGGCGACGGCGTCTCCGGAAGGTTTTCCGTATCGTGGTTTTTCGCATCGGGGGTTTCGCGACGGAGGCTTTAAGTAGGCGGAAGGGCGAGTCGGGGGCCGGACGAGGGGGCCACACCATAGGGCGGCGGGCCCCCACGGGCCGCGCGGCCCCGTGGTTTGGCCACCTCGTGGCCCCACTTCGTGTGTTCTTCGGTCTTCGGAAGCTCCGTGGAAAAATAGGCCCCGGGTCTTCGTTTCGTCCAATTCGAGAATATTTCGTTACTAGGATTTACGAAACCAAAAACAGCGGAAAACGAGAACTGGCACTTCGGCATCTTGTTAATAGGTTAGTTCCGGAAAATGCACAAATATGACATAAAGTGTGCATAAAACATGTAGGTATCATCAATAATATGGCATAGAACATAAGAAATTATCGATACGTCGGAGACGTATCAAGCATCCCCAAGCTTAGTTCTCGCTCGTCCCGAGCGAGTAAAACGATAACAAAGATAATTTCTGAAGTGATATGCCATCATAACCTTGATCATACTATTTGTAAACATATGTAGTGGATGCAGCGATCAAAACAATGGCGATGACATGAGTAAACAGGTGAATCATATAGCAAAGACTTTTCATGAATAGTACTTCAAGACAAGTATTAATAAGTCTTGCATAAGAGTTAACTCATAAAGCAATAAATCAAAGTAAAGGCATTGAAGCAACACAAAGGAAGATTAAGTTTCAGCGGTTGCTTTCAACTTGTAACATGTATATCTCATGGATAATTGTCAACATAGAGTAATATAACAAGTACAATATGCAAGTATGTAGGAATCAATGCACAGTTCACATAAGTGTTTGCTTCTTGAGGTGGAGAGAGATAGGTGAACTGACTCAACATAAAGGTAAAAAGAATGGTCCTTCAAAGAGGAGAGCATCGATTGCTATATTTGTGCTAGAGCTTTTATTTTGAAAACATGAAACAATTTTGTCAACGGTAGTAATAAAGCATATGAGTTATGTACATTATATCTTACAAGTTGCAAGTCTCATGCATAGTATACTAATAGTGCCCGCACCTTGTCCTAATTAACTTGGACTACCGGATCTTTGCAATGCACATGTTTTGACCAAGTGTCACAATGGGGTACCTCCATGCCGCCTGTACAAAGGTCTAAGGAGAAAGCTCGCATTTTGGATTTCTCGCTTTTGATTATTCTCAACTTAGACATACATACCAGGACAACATGGACAACAGATAATGGACTCCTCTTTAATGCATAAGCATGTGGCAACAATTATTATTCTCATATGAGATTGAGGATATATGTCCAAACTGAAACTTCCACCATGAATCATGGCTTTAGTTAGCGGCCCAAAGTTCTTCTCTAACAATATGCATGCTCCAACCATGAAGGTGGTAGATCTCTCTTACTTCGGACAAGACGGACATGCATAGCAACTCACATGATATCCAACAAAGAATAGTTGATGGCGTCCCAGAAACATGGTTATCGCTCAACAAGCAACTTAATAAGAGATAAAGTGCATAAGTACATATTCAATACCACAATAGTTTTTAAGCTATTTGTCCCATGAGCTATATATTGCAAAGGTGAATGATGGAATTTAAAGGTAGCACTCAAGCAATTTACTTTGGAATGGCGGATAAATACCATGTAGTAGGTAGGTATGGTGGACACAAATGGCATAGTGGTTGGCTCAAGGATTTTGGATGCATGAGAAGTATTCCCTCTCGATACAAGGTTTAGGCTAGCAAGGTTATTTGAAACAAACACAAGGATGAACGGTACAGCAAAACTCACATAAAAGACATATGGTAAACATTATAAGACTCCATACCGTCTTCCTTGTTGTTCAAAACTCAATACTAGATGTTATCTAGACTCTAGAGAAACCAAATATGCAAACCAAATTAGCAAGCTCTAAGTATTTCTTCATTAATGGGTGCAAAGTATATGATGCAAGAGCTTAAACATGAGCACAACAATTGCCAAGTATCAAATTATCCAAGACATTATAGCAATTTACTACATGTAGCATTTTCCAATTCCAACCATATAACAATTTAACGAAGATGAAACTTCGCCATGAATACTATGAGTAGAGCCTAAGGACATATTTGTCCATATGCAACAGCGGAGCGTGTCTCTCTCCCATAAAGTGAATGCTAGGATCCATTTTATTCAAACAAAACAAAAAAACAAAAACAAACCGACGCTCCAAGCAAAGTACATAAGATGTGGCCGAATAAAAATATAGTTTCAGGGGAGGAACCCGATAATGTTGTCGATGAAGAAGGGGATGCCTTGGGCATCCCCAAGCTTAGACGCTTGAGTCTTCTTAATATATGCAGGGGTGAACCACCGGGGCATCCCCAAGCTTAGAGCTTTCACTCTCCTTGATCATATTGCATCATACTCCTCTCTTGACCCTTGAAAACTTCCTCCACACCAAACTCGAAACAACTCATTAGAGGGTTAGTGCATAATAAAAATTCACATGTTCAGAGGTAACACAATTATTCTTAACACTTCTGGACATTGCATAAAGCTACTGGACATTAGTGGATCAAAGAAATTCATCCAACATAGCAAAAGAGGCAATGCGAAATAAAAGACAGAATCTGTCAAAACAGAACAGTCCGTAAAGATGGATTTTATTAGGCCACCAGACTTGCTCAAACGAAAATGCTCAAATTGAATGAAAGTTGCGTACATATCTGAGGATCATGCTCATAAATTGGCGTAATTTTCTGAGCTACCTACAGGGAGATAGACCCAGATTCGTGACAGCAAAGAAATCTGGAACTGCAGAGTAATCCAAATCTAGTACTTACTTTTCTATCAAAGACTTTACTTGGCACAACAAAACATAAAACTAAGATAAGGAGAGGTTGCTACAGTAGTAAACAACTTCCAAGACACAAATATAAAACAAAAATACTGGAGTAAAAACATGGGTTGTCTCCCATAAGCGCTTTTCTTTAACGCCTTTCAGCTAGGCGCGAAAGTGTAACTCAAGTATTATCGAAGGGTGGTGCGTCAACCTTACCTTGGGCTTTACCCTTACCTTTCTTATTGTTTTTCCTTCCCTTTGGTTTAGGGAATATATGATTTCCCCCTGGCATAGAGGTGAATTTCAGAGTGCCTTTTCCCACATCAATGACTGCTCCCAATAGTTTCAACAGGGATCTCCCAAGTATAATTTTTCCTGTTTCAATAACAAGATAATCAATGGATATTGTTCTTCCAAGAAGGGTTGTGTGCACACCTGCGGCTATTCCCTTAGGAATTATAATAGAGTTATCAATGAGAGTTATTTCTTCTCCTCCTTCATCGACTCCCCAAAGTTTCAAAGATTTATAAATGCTTTCAGGCATAAGGCAAAATTCATACATAATATCACAGTAGGCATGAAGAGTTCGATCACCGATAACAATTTTAACAGCAGGATACCACAATGAAAGTTCAGAGTTCAATAAAACTTGATCAAGACAGTTACGAATGTATCCATAATTTTCATTTAAGCGAGATGCACTTGTCTCAAGAGTATTTAATCTATTATGAATGTCGATAAGGGCTGAATCAAAATTATTAGCTGAATCATGTGATGCAACCAACTTCTTTATGGCATTAAAAGCTTGATCCCCATTGCAATGGAGGAAATCTCCTCCCACTAAAGTATCCAAAGCATATCTATAGCGAACCATAAGACCAAAATAAAAATTACTAAGGAGCAAACTTAGAGTCATTTGAGGTTCGGTTTCACGATAAGAAGTAAAAATTCTAGACCAAGCATCCTTAAAACTCTCCTCATCCCCTTGTTTAAAAGTGAAGACTAATTCTTCAGGTGAAGAAGTAACGGAGTTCGAAGCTAGACATAGTAACAAAAGTAACTAAATTTTTTTTTGTATTTTTAATATAGAGTGCAAGACAGTAAATAAAGCAAACTAGATAAAGTAAATGCAAGTAAACTATTTTTTTTTGTGTTTTGATATAAGTGCAGCAAACAAAATAGTAAATAAAATAAAGCAAGACAAAAACAAAGTAAAGAGATTGAGAAGTGGAGACTCCCCTTGCAGCGTGTCTTGATCTCCCCGGCAACGGCGCCAGAAAAAGAGCTTGATGGCGTGTATTTCACACGTTCGTTGGGCAACCCCAAGAGGAAGGTATGATGCGCACAGCAGCAAGTTTTCCCTCAGAAAGAAACCAAGGTTTATCGAACCAGGAGGAGCCAAGAAGCACGTTGAAGGTTGATGGCGGCGGGATGTAGTGCGGCGCAACACCGGAGATTCCGGCGCCAACGTGGAACCCGCACAACACGACCAAAGTACTTTGCCCCAACGAAACAGGTGAGGTTGTCAATCTCACCGGCTTGCTGTAACAAAGGATTAACCGTATTGTGTGGAAGATGATTGTTTGCGGAGAAAACGAGTAAAAACAAGTATTGCAGCAGATTTGTATTTCAGTATTAAAGAATGGACCGGGGTCCACAGTTCACTAGAGGTGTCTCTCCCATAAGATAAAAGCATGTTGGGTGAACAAATTACAGTCGGGCAATTTACAAATAGAGAGGGCATAACAATGCACATACATGACATGATAAGTATAGTGAGATTTAATTGGGCATTACGACAAAGTACATAGACCGCCATCCAACCGCATCTATGCCTAAAAAGGCCACCTTCGAGGTTATCATCCGAACCCCCTCCAGATATTAAGTTGCTAAACAACGGACAATTGCATTAAGTATGGTGCGTAATGTAATCAACAACTACATCCTCGGACATAGCGCCAATGTTTTATCCCTAGTGGCAACAGCATAACACAACCTTAGAACTTTCACGTCACCTGTCCCGGTGTCAATGCGGGCATGAACCCACTATCGAGCATAAGTACTCCCTCTTGAAGTTAAAAGTAAAAACTTGGCCGAGCCTCTACTAGTAACGGAGAGCATGCAAGATCATAAACAACACATGTATAATAACTTGATAATTAACATGACATGGTATTCTCTATCCATCGGATCCCGACAAACACAACATATAGAATTACGGATAGATGATCTTGATCATGTTAGGCAGCTCACAAGATCCAACAATGAAGCACAATGAGGAGAAGACAACCATCTAGCTACTCGCTATGGACCCATAGTCCGGGGGTGAACTACTCACTCATCACTCCGGAGGCGACCATGGCGGTGTAGAGTCCTCCGGGAGATGAATCCCCTCTCCGGCAGGGGTGCCGGAGGAGATCTCCGAGAATCCCCGAGATGGGATCGGCGGCGACGGCGTCTCTGGAAGGTTTTCCGTATCGTGGTTTTTCGCATCAGGGGTTTCGCGACGGAGGCTTTAAGTAGGCGGAAGGGAAGAGTCGGGGGCCAGACGAGGGGGCCACTCCATAGGGCGGCGCGGGCCCCCCCTGGGCCGCGCGGCCCTGTGGTTTGGCCACCTCGTGGCCCCACTTCGTGTGTTCTTCGGTCTTCCGGAAGCTCCGTGGAAAAATAGGCCCACGGGTCTTCGTTTCGTCCAATTCCGAGAATATTTCGTTACTAGGATTTCGAAACCAAAAACAGCAGAAAACGAGAACCGGCACTTCGGCATTTTGTTAATAGGTTAGTTCCAGAAAATGCACGAATATGACATAAAGTGTGCATAAAACATGTAGGTATCATAAATAATATGGCATAGAACATAAGAAATTATCGATACGTCGGAGACGTATCAGAACCTGATAATATTGTCGATGAAGAAGGGGATGCCTTGGGCATCCCCAAGCTTAGACGCTTGAGTCTTCTTAGAATATGCAGGGGTGAACCACCGGGGCATCCCCAAGCTTAGAGCTTTCACTCTCCTTGATCATGTTGCATCATACTCCTCTCTTGATCCTTGAAAACTTCCTCCACACCAAACTCGAAACAACTCATTAGAGGGTTAGTGCACAATAAAAATTAACATGTTAAGAGGTAACACAATCATTCTTAACACTTCTGGATATTGCATAAAGCTACTGGACATTAATGGATCAAAGAAATTCATCCAACATAGCAAAAGAGGCAATGCGAAATAAAAGGCAGAATCTGTCAAAACAGATCAGTTCGTATTGACGAATTTTAAAATGGCACCAGACATGCTCAAATGAAAATGCCCAAATTGAATGAAAGTTGCGTACATATCTGAGGATCACGCACGTAAATTGGCATATTTTTCTGAGCTACCTACAGGGAGGCAGGTCGGAATTCGTGACAGCAAAGAAATCTGAAACTGCGCAGTAATCCAAATCTAGTATGAACTTTACTATCAAAGACTTTACTTGGCACAACAAAACACAAAACTAAGATAAGGAGAGGTTGCTACAGTAGTAAACAACTTCCAAGACACAAAATAAAAACAAAGTACTGTAGGTAAAAACATGGGTTGTCTCCCATAAGCGCTTTTCTTTAACGCCTTTCAGCTAGGCGCAGAAAGTGTGTATCAAGTATTATCGGAGGGTGGTGCATTCTCAGTGGGGTGCGGATTTTTCTCAACCAGGCATAGTATATTAGATACATAAGTTTTAGCATCTCCCTTTTCATTAGTCTTAGGCGTGCTACTCTCATCAAACAAATTTTCAGGAACAAGCCAGGCATAGTTATTTTCTAGTGCATCATTCATAGCTAGGAGTTTACATGGTATTGGTGCTTTGGTCTCCCCACCATCATCAATATTATTAGTGTATCTTATTCTATCCATGTCCATCTTTTCAAGGAGACTAACAAAATTAGTATGAGAACCAAGCATATTAAATTTAGCAAAGACCTTTCTAGCTTCTCTTGCTAGACCACCAAATTCTCTAAGAAGGGTTTCTAAAACAAAATCTTTCTTTTCCCCTTCTTCCATATCACCAAGTGTGAGAAACATGTGTTGGATTATAGGATTAAGATTAACAAATTTAGTTTCCAACAGGCGAACTAAATGCGCTGCAGCAATTTCATAAGTAGGCGCAAGGTCTACCAAGTGTCTATCCTCAAAATCTTCAATGGTACTAACATGATTGAAGAATTCTTCTATATTATTTCTCCCAACTATAGACCCACGTCCTACCGGTATGTCTTTTGTGGTAAAATTAAAAGGAAACATGATGAAATAAGTAAGGTAAATGCAAGTAACTAATTTTTTTGTGTTTTTGATATAGTAAACAAGATAGCAAATAAAGTAAAACTACCAACTAATTTTTTTGTATTTTGATTTAGTGCAGCAAACAAAGTAGTAAATAAAACTAAGCAAGACAAAAACAAAGTAAAGAGATTGAGAAGTGGAGACTCCCCTTGCAGCGTGTTTTGATCTCCCCGGCAACGGCGCCAGAAAAAGCTGCTTGATACGCGTACAACACGCGTCCGTTGGGAACCCCAAGAGGAAGGTGTGATGCGTACAGCGGCAAGTTTCCCTCAGTATGAAACCAAGGTTATCGAACCAGTAGGAGCCAAGAAGCACGTTGAAGGTTGATGGCGGCGGGATGTAGTGCGGCGCAACACCGGAGATTCCGGCGCCAACGTGGAACCTGCACAACACAACCAAAGTACTTTGCCCCAACGAAACGAGTGAGGTTGTCAATATCACCGAGCTTGCTGTAACAAAGGATTAACCGTATTGTGTGGAAGATGATTATTTGCAGAAAACAGATAGAACGAGTATTGCAGTAGATTGTATTTCGAGTAAAGAGAATTGGACCGGGGTCCACGGTTCACTAGAGGTGTCTCTCCCATAAGATAAACGAGCATGTTGGGTGAACAAATTACGGTTAGGCAATTGACAAATAGAGAGGGCATGACCATGCACATACATATCATGATGAGTATAGTGAGATTTAATTGGGCATTACGACAAAGTACATAGACCGCCATCCAAGCGCATCTATGCCTAAAAAGTCCACCTTCGAGGTTATCATCCGAACCCCCTCCAGTATTAAGTTGCAAAGCAACAGACAATTGCATTAAGTATGGTGCGTAATGTAATCAACAACTACATCCTTAGACATAGCATCAATGTTTTATCCCTAGTGGCAACAACAGATCCGTAACCTTAGTGGTTCTGGTCACTCCTCCAGATTCACGGAGACATGAACCCACTATCGAGCATAAATACTCCCTCTTGGAGTTACTAGCATCAACTTGGCCAGAGCATCTACTAATAACGGAGAGCATGCAAGATCATAAACAACACATAGACATAGCTTTGATAATCAACATAACAAGTATTCTCTATTCATCGGATCCCAACAAACGCAACATATAGAATTACAGATAGATGATCTTGATCATGATAGGCAGCTCACAAGATCCGACAATGAAGCACAATGGGGAGAAGACAACCATCTAGCTACTTCTATGGACCCATAGTCCAGGGGTAGACTACTCACACATCACTCTGGAGGCGACCATGGCGGCGTAGAGTCCTCCGGGAGATGAATCCCCTCTCCGGCAGGGTGTCGGAGGCGATCTCCTGGATCCCCCGAGATGGGATCGGCGGCGGCGGTGTGGGGACCCCGGACTAGCTGTCCGAAATACCCTGTTATGTATACAGTTCACGTTCCCATGATCAGTGTGCCGTGAACACATAACCGAACTGATATCAAATTACATCATCCTTTACAAAACGGAATAAGAAAATTACAATAAGGTCACATGACCCATCTTTACAAAATAGCCTCGAAGGGCCTAATCTAATCATCAGAGTAGCAGAATCACTTCAGCAGCGTAGAGCCCAAGTCATCTGCCTTTACCCTACAGGCAACTGACTGGGAAGACGTTCCTAGCTCGCATAGACGTCGTCAAATCCTTCTTCATATGTCGAAGTCCTCCAAGTCTGGCCAAGTAAATAGCCAGGGACAAAGCCGTGAGTACATTTGAATTGTACTCGCAAACCATCAAGAAAGGTGATAACAATTCTAACTAAAGAAGACAAGAGAGGAAGAATAGTTTCTCTGGTGGATATAGCATGTGAAAGAGAATCGAGTTTCTCTTGTGGATATAGCATCCCACATCACGGTTGAAGGGGACACTAAGAAAGTCCTATGACATCTCTATATCTTTGTTAAAGCGAGTTCCTCTACATGAAACATCGGGAAGGGTCACCCTCTTTTGTTTCATTTTCCTCGACCATCTCCACATGGTCGGCACACCATCTTTCCCGTACCCTTCCGGTACTTCCAACACACATTTCCTTTGAAAAAAATCATTTTCAAAACCAAAACTCGACACAGCTCTGTAACGGCCATCCCAACCGTCCATGACCGCGGACGCGGCTATTCGAATAGTTTTGACTCTGCAGAGTTTGCACACTTTCACCACAACTATCCGGATACCTATCGTGTGGGCATCATCCCCGCATAACGACATATGCCACGACGGATACCCGGACATAACCTTTTGCCCATTCGACTTAACACGAGGTCCTACCCTATGGAGTATGTACCTCCCCGGCACCGTGGCAGCTCACCTCCTCTAGAGCGTGGCTCCACCGCCAAGCCAGGAGACCCATAGTGTATTCCGGACGGGTCAGCCCCGAAGGCCTCCCGTTATACTATTGTCCCAACCTCGACAACCCGGACTCGGGGGTAACCGTACCCTTGTATAGTTGTGCGGTGCCTCATGCTAAGAAGAACAAACGTCAAGTTAAGCCCCGTGCCCACGTTGGTGTAGCTATGGTTGCGTTGTGTAATTGTTCGGGCGAATACAAAGAACCATGTGTCGTTTTTCTCAAAACCCAAGTCACACACACATTCCTTTTCTCAAACATCTTTGACAAGATCCTTTTTTCCTTCATAAACCATACACTTGGGTAAGGTTATCTCACCCAAGGTTTTCATAAACATTTACAACAAGGTAAACCTTGAGGGGTTCCCAACCTAAAGTTTTATGTAAGAGCTAAGATACATTGATGGCACGATGCTAGCCATCATACCACTAAGGAGATGATAATTGAGGTGTCAAGGAGAGCATACATACTTAGAATAAGCATGCATAGGGACAACATAAGTAGGATGATTCAACAAGGGTCATGATGTTAATCATCATACCGCTAAGAAGATGATAATATAGATGGTCAAGGGGGGCATACATGCTCGGGGTGTGCATGCATAAGATCAACAAGGGGTTCAACATACTCGAGAGTAAGTATGCAGAACATCAACAAGGGGTTCAAGAAGGGTGTCAAGAGGTCGACACACACAAGATAAGTGGGCATACCCATCACATTTAGAGGGTACACCAAGATCATGGTGTTGACAACCACCATCTACAAAAAGGGGTTTGTCGGCGAGGTGCCAAAGAGAGTAAACATGCTCACGGTAAGCATGCTCCAACAACAAAAGTAGAAATCACACAAGATAGATCGAGAGACAATAATAATAACAAAGTAACCACAACATGTGATTCAATACTCAGAGATCAAGAGATGGCTTGCCTTGGTTGGCTTGTCCCTGGTCCTCTTCAAAACCTTCTCTAAACTCCTCCCCTTCAACTTCTCCCTCGTTCGTGTCTAGCGTCGCAAAAGTAAATAAAGCAAACAATCAACACATAGCTCAAGAACCAAGGGCCGGGTAAAATAAACATGAAAATATGCAGGGGAGTTGTTTTAAAGTAACAAATCATGGTTTGGATACTTTGAAAACAAAGTGATGGCAAGGATTTGAATAAGTCAAAGAGATTTTAATTCTATCAATGCATGTGACACACATACACTCGTGAACAGAGATAAATCTTAAAGATCAGTGAAAAATGATATTTTTCCTAGATGGGCAATAACAAAACAAGATTAACACGATTGGATTCATTCAAAAATATGAAATCTACAATTTTAGGAATTAGAAATACTAACCAGAATACAGTGATCATGTTTAATTCACCACAAATCGTACAAAAATCCTAAAAATATGAGGTCAGTGGTAAATGAAAGGTATTGAAATTTCTGAACTAACACAATTTGTTTCACTCGATTTGGGGTTATAAAACTTGAGTTATTCACATTTTGGTGCTACTGGTTTTGACACAAATTAACAGCAAATTCCAATTTTTAAACGGTTAAAACGGGCGGGAAACTACTGGGCTGTGCGGGGTTTTGTTATGGGCCGGCCCAGGAGGTTTCTCCAGGTGGCTCTGAAAAAAAAGAAAGAAGAAAGGGAGGGGAGAGGGGCCCAGGGCGGGGCTTCTTATAGCCGAGGCTGGGCGCGGGGGTGGTGGCAGTGGCCAATGGCGGGGCGCGGTGGGGGCGTTGGCCAATGCCTGGGCTCGAGGTGACGTCGTGGGCGGTGGGAGGAGTGACGTAGGGGTGCTGGCGTCAGCAGGGTGGGCACAGGCGCGGGAAAGAGGGAGGGGTCGAGCGGGAGAGGGTTCCCTGGGTGCATGCGTTGTGTTTTTGGGTTAGGGGTCGTGTGGGATGTGGGCTGCTCGTCCCTGGGCCAAGTTAGAAGGGAGGGAGGGTTCAGAGAGGGTCCAGGGGGTGTTTTGGAGGGTTTGGGGTCGGGCCAAGGGGTGTAGGGAGGTTGGGGGGTGCAAGGTACAAGACCCGGCCATGCTTGGGAAGGAAGAAGAAAGAAGGGAAGGAGAGGGGTAGTGTTCTCCCTTCCTAGGGTTTGGCAGGGAAAAAGAGAGGGAGAAGAAAAGAGAGAGATGGTTTAGGGGTGGAGAGAAGTGGGCATGGTGCCATGCAATGGCTTGCATGCCCAAGTGACAAGGTTTATAGGAGAGGGGTTAATGCAAAAGAATTGGAGAAAGAAAGAAAATAGAGGTGGTGTGTGATGATGATGGTGGTAGATGAAGTTCTAGAATTGATTTGAAGGACTATTTAGAGAACTAGATGAAAAAGGAGGTGAACCACTTGAAGATTGAGTGAACGGGTCCAAACATGGTTTGGTGGATATTTAAAAAGATGGTAAGATTAGAAGGGTGCATAAGGTGCCTAAGGGTGGTTCTTCAAATATGGGGTAATTTGGGAGTGGTTTGAAAAACGAGAATTATTTTGCTAGTCAAAAAGAGGGGTATAGGGTTTAGGGAATTCCTACAAAAGAAAAGAGAAACAACAAGTGTTCTCAAGTGTGAAAGATGATTTGCGTGTAGATATAATTTCTACACCAAGGTGTTGAAGATTAGCAAGGTATAAAAGTTGGAAATGGGATCTAGTGGTGTAATACTGGATAGGGTATAAGACCAAGTTAAATAAATGGGTTGCAAAGGTAGAATGGGGCATGCAAGACGTGTAAGTTGTAGAGGGTGTCGCATAGATGAGATCCATGCCTTCATTTTACCAATAACAATTGTGGGTGCTTAGAGATCAAATGCCAAATTTTGAACATTTTAAGCCTGCCATAACAATTTGATGATTTGGCCTCAAAACCAATAAGGATAAGTGGGTATAAGAGAGATTTGGTTCAAGGCAAGGACATGGCTGGGGAAGTGCTGATGATAAGGTAGGTCTAGGACCAAGTGCATTGCCATAAATGGAAAGGGGTAGCTTAATCCAGGGGCTCCAAAAGTGAATATGCTAACAATATTGGGACTTGGCCAAATTTGTGATGTGAAAGGGGTTTTGACTAGGGTAAGAGAGAAGGATGTAGTCAGGGGTAGATGATCCCAAGTTTTGAATCAAGGATGGGTTGAGTTAGATTATAACACAAAGAGAAATTTTAATAGGCACACTCAAGTTGCCAAAAGGAGAAGGGTTTGATGTAGTAACAATTTTTCCTAAGCCACACATGTGTTTCATTATGTGAGTTGCTAGATTGTTTTATCGCTAGAGGTGTTGTTCTTTGGGGTAGCTCAAGACAAAAATCAACAAGCAGAACAAGACAATTCATCTACCAGCGGATCAAAGCAATACATTATATCAAACAGATCAAGGCAATTCATCTTAGTTAGTCTTTAGAAAAAGTTTTTGTTCCCCCTAATTTTGCATTCTGGACAACTATAAAAGGTTGCAAAAGTTGGGGTGTGACAGATCTTCCACCCTTAAAATAATCTCGTCCCGAGATTACTAAGCGTAGGACTAGGGAGGTTGTATAGGTCGACTTAAGTTAGACTGCATCTTCCTGTAGACGTGTAATTGTCGCCACGATCATAACTTCAGCTTCCGAGAGACATGGTTAAATTCTTCCGCGGGAAAGCTTCGTGAAGAGGTTGACTTCTCCAAGCAGGTGTTAGATCTGTAGCTTCTTAACGATCCTAGAGGGATTTCAAGGCTGTGGGAGGGTTAGTGCACCCAACGGTGCTTGAACAGGGCTGAGAACTTTTTAGAGCTAGCCTGATTTTAGTGGAAGACGAAGTATTCCACCCTTAAAATTGTTCATCGGGGTTCCTGAAATCATAGAGCCTCAGCCACGGGTCTTGTCGGGCGCTTTTTGGAGCAGTCATTGATCTCTCGTCTTGAGTCAACATCTTCAGAGGGCGTTGTGTAGTCCAAGGCTTCAAGAGGGGTTAGTGCATCCCACGTTTCCAACGGTGTGTTAGAAAGGTTTAAAATCTTAGGGGTAGCTCCAACTTTTAGTGGAAGACGAAGTCTTCCACCCTTAAGATTTTTCATCGGGCTTTCGAAAAAAAAAAAAAACTCAGAGCTTCTGCCGTGTGGGTCTGTCTGGTGCTGCTGAAGAAGTCGTCGATCTTCCATATTCAGTTGAAGAATCTTCAGGAGGCGATGTATAGTCCATGACTTCAAGAGGCACTCACGGTGTTTTATAGACCATATAACGCGCGGTAAGTTAGAAGTCGATGAAACTCCTGGTTGGTATCCATATGAAGTAGCAACACAAAGGTCGTCGAAGACAATCTTCAGCTTGAGGGTCGGTGCTGACTTATACCAGTTAAGAAGTGAGCGGGTAAATTACTCCTAATCTTGAGTCTTGAGGTATCTTCATGAGCTTCGCTTGATGAGGACCATGTGAACCATGTGATGTAGTTTGGCTTTGACGCGATTGTTCTCTCAGCTTGTTAGATGGTGTGTTAGAGGGTGGTTTCAAGAAGATATCCTCGAGGTTAGCGCGATTATGCTCTAAGATTAGACCAAATTAGTATGTCTTCACGCAGAGGCGCAGTCACTCTTGAAGGTAGGGCTTCTGCTTCATTGGCGTAGTAGAGATGCTTCAGCTGATCTTAAAGGTAGTCAGTGTAGATAGGGGTTTGGGTTAGTTTTTCCTGACAGTTGAGAACAACTGCTATCGAGGTTAGAGTTAGAGCCTTCCGTTAATCTATCCAATTAACTAATAGTTAGTATTCTAACGGCGAGGTAGATGTGGGTGATAACATATTAGGGAGGCTTTCTACACTGGGTTATCACACTAAGAGTGTCTTTCAGACCTAAAGAGCAAGACAATCATACACACAACAAACAGATAAAAACACTCAAGGCAGCACACTAGGGGACTACAAGCAATCATCAACCCAGACATGGTACTCTAAGTACCCAGAAATTCCAAATGCGCGGGTTTATCTCAATCAAAGCGATTGAGTTTGTCCTATACATCCTATTGGTTTGGGGCTGGTCACATATGTTGACGTCTTCATATCGTCAGCATCAGCTTCAACTTGGATCCTTGTAGCAGTTGGTAGTGAAGGGGCCGGGTGTTGAGTCATTGATGTTGAGGCGGAGGAGACAAGCTCGGGTAGAACTTCTTGTCTCGACATCCCGGAAACATGAGGTCTTCGTAGAGGTAGGCTGTTGAGGTGCTCCCGAAGTCGATATCTTCTCGTGGCTGGCCTAAAAATTACTAGTCAAGAAGCCGAGGATTTGATCCTCGACGATCGCCGAAGTGCGAGCCCATAGAGGAACAAGGTCAGCTCCTTGACAGACTTTGGTGACAACCAAAGGCATGATCTTATTATCCCTTTATGTGCAGGACTAAGTCGGCGTCCGATCTTCAATAGTTGTCGTTGGAGATACGTGAGACTTCAAAAAAAGGTTGATCCATCTTCGACTTCGAGTCTCTGGGTCTGAGTCGGGGACATCGTCCAATATGTAGGTTTGAAGTGGGTGAGACAATAGAGTAAGAATTTTCACACATTTTAATAAAGCGGAGAGATAAGAATTTAGAAACTTTGAATAAATAAGAGGAGTAGAAGCTATGCTTCCGACTAAAGAAAGAATTTGTTTCGTAAATAGTTTTTCCCAAGTACTTGTTTCCTAACTAACGTCCATGCTAACTAAGGTCTCCTATAGTCAGGATAGCTCTGATACCGGCTACGTGGGGACCCCGGACTAGCTGTCCGAAATACCTCGTTATGTATACGAGTTCACGTTCCCATGATCGGTGTGCCGTGAACACATAACCGAACTGATATCAAATTACATCATCCTTTACAAAACGGAATAAGAAAATTACAATAAGGTCACATGACCCATCTTTACAAAATAGCCTCGAAGGGCCTAATCTAATCATCAGAGTAGCGGAATCACTTCAGCAGCGTAGAGCCCAAGTCATCTGCCTTAACCCTACAGGCAACTGACTGGGAAGACGTTCCTAGCTCGCATAGACATCGTCAAATCCTTCTTCATATGTCGAAGTCCTCCAAGTCTGGCCAAGTAAATAGCCAGGGACAAAGCCGTGAGTACATTTGAATTGTACTCGCAAACCATCAAGAAGGTGATAACAATTCTAACTAAAGAAGACAAGAGAGGAAGAATAGTTTCTCTGGTGGATATAGCATGTGAAAGAGAATCGGTTTCTCTTGTGGATATAGCATCCCACATCACAGTTGAAGGGGACACTAAGAAAGTCCTATGACATCTCTATATCTTTGTTAAAGCAGAGTTCCTCTACATGAAACACTGGGAAGGGTCACCCTCTTTTGTTTCATTTTCCTCGACCATCTCCACATGGTCGGCACACCATCTTTCCCGTACCCTTCCGGTACTTCCAACACACATTTCCTTTGAAAAAAATCATTTTCAAAACCAAAACTCGACACGGCTCCGTAACGGCCATCCCAACCGTCCATGACCGCGGACGCGGCTATTCGAATAGTTTTGACTCGCAGAGTTTGCACACTTTCACCACAACTATCCGGATACCTATCGTGTGGGCATCATCCCCGCATAACGACATATGCCACGACGGATACCCGGACATAACCTTTTGCCCATTCGACTTAACACGAGGTCCTACCCTATGGAGTATGTACCTCCCCGGCACCGTGGCAGCTCACCTCCTCTAGAGCGTGGCTCCACCGCCAAGCCGGGAGACCCATAGTGTCTTCCGGACGGGTCAGCCCCGAAGGCCTCCCGTTATACTATTGTCCCAACCTCGACAACCCGGACTCGGGGGTAACCGTACCCTTGTATAGTTGTGCGGTGCCTCATGCTAAGAAGAACAAACGTCAAGTTAATCCCCGTGCCCACGTTGGAGTAGCTATGGTTGCGCTGTGTAATTGTTCCGGGCGAATACAAAGAACCATGTGTCGTTTTTCTCAAAACCCAAGTCACACACACATTCCTTTTCTCAAACATCTTTGACAAGATCCTTTTTTCCTTCATAAACCATACACTTGGGTAAGGTTATCTCACCCAAGGTTTTCATAAACATTTACAACAAGGTAAACCTTGAGGGGTTCCCAACCTAAAGTTTTATGTAAGAGCTAAGATACATTGATGGCACGATGCTAGCCATCATACCACTAAGGAGATGATAATTGAGGTGTCAAGGAGAGCATACATACTTAGAATAAGCATGCATAGGGACAACATAAGTAGGATGATTCAACAAGGGTCATGATGTTAATCATCATACCGCTAAGAAGATGATAATATAGATGGTCAAGGGGGGGCATACATGCTCAGGGTGTGCATGCATAAGATCAACAAGGGGTTCAACATACTCGAGAGTAAGTATGCAGAACATCAACAAGGGGTTCAAGAAGGGTGTCAAGAGGTCGACACACACAAGATAAGTGGGCATACCCATCACATTTAGAGGGTACACCAAGATCATGGTGTTGACAACCACCATCTACAAAAGGGGTTTGTCGGCGAGGTGCCAAAGAGAGTAAACATGCTCACGGTAAGCATGCTCCAACAACAAAAGTAGAAATCACACAAGATAGATCGAGAGACAATAATAATAACAAAGTAACCACAACATGTGATTCAATACTCAGAGATCAAGAGATGGCTTGCCTTGGTTGGCTTGTCCCTGGTCCTCTTCAAAACCTTCTCTAAACTCCTCCCCTTCAACTTCTCCCTCGTTCGTGTCTAGCGTCGCAAAAGTAAATAAAGCAAACAATCAACACATAGCTCAAGAACCAAGGGCCGAGTAAAATAAACATGAAAATATGCAGGGAGTTGTTTTAAAGTAACAAATCATGGTTTGGATACTTTGAAAACAAAGTGATGGCAAGGATTTGAATAAGTCAAAGAGATTTTAATTCTATCAATGCATGTGACACACATACACTCGTGAACAGAGATAAATCTTAAAGATCAGTGAAAAATGATATTTTTCCTAGATGGGCAATAACAAAACAAGATTAACACGATTGGATTCATTCAAAAATATGAAATCTACAATTTTAGGAATTAGAAATACTAACCAGAATACAGTGATCATGTTTAATTCACCACAAATCGTACAAAAATCCTAAAAATATGAGGTCAGTGGTAAATGAAAGGTATTGAAATTTCTGAACTAACACAATTTGTTTCACTCGATTTGGGGTTATAAAACTTGAGTTATTCACATTTTGGTGCTACTGGTTTTGACACAAATTAACAGCAAATTCCAATTTTTAAACGGTTAAAACGGGCGGGAAACTACGGGGCTGTGCGGGGTTTTGTTATGGGCCGGCCCGGGAGGTTTCTCCAGGTGGCTCCGAAAAAAAAAAAGAAGAAAGGGAGGGGAGAGGGGCCCAGGGCGGGGGCTTCTTATAGCCGGGGCGGGGCGCGGGGGTGGTGGCAGTGGCCAATGGCGGGGCGCGGTGGGGGCGTTGGCCAATGCCTGGGCTCGAGGTGACGTCGTGGGCGGTGGGAGGAGTGACGTAGGGGTGCTGGCGTCAGCAGGGTGGGCACAGGCGCGGGAAAGAGGGAGGGGTCGAGCGGGAGAGGGTTCCCTGGGTGCATGCGTTGTGTTTTTGGGTCAGGGGTCGTGTGGGATGTGGGCTGCTCGTCCCTGGGCCAAGTTAGAAGGGAGGGAGGGTTCAGAGAGGGTCCAGGGGGTGTTTTGGAGGGTTTGGGGTCGGGCCAAGGGGTGTAGGGAGGTTGGGGGGTGCAAGGTACAAGACCCGGCCATGCTTGGGAAGGAAGAAGAGAGAAGGGAAGGAGAGGGGGTAGTGTTCTCCCTTCCTAGGGTTTGGCAGGGAAAAAGAGAGGGAGAAGAAAAGAGAGAGATGGTTTAGGGGTGGAGAGAAGTGGGCATGGTGCCATGCAATGGCTTGCATGCCCAAGTGACAAGGTTTATAGGAGAGGGGTTAATGCAAAAGAATTGGAGAAAGAAAGAAAATAGAGGTGGTGTGTGATGATGATGGTGGTAGATGAAGTTCTAGAATTGATTTGAAGGACTATTTAGAGAACTAGATGAAAATGGAGGTGAACCACTTGAAGATTGAGTGAACGGGTCCAAACATGGTTTGGTGGATATTTAAAAAGATGGTAAGATTAGAAGGGTGCATAAGGTGCCTAGGGGCGGTTCTTCAAATATGGGGTAATTTGGGAGTGGTTTGAAAAACGAGAATTATTTTGCTAGTCAAAAAGAGGGGTATAGGGTTTAGGGAATTCCTACAAAAGAAAAGAGAAACAACAAGTGTTCTCAAGTGTGAAAGATGATTTGCGTGTAGATATAATTTCTACACCAAGGTGTTGAAGATTAGCAAGGTATAAAAGTTGGAAATGGGATCTAGTGGTGTAATACTGGATAGGGTATAAGACCAAGTTAAATAAATGGGTTGCAAAGGTAGAATGGGGCATGCAAGACGTGTAAGTTGTAGAGGGTGTCGCATAGATGAGATCCATGCCTTCATTTTACCAATAACAGTTGTGGGTGCTTAGAGATCAAATGCCAAAGTTTGAACATTTTAAGCCTGCCATAACAATTTGATGATTTGGCCTCAAAACCAATAAGGATAAGTGGGTATAAGAGAGATTTGGTTCAAGTCAAGGACATGGTTGGGGAAGTGCTGATGATAAGGTAGGTCTAGGACCAAGTGCATTGCCATAAATGGCAAGGGGTAGCTTAATCCAGGGGCTCCAAAAGTGAATATGCTAACAATATTGGGACTTGGCCAAATTTGTGATGTGAAAGGGGTTTTGACTAGGGTAAGAGAGAAGGATGTAGTCAGGGGTAGATGATCCCAAGTTTTGAATCAAGGATGGGTTGAGTTAGATTATAACACAAAGAGAAATTTTAATAGGCACACTCAAGTTGCCAAAAAGGAGAAGGGTTTGATGTAGTAACAATTTTTCCTAAGCCACACATGTGTTTCATTATGTGAGTTGCTAGATTGTTTTATCGCTAGAGGTGTTGTTCTTTGGGGTAGCTCAAGACAAAAATCAACAAGCAGAACAAGACAATTCATCTACCGACGGATCAAAGCAATACATTATATCAAACAGATCAAGGCAATTCATCTTAGTTAGTCTTTAGAAAAAGTTTTTGTTCCCCCTAATTTTGCATTCTGGACAACTATAAAAGGTTTCAAAAGTTGGGGTGTGACAGGCGGCGTCTCAGTAAGGTTTTCCGTATCGTGGCTCTCGGTACTGGGGGTTTCGCGACGGAGGCTATTTGTAGGCGGAAGGGCAGGTCAAGAGGCGGCACGAGGGCCCCACACCACAGGGCCGCGCGGCCAAGGGGGCCGCGCCGCCCTAGGGTGTGGCCCCTCGTGGCCCCTCTTCGTCTCCTCTTCGGACTTACGGAAGCTTCGTGGCAAAATAGGACCACGGGCGTTGATTTCGTCCAATTCCGAGAATATTTCGTTAATAGGATTTCGAAACCAAAAACAGCGAGAAAACGACAGCGGCACTTCGGCATCTTGTTAATAGGTTAGTTCCAGAAAATGCACGAATATGACATAAAGTGTGCATAAAACATGTAGATAACATCAATAATGTGGCATGGAACATAAGAAATTATCGATACGTTGGAGACGTATCAGTCCCGCATGTCATCCTCTACGAACAATAAAAGTTTCCTTTCTTGGAGTTATTTTTTACCCCTAATTTCTGGCTATTTGCCTTTTTCTTTTGATCTCCCGCCCCCTCTGAAACGATGAGGACGTTGTTGGCAGGTCGGTCCCACATGTCATCCTCTATGAACAATAAAAGTTTCCTTTGATGGATTTATTTTGAACCCGTAATTAATTTCTGGATATTTCCCCTGTCGCCTTGGAATCGTTGAGGATTCTGCTGCCTCATGGGTCCCGCATGTCATCCTCTCAGAACGGTAAATGTTTATTTTCTTGGATTTTGTTGACCAAACGATTTTTGTCTTATTTTTCTTTCGATCACGTGCAGACCTTTAAAACGTTGAGGACGCTGCTGGCTCACGGGTCCCACATGTCAACCTCTATGAACAATAAAGGCTGAGGATGCTGCTGCCTCATGGGTCCCGCATGTCATCCTCTCAGAACGAAAATGTTTCTTTCTTGGATTTTTTACCAACAGATTTATGGTTTATTTTTTCTTTCCATCCCCTGCCGCCTTTAAAACGTTGACGACGTTGTTGGCTCATGGGTCCCCGATGTCAGCCTCCCCGTACAAGAAACATATGATATCTTGATTATTTTCCAGACAATAAACAATGTATTGCGCTCTGAGCTATTTCAAACGGATAATTAAATCTTTATTTTTACATAAATAAACTTATATGTTGAATCTCCTTGTTTTTTTGTCTTTGCGAAGCATAGGACTTTCCTGTTTTTTTAGAAAATTTGGAACTTTCCTGTTTTGGAGTGGGCTGAAATTGTACGAGTCAAAAGGCCAAGAAGGATAGTTCGAAGGCCCAGATGTCCAGATGCAGCCCAATTGAAATCTTTCTTCTTGGATTTTTTCACCCCACGATTTACGGCTACTTCATTTTTCTTTTGGTTACGTGCCGCCTTGGAAACGTTGAGGCCGCTGCTGCAAAATGGGTCCCGCATGTCATCCTCTACGTACAATAAAATTTCTTTTCTTGGATTATTTTTGGCTCCTGATATTTGGTCACTTGCCTTTTTCTTTCGATCCCG